>NC_060881.1:27510173-27830091 GCF_021901495.1 Neodiprion virginianus | reverse complement strand
GTAAACGCGAGAGCACAACGATATGTAGCTGTCGGTTGTTATCGTAAAATATCGTGCTGTCTTCATTTCCGTTAACTTGATCTCAATCTCCGGAGTCTCAAAATCGAGAGGATCTTCCAATTGATCGTCCGCAGACGTGTACGCAGATGCCATGTTCCTTTGTCTTCGTCAGTGACTTTGTGGCTATTTCTTCAATGCTGGTGCTGTTTCTAGTACGTTCACTGATTTTTTTTTAATTGAAATAAACAATGCCACAATATTAAAAGAACAATCACTACTTTTAAATAGTTATTTCGCTATTCTACCACCTTCTTGTAGGACAGAAAATATCGTTTACGAGTACTACGATAAGAACTAAGCGTGGAATGAGCAAAGACGCGGGCTCACAATTGGCCAGGCTTCTCGTTTCCCTCCTATACCGCCACTCTGCAATGATGTGATCAAGTGTCGTAAGACTGATGGGATTCCCCCGGTTTTTTCCACGGCGCGAGAAGTTGTGTATTCCCCATAGACTTATCAAGATTTTCAGTCACGCCTTAACACAAAGCGATATCATTAGTTAAATTCGACTAATTCATTGCTTTATGCGTTGAGTAAAGCTGTTAAAGCAGTTACGTTAAAAGGATTTTGAGTGCTTGCGAATTGCGTGTTAACTTTCACCGGTAAAAAATCGATCGCTAATATGGCTCCTTATGGCCCCAGGCACACTTACCCGCCGAGTACTGCTCACAGAAATTTGCTAACAATCCTTTTAGAAACGATTGTAAACGTTTCTAGACTAAGTATGAAAGGGGTAAGCGTCTTTTAATTTTTTAGCCAACGCTTCATATGAGACTGTTAGAAAATTGTTCCGATTCCGTTCTGAAATCTAATACCGAGAGCGTTCTGGAAGTATGGTTTTCCTAGGACACTTTTCCCATTTTCCATGGGTGCGTTCCGAAATTAGCTCCCAGTGCTGTCAACAATCTTTTATCTCATTTGTGCTGTCGAGTTCAGGCACTGATCTGTGTTATATAGAGATCAGTGACCACGACCAAAAATTATTACAAAATCAAAAAACATTAGTCACGCGCATGCGTATTGCGACTCCATTTTACACTATCCATTTCACGAATGAAAATACTCTCCTGACACAACCGTCGTGAAACATCGTAAAATATCGTAAAGCAGCGACCGGGACGCGGGAAATGCCGTATACTAGTTATACCAATTGGCAGTTAGTTTATCCCGGTTTTTTAATTATTCACCGGGTTGGCACAGAGATTGTCATTATGAAATGACTTGACTTGACGGCAGATCAAGAGTATAGATGTTTGTCTATTATGATTTAGCCATCGCTCTACATCACAATAATTGTTATTTATCATATTTTTATCTGGAGTTTGAGAATCGTTGTAGTTTTAGGAATATAACCTATTCTGCAGCCTTTTCTACGTTCAAAATTACAAACGCCGGACCATTTTCAATTCGAGTTATCATAAGTTTATTACACGAGAACTGGAACTTGGGTAATTTTTTCAATACATCAAAGACACAAGTATAAGTTTCCAGTAACTTGTCAATAATAATTTATGACTTACAAGTACTCGGATCTAAAATTTTAAAGGTAAGAACTCTTTGTTTTTCAAATCTTTTGTAACACATTTCTTACCTTCAATTCCACTTTCTGTAATAAGGCATGACACTCTGTATTTTATGGTCAACCCATGTTTAGTACAAAGTAATTATTGTCAATGGCAGATTTAACTATATGCCAATTTAGAGCAGAAATTCAATTTAGATCAAATTCTCATTACATTACAGTTGATTTGGATTTATGAAATACAGAATGACCAGCGAAGGAAGTCAGGTGGACTCCGATTTGAACATATATTTTGTCATAACGAGAGATCAGAAAGATGAGAACGATTCCTCAAGCGACATGTGGCATGCATTTAATGTAAGTATATCTGTTTAACCATACTAAAAATTTCATGGGTATTTGCTGACATTCAACCATAAATCACCTACTGCAGTTCAATGCAATTTGTGATTCTGAAGATTTGATTTTCTGCAAATAGTGCAAATAATTGATTTCACAGGATAAACTACAAAGTATAATCATATGCACGGTAAAATTTTATGCTCCAAGTTTTTTCTGATCACACTTTTATTTTATAGAGCTGCGACGAACACGAATTATCGCCAAAATGGATAAAAGAGAATTTATGCGACAACTTAGCACCAGGAAAGAAGGACGTGTTTGTATTGGAAGAATTTGAGGGGTCAACGTTCGCACATTTGAAAAAATTTAAATGCTCGTAAGAATTTAATACAGCTGTTGATTGTAGCAACATTTACAGTATTCATACCATTTACATTTCTAATCAGAAAATTGAAGCTGCATGTTATGAATTTCTTACATTATACAATATTTCCTTCAAACAAACTCATTTCACTCATCATAATAAATCAGCACATAAATTTCAAAGCTCGATGAAAACTCGGTTGAAAAATTACGTAAGCTGCTAGTAACAACTGATGGTTCATTATGTTTTAGCAGAATAGTTGGACCGCGATGTTTACTGAGCTGTTTCATGACCGGGGAACCAATTCCCGAAGGAACCAGCCCAGTATTCACAACTGCAATGAGAGGCCTGGTTGTCAGTGTGTCTGGTCTCACTTCAGAGGCAAAAGTACATATCATCTACGAATTATTTTCAAATTATAGAGGCAATTGCAAGTTGGTATGCAAACAACTGTGATGCTTGTATGATACTGTCCTGTTCCGATGAAATAGCAATTGTTATATTGCGATCATTTAAAAATTACAAGGGTTCTTTATTGTATTGCCTTCAGTGAAAATTATTGTTCAAGTTTTACTGATCGTTTTGTGTTTTATAGAAAAACAGATAATTTTTTGCGTAAATATTGTCTCCTGTGTGCTCCTAAGCAAACAAAGACATTTAAACATATATATACTCACAGTTGACAAAAGGTAATTCAATCATCGATTATTCTGAGTCTGATTTTTTTGTTTTCAGGAAAATATAGGAAGGAAGGTAGAATACATGGGGGGTGTTTATTCGCGACAATTGCGAAACAGTGTCACACATTTGATTGCAAATTTCGTGATGTCTGAGAAGTACGAGGTCTGTATATTTATATATGGCTAAAAACATTAACAACGACTCTTACAAACACGAATTGTAGCAATTTTCGATATCATTTATACTTTTCTAGAAAGCTGTTGAACAAAAAATACCAGTCATGACCGAGAATTGGGTAACAGCAGTATGGGAAGCAAGTCTTGTGGAAAATATACGGGCTACGAGCAGTAGATTTGACGAATACAAGTGCCCTGTCTTCATGAATCTAGTTGTTACCTCAACCAATTTATCTAAGCGAAAAAAAGAGATTAAACAATTGATCACTGATAATGGTGGTGTAAGTATTAACATCCAATGAGTGATGTTTCTCATTGCCCAGAGCTTTGAGCGATCTACTTTTTCAACTATTATTTTTTTTTTTCCTCATCATTGACTATTTTCTACTATCTTCTCGAAAAGTTTACTTTATTAACTTTTTTGGATCCCGTTATTGAAATAAGTAATCTTAATTTTGAATGCGCTAACCAATGGTGAATCAGACTTATTCAAAAATTACATACAGAGTGTACATATCCTTACTTTTCGGTTAGATAATGGAAACGCAAGGAAACTAGGGAAACTGTACCCAGTATGCAATTTTGCTGTAAGTTGAATTTGTTTATAAACAGAAGTTTGACTTGTGACAAATATTACATATATAGTTCATTTAATACAAAGTATATTTATGTGCATGCTGATGTTTAGTCCCATTTTAACTCTGTCCATTTTTTCAATGAGACAAAAAGCTAATATTTTACATAAATAATTTAAAACAGTTTTCAACTGCGTTTATTAATTTAGTGTGTATGATTTGTAGTCTAGAGATGTACTATTGGCATGAATTACTGCTTACGTTTACTAACTGCTTTCTATTACTTTGCTTTTTCTCTGTAACATTGACACTGGAAGTCTTTTATTGCCTGTAAATTAAATTTAATCATAACTGAGTATCATGTTAATTTTCAGATATTTATGGGAGCTTTAGATGGTGCCAAAGTAAAGATCGTTGTAGCCCCAGAAGATTCAGTGCTCAGTGAAAAGCTTAAGTATGCATTGCAAAATAACATTGCCTGCGTTACACCCCAATGGGTTCATCACAGTGTGAAGCACGGTTATGCCCTGCCGTTCTCAGACTACTTAGTAAAAACTACAAAAAAATGTTCAACGCCTGAGAAATCTAATGGTCTGTTGAAATTCTATCGTGAAATGAAGTTTAGAATATTCGTAATAATATTTAAGATATTGAAATAATGAAATGGCAATAAAATCTCCTTTCTGTTGCAGTTAATGCAACATTAAACTTTTCCACTATAAGTACCATACCGGGAGATTCGAATCAAAATGGTTTTGTCAATGAAACTATGATGACAACAATGTCCAGTACAATTCAGGAGCGATCACCGCTGGAAAACAGAGGTTTTTTTTTTTAATGTGTAGTTTAGTGTAGGGAAAATTTATAGATAATATTGATACGGTGATTTTAAAATTACTTCAACTTGACATGACGAGATTTGATTGTCAATATAATGTGTACACACGTATTTTCAGGATTTGACTGAATCGTTGATATACAAAATTCCAGTTTAAATATTTGTTAATTATCGCTTTCTATATAATTACGTTTTAGCTGCTTATGTGGAAGTGCTGGCCAGACTTAATATTCACCAGGCAAAAATGGCAGGATCATTTTTAGATGGTTGCAATGTAAGTCACCAGACCTTGCAATGAACGAGATTCACCGTAAATAACTCGAATATTTGACATATTTATTTCGTACGAATTTATGTATTTGCAGATCTATCTGACCGGATTTCCGTTGGATCACAGAGAAAAGCTGAACCGCATATTAAATGTAGGAAGTGCAACACGATTAGACGACATATCGGATGCTGTGACTCATGTTATTGTTGGAGAACCAGGCAAAGCATTGCCTGAAATAAAATCAATGAAATCAATGGGACTGAGGTAAACGTCAATTCAAATAACATATCAATAATTGAGTAAATCTGATCAACGCATGAAAGACATAAACATTTAATACACGTTTCCTTTACAGTCCGTATTTTCTAACAATAGATTGGTTGGAAGAAAGTATGAAAATAAAAAGCACTGCTGCAGAAGAAGACTTCAAGTATGAGTTAAGCGAAGACGTATCCCATGAGAAAAAAATGGAACCACCATCTCCGCTTAGTAAAAAGGTTCGAAATATCGTACTCGATCGTATTTAATTCTTTCATCGTGATAACTACGTTATTTTTTGTCATTAGAATTTACAATTACTCCAAAAACCCAGGAAACCACCAGTACCAGTGTTCAATATTGACAAGGAAATGAATCAAGTGAAAGAAACTGAAGAGCCTGATCTTATTCAAGAATATCTGAGGTCGAATGCATCTAGTAAGTAAATGCAACCTTAAAAAATTTTCATAATCACGAATAATAAAATTTGTGATATGGTGCTTAAATTGCAATTTGCCATACAGCATAGCATTCAATAACAATGCATGTTTTAATATTCACAGGTGTAGCCAATAAATCGCTCAAAGAACTTGTACAACAACAGAATGATTCGACACTAAAAAGCGACAAAAACAGTGATGCAAAAACTGTCACCAACGGTAATTGTCACACAGGTGAACCACACGTTTCAGAATTAAGCGATGACTCCACAATACCCATAACACAACCATCTGAAACAAATGTCCGAATTCTGGAAGGTAAAATTCAGTCTTTAACCACATTTAACAGTTCGTATTGTCTTATAAATAACCAGAATTTTGTATACGTATATACGAAAAATGCGGTGTATTAAATACCCGTTTAAATAACACAATGATCAACTTCAACAGGTTTAACTTTTATTTTAACTGGATTTGAAGATCAAGAAGAAACTGAGCTATCGTCTAGCATAACTACACTGGGAGGAAAAGTAGTCCCAAATTCCTACAAAGGAATCCCTGATTACGGTGTCGTACCATTATTTGGCGCTCCGCTAAAACATACAGTGAATGAAATAGTTACAGATTTATTCATCGTGAGTATAAAAATTACCAAGGCTCACTATATGTCCCTACAGAGATAATTCATCTGATTCTTTTTCTAGGAAGATTGTATAGACTTGGAGGCAGTAGTTGAGATCAAGTATTATTACAAGCCAATTTCTTTGAGTAAAGACGCTACACCGTTGACGAACTGTGTCATTGCAATGAGCTCATACACGGGAAAGGAGAGAACATTTTTATCAAATGTAGCCGAAGCGCTTGGTGCGAGGTAACGTAACGTAAATAATTGTTAATATTCGTTGCATAGCGAGAATTTTCTTGGCTCTGATGAGAAAATATTGTATGGAATACAATGATTTCATGAAACTTGGCACAATCGTGTACTGATTTTCTTGAAGATTATCAATTACCTACAGATTTTAAGAATATTTATTGGTTTTCAGGTATCAAGATACATTTGCCCGTAAAACTTACTTGAACAGAAACACATATGGATGTACACATCTGGTCTGTCCAACACCAGAAGGAAGTAAATACAATGCAGCAGTTAAATGGAAACTTCCTGCTGTAACTGCTGATTGGCTTTTAGCTTGTCTAGCTCAAGAGCGCTGGGTAGATGAAACCCCGTATCTTGTTGGCGAAACGATTATAGGTGCTTACAGATAACATTAATAAGTATAAAAATGAGGTTGAAGTTAGTAACGCTACTGTAACGATGCATCTTTAAAAAACATCATTCCTTCACATCTTTAGAATTTTCTGGGATTTAGTAAACCATTATAAACAAAACATACTCATAACTTGAAAAGCCAGCTTCTTGAAAGTTATTCTAAAATTGCAAAATAACGAACTTTTCTCTGATGTTTCATTATGTTAACGTTACTAACTTCAACTTTGTCTATAAAACATGATAATTATATTAACACTTATTCATCCAAAAATCTACAGCTGACGACAGACCCGAGGATCCGAAAACGGGAACACCAAATCAAATAGATCCAGTCATTGGCGAAATGGGACCGCCTTCGAATCCAAATATAAGACAAATTATAACTCCAAAACGCAATTTACCATCTCTCCAGGTAAGTTGATTTTAGTTAGAATTTAAACGTCTCTTAAGTTTGTTTTATAATATCGTAGTACATTGGAGTACTTCTGATTAAAGTATCTAAAAATGTGAATTAATTGCTGAAAAAATTTGTCAGTCATATCTTTTCATTCGAACATTATTTTCTTCGTTAATTCAATTTTTAACGATTTTTTTTTCATATTGATTTATATTTGTAGAGTTCCTGTTCTTCTTCTGAGATTACACCCATAAACAAGAGGCTCAGTCTTGGCGATTACAAAACTCCACCATCCCCATTTCATGTATCCACCCCAGACACACCGTATGGACAGTGTTTCAAACCAAATCCATCTCCAGCAACGAGGAAAAGGTGGCTAAAGTGGGCCGAGGACTTGCCTGATATGTTTGTGCCGGAACCACCGTTGAAACGTCGACGACCTAGTACCGTGAGTTACTTGTTAGAAATGAACGATTGAAGTTATTATTCACGAGAAAATAATATACTTCTTTTTTCAACAGCCACTTTCAGAACTGAAAAAACAATTATGGGAGGAATTGAAAAAACCATTTGTACGTCAGAAAGATCAAGTAAGTTGCTTGCACGCATGAGTATTTGTACACAGCAGGGTTTATTTGTGAAATATTTTTTGTTGATTTTAAAATGGGTAGAATCGTGCAGCAGATCAGGATGAAGCTGCGAATGTATCAGAAGATGTTCCAAACCCAGTCGAGGGGAACCACGCAAGCGATTCACCGCTGTCCACTAATACACCTATAAAAAAAGTATTGGCCTTCGATGATGAGAATAGTCCTACGAAAACAGATCAAATAAATTTGTAAGTAATCTTCCTCTGGTACTGAAATGGTCATTATAGTTTTTTTGGAGTTTACTCGTTAAGAAACGATTTGAGTTATGGGGCCCCGTACGGAAATTATATGAGGAGTAAAATCAAGTGTAACACGAAAACTTGAGACGTTAAGTAGAAAGAGACAAACATATATATCTGTAGGATTGGACGTGCAAAAGAATGAGATGGTATACATTACACAGCGTATCCTTTATTCGGGGTCTCCTCTTTGTGCGGTGCTTCGTAGTCTCACTGTATAGTTCATTACCTCTGGTCTGAGAGTTGAATGTGTGCATATGTTTGTACGTGTGTGTTGTGTGCCTGCGTATTACGAAGTTCTGCCGCAACTTGTATACTGCTGCCGAGTACAGGGTATGCATGCTGTATAATAAATACATATAGTAGCATTTATTGTATCGATACAACGTACACAAACAGCAACCTAACCATCAACTTTTAATGTTTTGATTTTAAAGTTTTCTTGTACTTCTATGCATTGATACGTGTATTTTTATGTACTACACTTTTATTGAAGTAATATAAATAATCCGAATAATTACAGATATATGTTTGTTTCTCTTATCATTTTGGAAGATGCGTTCATTTACCCTCTTTCTCTATTCGATATATATCATAATTATCATTCGTAAGGAGTAAACTCCAGTCGTGCGTCGAAGCTGACACACATACTTTTTTTCATATCTATTGTCAGTTGGAAAAATATTATTTTTTTACAGACAACTTGCTCAACTTGATCAAGTTCTCCAAGCCTCAACCCCAGAGTCTAGACCCTCCTCATCTTCTGATTCTGCAAAACAACCTATATATGATTCTGAACCTGTCGATCATATAACAAAGTGTAGGTTTGAAGTATTACCACTAATTGATTTTGATTATTGATAATTTTTGATACAATGATTTTTCACCTGTAAAAATATGTTTGAGTTTTGTTTTTCACACAAATATTTTCAACCCCAGATTTGTGCGAAAAAAATGAATCCATATAAGCTCATTGAAAGAAACTGAAAACACGAATCTTCTTTGTTATCGTGCAAACAAAAGAATCTGTAATCGATCAATTCTTTCAGGCCCTGTTAAAGATTCACAGCCTGATACTGTTGGTTGGGAGGCTCCAGTCCATACAGTGCTACGTCGAAAGGTAAACTAACTGTAAATAGAGATTTTAATTTCATAGTTGTATTGAAATTCTGTTAACTGAACCATTTTATATAAAATGCCTTCCAACATGTAGTCTACCATACCTGAAGATGTCGAACATGAAGATGTAGAGAATGCACCAGACACAACTGTTCTGACAGACGTGGGCAAGGAAATCCGGAGTAAACCCAAATTTATGCTCTCTGGAATAAAGGTTAGATAAACAGTTAGAAGGTTCTTGCACACACCTTGAAAGAAATTAATTGGCAAGATAGAAAATTAATGAAAAACTATTTGATGACAGGATCGAGGTGATTACGAAAAAGTAATAGTAGAATTAGGTGGTGATTTTTCAAAGGAACCAAACTATGACATGTCGGCAACTCACCTGCTGTGCATGAAGCCTGCACGGAATGAAAAACTCCTTGCAAGTATAGCCGCAGGAAAATGGGTACTCCACTGTTACTACTTAAGAGATTCCGAAGAAGCAGGAATGTTTCTCGATGTAAGTTTGCTGTGAAAAATAACCATTACCAATTTACAAAGATCACAAAAATCATGTGCCAATTATTTAGATGGTTTATTTTCATTTTTTAATCAAAATTTAATTGAACGGCGTATCTACTTCTATGGCTTTTACCCGTGTATTTTTGTTGAAAGGAAGAAAAATACGAGTGGGGTAATCCTAAGAGTGAAAATATTATTCCAAACCCTACTACCGACACCGAAAGCCAAATCGCAGCTGCTGCCCACAGATGGAGGCTAAAATTGACAACAAATCCAGGCGGTGCTTTTCGTGACATGGTTGCTCTGCTCATAGGACCAAAGGAGAGATGCCAGCAGTTTCAAAGACTAATTTGTGCTGGTGGGGGAACAGTTGTCGAAGCCAGGTAAAGTTGATGGTTTTGATCATACGTATACTATTCACCTCAGAATCATGATTGAATATTTTAGCTTAAACACTGAACAGGAAAACAGTAATAGTCACTATGTATTTATGCTTTCGATTTCAGACCGCCTTACAACACGAGTCCGAAGTCTAAGAAAATAACTCACTGTTTTATACAAGTTAAGCAGATAGACCAGCCAGTGGACTGGGCGATGATGGCAAGCAAGGGAATACTTTGTTTTTTACCGCAATATCTCAGTGATCATTTGACGGCTGAAAAACAGCTCAATCCGAAAGACTGTGTATTACCTGAATTCAGAAAATATCTTTCTCTCTTGCCAAAATAATTGTATTTATATAAAAAATAGTGATAATAATTTAATACAAATACAAAGTAATTATATAATTCATTCCTGTTAATTGCTTAGAAATAATGCGTTGCTCTATCTAGTTTAAAATGCCGTAAGAAATGATTTTTTTACATTAACGGTGTAAACTGTTAATCTGTACATTAAAGAATATAAAATAAAATTGGTAGTTTTTTCGCGGTGACGTTGAGACTTGGTTTTTGCAAATTTTCTTTCTCATTCGTTGGAAATTAAACTTATTTGCAAAATAGCATACGGGTTTATAAAGTCGGAGATTCGAGTATTACCCGCGTAGACAATCCGATTCGCCATGGCGTAATGAAGAACTAGAATGGCTGTATAGCTGAAAACAAAATAATCCAACATGAGTTTGACAGATGATTTTGCTTTGCTTCGGGGCAGACATCCGACAGTTTGACAAGATTATAGCTTATACGCGCATGTGTATGTCTGTAATCATAAGTTATTCAATCTGAAAGAAATTGATGTTAATCATATTATGACTCGACAGGAAGTTTAAGGAGGAGAAATAATACCGCAGTTTTGATAATTTCTTACCGATCGCTGCGTGTGAGGTTAGGATTCTCGACGTTTGCTTACTCTGTAATTACGTCAAATTCAAACACGTAAATTGATTGAGATGCCATACAATATAAATTGCAATATTTTCATCAAGGCATCTTGAAAAAATGATCGTTTCATTCGTAAAAAAACGTTCGAAGGTCTAGATTTTCATGTGGCTAAATTTTGTTTAATAACCCGCCCTTGATTTAAAAATCGATCTTTTCTATCTACGTGTAGCACTGAAGTTCAAAGTTGACAATGAGATGCCAAAACAGTATCTATTTTACATTTTGAATACCACTTACATTTATACATATATACTTTGGATTTCTCTTCTATCTAGGATACTTCTGCTCTTCTTGTTGGAATCCATAAATAAATCATCAACAGCATCTCGCAATTTGAATATTTTCCATCTTTCAGTATTCATATATAAACAGTCGTGTCGGATATCACTAGGATTCATCTATTGCAAGAATATCACATAGTTCTTGCTCATGCGCAACAGTGAGAGAAGTTTGAATATAAAAGGACATTGCGATATTGGATGACTTGGATATTCGTAGGTGAGGCAGGATGTGGGAAGGAGAACTGAGTGACGTTATTCTACCTACGGTATCGACAATGATCATTTTCGTTATGACAATAAACATTGTCAGATACTTGATGGCTGAGCCGCACATCCACATTAGAGATGCGACTAAATCACATTCGTGGAAACCAATCAAGAGAATATCCAGGGTAATTTAAAACGTTGATCACTGTTACATGAAAAGCCAGATAAGTCTCTGGTAAATCAATCTTTGCCTCCTTATTAAAAACTCGTATTGTTTTTAGGCACATTTCTGCAGCATATGCGAATCACTGCTCATCAACGTCGATGGTCTTTATTGCGACTCGTGTGGAGTCTGTGCCGATCGAGGCTGTTTCAAACTCGCGGATAAACAGCTGAAATGTAAAGACATAACGCTAGTTAGTGACCAACCAATGAAACATCATTGGGTCAAAGGTGGGTAACTTTGTTATTGGTTTGTATTCGTGATGGAAAAATACTCGCAAGGATTTTCCATTCAGACAATAGTATTCTACCGAAATTGGTACTTACTATAAGAATCGTCTTGACCTCAAGTTTATATGTGGAAAGAAATCTTGGAAATGTAGATCACTCAAAAAGAAACCGAAAACTAATTTTTTTGTCAACTTTCGGCCCTTTGTGTGGACCCACCTCAGGACATACATTTACTTAAACATTTACAATTTGAATCTTTGCTAGTCGTGGTCTAAAATTGAACAAGATTAGTCCTATGTTTCCTTTGTTCACCGCTGTTTGTGTAAGGAATGATTTGTTGAAATTTTCTTGTTCGTTTTTTTTTCCCTATAGATGTTTAAATAAATACATGTCCTGAGGAAGTCCCACACCAAGGGCCGAAAGATTGACTCATAATTGATGTTTCTTTTTGATCGACCTAGATTTCCAAGATTTCTTTCCACATTGGTATTTATTGCTTGTAGTTACGAGAGAACTCTTGTATAACAGGTAACTTGCCAGTAACTGCGATGTGTGATGTTTGTGATGAAGAATGTGAAACTGAACCAGGGCTATTGGATTGGTGGTGTTGTTGGTGTCAACGATGCGTTCATGATCTCTGTAAATCTAATTTACCAGAGGTAAGTTTGAACCATGAAGATTATCGAGTTCATTATACTGACAAGATATTTGATCTAGAATTCACTCTGTAGGTATGTGACTTTGGGAAATTCAAGCTGATGATAGTGCCGCCGGGAAGTTTGGAAGTAGTCAACACCCGCAGCAAGATGCGCCGTCGACTTCAACTCCGTAAAATAATACCTCCACTGTGGCCAAACTGGAATCCCATAATTATTGTTGGTCAGTTGAATTGAACGTGTGCTGGATACTGTATTTTCCACTTACCTTAATTCAGGCAGAGCAGAAAAAGTACTTGAGTATCTACGAAACGTACAGTCCAGTCGAAGAGCTATAACGAAAGATATATCATATAAGAAAGGTTTGAAAGTGCAATTGAAATTCATCGAATTAAATTTAGTTGAAACAGTATCCCCTTAGAAAAGGAAAAATTTAAAAGCAAACAATAATTTCAGCTACAATGAAAAAATCGCAACGTTTAAAAAATTCTAATGAACTAGGACACATTATGATTGTAAATTAATTTTCTATAAATCAACGAATTCGTATTTTCTATTTGATTTCTCAGTTTATCAAAACAACATGGTTACTGAAATCATTGCAAATGACGAATAGTAAACCAAATTCAACTCGTATAACATCAGCTGCACTTTCAACTTTTGTTATATCATATTTCTGACTTCAGAGCTCTCCGACTGGACCATACGTTCCATACATCCTTAATCTGAAATCTAAACCCAGCTAGTCGTAACAGCTCATGATTTTTCCAGCCAATAGAAAATCGGGTAATAACGACGGGGCTGCAATATTGTCACTATTTCGAAGGCTCGTAAACCCAGCGCAAGTTGTTGACCTCGCTGATCGAGATCCTGTCGCAGTGCTTGAATGGTGCCGTTTGCTCGGAGATGTTTCGTGCAACATTCTTGTCGCTGGTGGTGATGGGACTGTGGCCTGGCTTCTCAACACGATTCATAAACTACAACTAAAGGTTGGAACATGATACTAAATAAAAATAGTATACACTTACTTATTATCCACGGACAATTTTTGTCATTCAAATTAATCCAAATTTTCATTATTTTGGCCCTCATAGCCGATTCCATCTGTGGCAATACTACCTCTGGGAACAGGTAATGACTTGTCTCGTGTTCTGGGATGGGGAAAAGAGCATGATTCGGATCTAGATCCAGCAGCCACCTTGCAGCAGATACAAGTCGCCCAGAAGGTGGATCTTGACAGGTGAGCTTTTTGTTCTTTAGAGCACAAAAAGTAGAGGTACAAGAGCAACTATTGAATCATTCATCTATATTTTATTCTCAAATATTTTCAGATGGCAGGTATCAGTAAAACCATTCAGAGGTCTTGGATTCAGGGGTTCGAGCAAAGATTCTTTCATGTACAACTATATAAGTATTGGTGTAGATGCACAGGTCACATTGAGTTTTCATCGGGCCAGAGAAAGTTGTTTCTATTTATTCAGTCACAGAATATTTAACAAGGTGAGTCATTTTCATCATCTCTTGTCTTTATGTAGCAGTTTTTCTAGATGTTGGTAATTTCAAGTCCAGAACGCCTTGCGAATTTTGAGCTATTATGCATCGTGTTGTCGTGTAGCTTCTCTATCTGGGCTTTGGGACACAGCAAGTTGTCGAGAGAGAATGCAGAGATTTGGACAAAAAAATTGAACTTTACTTGGATGGAAACAAAGTAGAACTACCATCAATTGAAAGTATTGTCGTTCTTAACATACCTTCTTGGGGTGCCGGTGTTGATCTCTGGAATATGATTCCTCAAGGTACTACTAATCGCAATTACCATTCATTACGGATCGTTTAAAATCACAGTCTGTCAGTCGATCTCATTAGCTTATATTTTCATTTCAAATCATATGAGTATTCATCCTAGTTTCAATTCTGTCCACTTTTTTCTATTCTACAAAGATGAGCTGCTGATTAGGCTTTATGAGTAAAAAAAATTCAAAAGTTTTCCAGCTTTCAATTGGCAGTGTTAATCCATAAATGTATTTTCTCACACTAATTTTCTAACCATTAAATACCTAAAGGAGTTGATGGTGTTCAAGAGCAAAGCATAAATGACGGAAAGTTAGAAGTTGTTGCGATATATTCTTCATTTCATATGGCCCAACTCCAAGTGGGTCTGTCTCAGCCTCATCATCTGGGGCAGGCATCAAATATTAAGGTCAGAATGCCGTGATAGGTACTGAAATTTAGAATGGCATATCAGTTAAAATTTTGGTAAAGATGCTAATGTTATGTTACTTATATTTCAGATAAAATTGCTTGGTTCATGCGCAGTACAAATAGATGGAGAACCTTGGTATCAGCATCCTTGTGAATTTAACATTTCGTACTGCAATCGGGCATCGATGTTGAAAAGTAACTACAACTAATTCACATTGCCTGTATTAATGCTTGTGCAATTGACTTATTTTTAATTGTGTATTAACAAACGGTTTCAATGGACAAAAGCAGATTTTGTAGTACTATTCTTAGTTTCAATCAAGAAGAAAACTCTAGTCACATTATAGAACACATCACGTACATACAATAGTTATTTTTTTAAAGCGTTGCTATCTTTTGTCTGCAATTAAAAAACTATTCTATTCATTCTCGCTCTTTGGGCATTAATCGAAATATGCCTGAAAATATTCATGCGTATATTTAGGATTACGATTATACTTAAACTGGAGTGTCCCGGTGACCTTTATGAGTCAGTCAATACCACAATGTCAAACAATTTGTCTCTCTCAACTCGGATTACTTTCGATTTCGTGATTTGGTAGATTCTCATTAAAACAACTTAAAAACTATGTGGTGCTGACAGTTTAATTTGTTGATTTTAAGTATGAACCAGACAAGTACTGTGAATAATTGATGTACCTATTTTTAGATGTGTATTTTAATAATTAAGGATTTATATGGGCTTGGAATTGATTCGGTTTATCGATATTTGCATTTCCGTCTTCTTATCTCAAACGTTCCTAAGATAGCCAAAATCTCATAAAGACTAGAATCTCTGTAAAAGTAATTTGGATATATTTTATTATCTTTACTTTTTCTTTCAAAGCAATCTCATTTAAGTCATTAGTTATCACCTTATATAACTTTCGTCATTCCGTTCCGGAGTCTACCATTGTCTAATTATCAAATGTGGTCTCAAAAAATTAAATGGGCGTTTATTATTCCGTAAAAAGACCTGATCTGATTGTTAATAGTAAGTAATGCAGCGAGGTTGTATTTGATATTTCTCAATACACATGAAAGGTCATTTTTTGAGCAGGACTGAAAAATGGTTACTTAAATTTTTTCACATGTTCAGTGTATCAAATTTTCACGATTCTTTATATGTGATGTAAAGATTCAGTATCACTTGACTCCAATCTTGATGATACAAAAATTGCAATGAATCTTGAATTTTTACGTAAAACATGTTGAAAAGCTATAAGTTTTAAATATACCTACATACATATATGGAATATAATATAATTTCATGTCACTTAAGCGGGAAAACATTGATTGCAACCTATTCTCGAACGGATAATGTAGCATGATCTATATATGTATACGTAGGTACAAAAAACTATTCTTTTGTCAATGAAACGTAAAAAATTCGCTGAATAAATATGATTTTATCATATATAATGTAGTCAATACCCAAGTTTATTACAATATCGTCAAAGACGGCATTTTTAATTATATTTTGTGAGTAGCCGATAGTTCACTTCTCATGATTACTTTCTACACTAGACCTGCAGTGTTGGAATAATAATAATTATTTATTTAATTTCTTCAAATATACATTCGTCCGTATAATGTATTGATAAACTCAATGATCGATTATAACTATGCATTTAGGTATGTACATGTATGTATGTACAATAGTCCGGTGGGTATTGATATGCTTTACGAATAATACGAAACAAGTAAAATGCAGTGTTTAACAATAACTTACTGGTTTCTTTTTTTCTTGTCTATAGACATGTTGTTACTCTGCAACACCTTGCTGGTTAAATAATAGTATGATAATCAGTGTGCAAAGTGTATAAAAAACTGGAAAAAATAAGAAAAAAAAAAAAAAAAAAAAAACGAGGAATGGAACAAAAGAGAAATTAACAGAAACAGATCTGTAACGATGAATTTTTCACCATAGCGAGGTCCAAAGCTACTTAATGTAAATGATTCCATTAGAGAAAGTGAAAATGAATTAATGATCATAGAATCAAGGCTAGCTTTATAATATAATACATATGTAAATGTTAAAAGCAATCAAGGATGTAATAGCTATGCATCTGTAAATATTATTATGTTAAATACTTGATAAAACAGAGCTAGAAAAAAGGTAAAGTTGTAAAAACGTGACAGAAAAATTACTAAAACAATAACGATAATTTATGAATGTATGCATACGCAAAAAAGCAAGCCTTGATTGAAATTATTATTTTTTTACTGGTCCTGTAACTGAGAATGAATTGTTCGGTAGTTTATCTATTAAATTTTCGATTAATAAAAGATATTAATATCGAATGGCCAAGATATTATGAAAAATTTCTCGATTGTGAGACTCACAATACACCGGTATCAGCGTTCCAAACCACCGTATTATCACTTCTTGATAAATAGTATCAAAAATATAATCCTCATAATGAAATGTATACATAATGAGGTATCCTGCACATCAGTTTGTATTACACATTTGATAGTAATTTAATTTTAGACGGCATTGAAATTTTTCATTTTTTTTTTCTTTCTATTATTCTTTCAATTGATATTCATTTACGATACCGTTTTAGGGATTATTGATGGACTATTATACGTTGAATCTCCACAAGAATTTAGTCCATAACATGAATGTAACTAGGTGACATGAAAACACGACAAATATATAGCACCTGAAATATTGATGAACAACGGTTGATAATAATTGGATTACGGAATAGGATGAAGCCCAAACAAACGAAAAATCGCTTTGCTCAGTCTTTCGACGTTACTCTGTACCACCCATTTTAGATTTTTTTTATTTAACAGGGAAAACTTTTGAAATTTGTTTTCAAAATAATTTTTGTTATTGGAAACAAATTAACGAAATAGAATAAAATGGGAGGAGTGAGAAAAACATTGTCAAATTAAATCAAATCTTTTAGGTACAATTGCATGGAACATGCCACATTGCTAAATGAAACAGAATCTATCTATATACATATGTGTGTATATGTATATGTAGTACGGATATGTTCGAATAAATATCAACAAAAGTATTTAGATGTATATATTATATATGCCAGCATATATGCAAAAATAATGTTTTGTGGAATGCACATCTGGAAAATATTGAATAATGAATTGATTACTGATATAAACCAAAGTCTATCCCGTAGACTTATTCTAAACTAATAACGATAACAACATTTAAAAACAATTCTACTTATACTCCAGACCCTGTATACAGGTAATCATTTTTGGCAATCGCATCATACGGTGTGGTAATTCGCTAGTGCTGATTACTTTTCCGTCAACTGTAGTCACGGAACATCCAAGTTTTACAATTTTTCTACAAACGATTATTTGTCAAATTCTCCCTCTCTGATATATGGATAACTCGGTTTCTGATTCCCTCCTGAATCAAAAAAAGCAGGCTGGGAACACCTGCCGATTTCAATTCCGCTGAACTTGATAATCATATTTAAATAAACCTAGATTAATATTGTATTCCTATTGCCGTTTCTCATTGAAATTTAGGTGTAAAACCAAAATTTGTTCTAAGTTGTTCCAAGAAGACGAACGTCAGGATTGTGTGAGGTGCCAGTCGAACAAATGCAGGTATATACCCCTGAAAATAAACATTTTCACGTTGCATCAAATCAAAGTTTAATTTAATTTTTATTCTGGTGGTGGGGTAGCTGACTGAATTTCCAGAACTCACTTTGAAGAACCCCAGAGGTCCAAGTTTAGCGGTGTAAAGTATGAGATCGATCATATTCTGAAATATTAATCAAGTTTTACAAAATTCTTCTTGCGATCAAGTGTTAATGTATTGCTTACCTTGAATTCTCCGGGCTTGGCATTCATGGCTCTGGTCTTGAGGACATCCAGAGGCTGGGTCAAAGTTGTCGCTATCGCACCCTAAAACAAAATGGTATTCATCCTAAAAGTTTCAACTCATTTACCCTACATTTTGATGGTAATGTATTCTCACTACAAAATTTGAATGACAATTATTAATTTCAACAAAATTTCATTAAACACTTACCGCTGATAAACTGGACAAAAAATGTGTGGTCGGACTATCAGTGAACATGCCAGATTGTAATAATAGCATTTTAATCTGATCGTAAAAGCTTAACTGTCCGATAGTCATGAGGGCCGCCCTGCTGGTCGCAGTCGAGCAACCGTTAAAAAGTCGAAGAAAGCCTTCCTCTTTCCATACTCGGAACAGGCCGTCCAATGCATGTTTGTAACTGTAAAAAGGGATTTTATCGTTGCAGTTAAATGGGCTTTGATGAGAATAGTCGCCAGTTTCGTAAATTATGAATTTGAATTTCTTTTGACATTCAATTAGATCTAAAACTGTGTCTTACTTTCTTCTCAGCTCCGGCGATACTTTGATATCATTTTGCATTCGTACATTAATAAGATCTGCAGGAGTACCGATAACTCCGCCGACAGCTCCGGAAATGCCAGCCAAAAATAATCGTTGGTGAAACGGCAAACTGTAGCCTGGAGTTTCCAAGGCTTGTTTTCCAACCTGTGAATTGAATAAACAGCTGGTACGTAAGGCTGACACGTTATAACATAAATTGATGACCAATCTTCAGAAGAATGATTCAGAAAAAATAAACTTATAGCGTCTTTGTCGTGATGCAAGTTCGTTTCGATCGTTTCTTACTGAAAACCGGCAAAAATTTCGAATTACCTCGTAAAAGCCGAATCTGGTTGTCGAATAAGTAAGCTGTCGTAGAAGGGAGGCTGTGAGGCCATTGTAAAGTGCGAAAACACCTTGATGTTTGATTATCTTCAAAGTTATTTTCGATACAGATGATTTACCCTCCTGCTGTGTTTGCAGATGGACCTGTGAAGTTTATTTCAATCTTAAGAACAAGACTTTGAAATTTCTTCTTTACCACGAATTCTGTCATTTTCATCTATTGATAAGAAGATATTTCATTCAATGTGCTGTAGCAACAATTTTCAACTGTCTAATCCTGAATCTAGCTCTTTCTAAACCAAGCATGTGACCAACTGAGAATAAATTTACTTTATACATATCAGTCGACTGAAACATGATTTCCTATAAGCTAATTAGACTAATTGTAGGTTTAATAATTACAGTCTATCAACATCTAATATCTCGTTAACAAATTCCTAAAAGAATTATCTGTGAAATCGTATACAATCGTGCCAGTTCAAATTAAAGAGGGGGGAGGGATTATGTTAATTATATTACACATTTGTTAATTGACACCTGGCTGTACAAAATTTGAGACAATTGGTCAGTGTTTCCATGCACGTTAACATAAATGGTGAAGGTAAAACAATGTGCGCGGCATTGTTAAATTAATTAAATTACGTAAGCTGAGGATGGATGTACATTCATAGAATTAGAAATACGACCAGAGCTCCAGAGCCAGAGCATGGTGGTAGATTCTATGACAACAATTCTATAATGCTGACTGAAAAATTCGTTTTCAGATAAAATTTGAAGTAAGATTAATGTTGGATTGTTTTCTTTTTCCCCTAGAGTAACTCAATTCAATACAATATTTTCAAAAACATTTTTACAAAGCAAAACTTTAGATAAACTGTTGACACGAGCCGATTCCCAAAATAGACATTGTAATTTGAAAGTTGAATGAATTCAAACATCCAAATAAACACCATCCCGAATTCTTCATATACTTTGAATAGTCAGATAGATTTTACAGATGAATCTTTATAATGACTACGCTTATTTTTGGAAAGATCAGAACTTGATTGCACAACCCGACGTAGTTACATAACTGTTATATTTGGAAAAGTATATTTTAGTATCTACCGACTATACCGATTTTCTTTAAATATAAATAGCAACTACGTTCTTGTAAAGGATATTGCATGGAAAAAGAAATTGCAATAGCACTTGACGTAACAAGTTGATAATGCAAGCTCATCGTTGATTAATTATGATAAACGATGGAAGGCGCATATTATTCGAAGTCAAAGGTACAAATATTTTGTACATACTTCTTTTGCGTAGTTTTGTATCGGAGAAAAAAAAAAAAAAAAAAACACGCGCTCGTAAAGAAAAATAATTTCTCTGGATTATCCAAGACAAAAAATGAGAAAATTCTTTTTTTAATATCAACTATACCTTCAACAAATCCAACGGATGGGTGACACATGCAGCACCTGCGGAAGCCAATCCACCAAAATACCAGCGGGATAGTTTTTCATTTTTTTTTACCATTTCTAAAAAAAATTACTGTCGCTTACGATCGTCTATTGGCAAGAACACTAGGTATGAGAAACTGAAAGTAAAATTATTGAGAATGATATTCAATTGCTTGTAGTTACAAATTTTGTACGATTATAAAAATTAAAAATTGAACTACTATATGCGTATCGTTATTCGAAAGCTGTCTTGCAATTGATTCAATTTTTTACCATCTTTTTTACCCTGTAAATCAAGGCGTACGAATGAGACGAGGAAGAAAAGAATATTAATAGCAGTGTTAATTGTAGCTGCTTTTTGTTCGGTACACAAAAGAAGTGATCTGTGACAAACTGCAATTCCAGTTAATACAAAATAATCACGAGACAGATGCAAGAAGTGTTTTCCCAGCTTTATGTAAAACGCATCATAAATATTCTCCACGCTTCGGTGTAAATAAAAAAATTAGCAAGTACGTCAGACTGCTTACGGCATGAGCAATGGATGTGACGGATTTTTCAATTCTAACTTAGTCGTATTTTCAGAGATAACGACAAATTTTGACATAGCCACAAAGTCCAAATTGAATTTCAATCTTAATATTAAGAAAATAATTTCCTATCAGAAGGTACTCGTTACTACTTGATCTCTGGCTTTTCATCTGACTTGTAAATACACTTGACATTCAAATATGATGTAAGATAAATTACATCATACAAATAATCTTCGGACTTATTATTTGTAATCAGAGATAATAATATAAAAAGTATCTGTGATAGTGGAAAATTTTTATGTGTCAGTGTAGAAATAAAAAATAAATAGCACCTTATCGCACAAGTCTGAATGAATGTGAGTTGATCAGAGATCAAGAATCACATTGAGGGAAAGTCAGTGAGAGTTTAGTTGAAGGCTTCATTCATCGGAAATTAGAACAATACTATTCATAGACATTGCTATTAAAGGAATTGAAAATATATTCTTCTTATTTTTCAGTAAAAAGAAGCATCATCTTTTCTTTCTTTCGTTTGGATTGAATAGATGTCCTTAATAGGCCCGACTTTGATATTTTGAGAAACATTGTGAAGCTTGAACTGACATTTAGTCCACAACTGAAGGACTAATTTGAGGATACACAAGTTTGTATAAATGACATGCAGAATTCATTCTTTCATGTAACGTAAATTCGATGTTAATCTACAGGTCAGAGATCAGTTCACACTTTAAGCAAAGATAAGTTGTACAGCTAAGTTCTGCCTAATAGTAACGCCTACCATCTTAATTTCTATTCCTATCTTCATGAATTTTTACTTTCTTATTTTGGTGTTTAACAGTCTTTGGAAGTACAATTTATTATATTAAAATATAGAACTCAAGATATATTTCCAAATATGTAAAAGAAAAGTATTGAATATAAGGATAATCAATAACTAAAATAGGAATTCATGAATTAAATTGGATTAACATTAAAAATAATATATAGTTAACTTTGAAAATGGCTCAATAAATATATTTAATTGAATATAGCGAAGACGTAATTCAGTCTTATCGGATATCCTGACGCGAAACTGATTATATACTTGAAGACTGTTAAACTGGGTTTTAAACGAAATTTCTTAAGACAAATTAGTCATCTTTTCAAACAGGAAGTTATCTAATTTCAGTTAATACATTACTAAATACTTATATTATAGCTAGACTTATAACGATATTCGAATACGCTATATCTATCCCGATTATGAACGTTATTCATGCCCAAAGGATTTTCAAAGCATAAGAAGAAATAACAATACATATAAGACGTAAAGGGATTATAAATGAAGCAACATCTGAGTCAATGGTAAAATATCAACGTAATACAGGTGGATAAACAAAGCGTAGTTACAATCATTTGTCATACATACTTTTATGATTATCAAATAAAAGAAGTTCTGCGACTGACTGTGAAATTCAATTATTTCTAAACAATTATGTTTAATCTGATTTAGGATAATTCAGAAACATTTTTTAATTCAAGCCTGTAGATTTATTTAATTAATATGTAAAGCTGTAATAATTCATCATATAATAAAAATAAATTTTGTCTTATTCGCGAACACGAATTCTCATTGAATGTGTCGAGTCACTGATCTACTTCCAGTTTGCTAGGTGCACGTGATAATAATTTTCTCATACTTTATGCACCGAGCGATTTATGACCTTGTCTCTCATGCTTTCATGGGCCGTGCGCCTTACTCAAACACGATAACTTGTGTATGTGTCTGTGTTACCACACGGTTACCACGCGAGTTTCATATAATTTTTTTTTTTATTTGTTCTGATTTGTTTTTTTTTTACACTGAAATCAGATACGCACGATCCTATCATATGCAAACATCAGATTTTGCAGACGTGAAATTAACCGACCGAGCGAGTGATTATCGTAATTGATAATTATTCCCGTAACCTTGATTATACATATTTCAAAAATTCATTCAATTCATGTATGAATATTACACGCCAATTATTATTGAGAAATAAGGAGTTGTCGTTAATTGACACTCTACGTATAATCGGACAATGTATTAATTACATAAAATGAAAAACGTATATAGAAAGAGAGAGACTTACATTTAGGTATAACAACTTCCCTGTAGCGGGTAACGAACTCAGATAATTGATAAACCTATGAAACAAATGACACGTGAATTGTCGGTGTTGAGACTAGATAAACGTGTGAAACAAATGACATACACACACAGATACGCACCCATGCACATTCAAGTAATTGGGTTGCGTCAAAATAGTTTGTTTATCAAAGTTACGGATCAGCCCGGTCTGAATTTCTCCCTCAGCGGACACTGACGTACTCGCCTGGCCAGGTCACGGAGATCACTGGCCATAGCTTCGCTTAAATATGGAGCTTTAACGAGAAAATCCGAAGAATGACGAAATCCCCGCCACATCTCGAATTTAAATCGATGGTTCTCTCGAACCATATTGCTACGATTACTAGCCAGCGCTGCCAACCGCAGGACGAAGTTATATCCACAAATCTACAAGCCTTTTGAATTTAAGAGGGTGTCCTGGTCGAGTTCGATCCTGACTTATTAGATATCTCCAAATATCGAAGTCCCCGTATCTCAAACATTTTTGAACAAAAAATCTATACTTCATTTTCTTGACACGCAGAAATAAAGAAACGGCATGAATTCTACAAATTTACTATCGCGATTTCGTAGGATCCGTACCATTTCCTTATTTTTGCGTCAAATGAAACTGTATTCGAGTATTTTTGTTCAAAATTGTGTATAGAATGGGGCTATTAAGCCCGTTTGCGCATTTGAAATATGTGGACTTCGATATTTGGAGATATATACGTCAACGTTGAAATCGACCAGGACTCTATTTTTGAAAACAACATATTTTTATCAAACATTTTAATGATTTATCTCACCGCCTCCGTTTCATTCCACACCGTAAGAAATCTTAAATCACAAATGAAAGAAATATATTACCTATAAAGAATCGTACGAAATTCACAAACTCATAACTGACTGTCTACAAATTATAATACATATCTAATTGAAAATAAGCCCACCAAAATTTTTTTTTCAATGGAAAAGTGTTAATTCAATATTTTGAAGAAAAGTGATTTAATATAAAATAAAAAATCTTTTCTGCCGGTATAAATTTAATATATTTTCATCTCAAGTCTAAATTTTACTGATTGACGTTTAACCGGTATTTAACTACTCTTTGTAGATTTTTATAAAGTTTTTGACAGTCGGTACGATATAGCTAGTTGCCTTGCATGCGTTGCACATTTGTTATACCTATATCATACGCAATACTCGGACAACAATGATCAACAATGTAATACATCAATTTCACAACAATGCTGGAGGGAGAAAACCGCAACACGACTTTGAAAAAGTTTTTAATTTGCAGAATTCGGATGAATAATATGCGAACATAATCCTAATGGGGAAACAATAGATTAATACGAATGATTTCATTATTAATCCTATTTCAAAATTGGCAACGCTGATAATAAAAGGAATATCGAACGTTGAAAACAGCTGATGGCGGGCACATTTACAGCCGTGTTCACGGCTCACGTTCGCTTTCACGTTGCGCGTGAAACGTGGAGCGTGCAGGTGGAGTGTGGCTGATGAGTACACAACCACGAGGAGTCAAAAAACTGCACACACACACGTATAATCACACATGTAATCACACGTATAGAAGCACACATACATATCAATAAGTTGGACAGCTAAGAAATACCTCTTCATCAGCGGAGAGTTTTACTTTTTTTTTAATTTTTTTTTGCCCCGCATATAACTTATTCAATGAAAATTTAATTTTCGCTGAAGGAAATATCCGAACGTTCGAAAAAATTGAAAGGTGACAAAATTTGGAAATATAGTTATTTTTTACTTTAATGTCTTTACTCATAACTTACTGTCAAGTTCGTTTGAACTGTGCACGCGTTCGAATTTTTGTTAAGTTAGGTTAGGGACGTACTGTCAAAATCGAGTAGAAATTAAATGCGTTTAACAATCAAATATTACTTTCGAACAGATTCGATTGGCAGAAGAAAAACACTGGAAGCTGTTCTTCGCGTATCTATTACAAAACTAAGCAGACAGGTGCGTAATACTTTGGATTCTTTTCCGGCTACACGCGGTCACGCGAATTCAAGTAATTATAAATCCACAAATATTACGAAGTTACGAATCTGAATTATAATTGTTCTTTTCTGTGAAAACAGTTTCATAAGTTTTGTATGCAATAGAATTCAAATATATTTGCAAAACTATAAATTCACAAATAATAACCAAATCAAATTGCATCACGTTGTCTTGTAATTAATTAAAAGATAGAGGTAACTTGTCAATAAATTTCCGAAGATGCGTATGCTTGTTGTTAAAATTTGGAAATTATATTTTTCAAACTATGAACTTTTCCCCGTTAAATTTGTCAGTTAATTTCAGTATCTTCTACTTTTCTAGAAACAAAATCGACAAAATGACTGACTCCGTATGCAGCGCACTGGGAATTGACAGAGTAGACATGTGTGGTAAAACAATACTGATAGAAGAGCAGCATGGAAGCGATGCAAATTTTATAGTAAACGCTGTTGTTTCTGGCTCCCTGCAAAAGAGCCAAGGAATCTGCTTGGTCCTTTTCCACAACACGTTCGGCCACTACCACAATGTAGGAATGAAGCTTGGCTACAACATGAAGGTTCTGAAAGAAAGAGGGCAGGTGACGGTTGTTGAGCCTATGAAAATAGCGGCGAGTAACGTAGAGGATCTGGGACACGACTCTGTGGACGCAGCTAATGTTGATCTGACAAAAACTGATCGAAAAATCACAAACACCGAGGACATCGGTATCCCAGATATAATGAAGCTGGACACGATGCTTGTGCGCCAGCTTTTTTCACCCGTTAGAAACAAGGTCCATGAAATGCTCAAGTCGATGGGATCTGTCAATGTTATAGTCGACGATCTGAGCCATTTGTTTGACATGAGCCTCAGCCTAAGAGATGTCTGGTTCTATGTTAGGTATCTCAGATCCTTAATGGAATTTGAGCCAATGATTTCCGTTTGCATTATGACCCACACGTATAAAGCTGATCCCGATACTTGCCAGCCTGACATGATAGCTATAGGCCTAAAGCACATGTCCGATTTAATAGTGAGTGTCGAACCATTGAGTACCGGGCATGCGAATGACGTTTCAGGGAAGATAAATATTCGATGGAAAGTTGACGAAGTCAGGAGGAAGTATCGCTGGGCTGAGAAAACGACTTATTTGTATAAGCTGCTAGATCGTCAAGTGAAAATGTTCGCACCTGGTTCGTCGTCGCTATCGTAGTATTTATTAAAAGAACCGTGTCAAAGATTTTCTTGACTTTGTTCGCCTTCTTTGTCGCGGTTTTTTGCTTTTACATACGTTTTTTCCATGTTATTTTTTTTTCGCCTCCATCTCTTCTTTCGCCTACCGTCGCCAATGATTGAAATTTTCGCCTATTCATATACCGCAATGTTTAAACATCATTTTATTTTATGGATAAAAAGCTCTGTTGAGATTCGTTTTATTCTAATCGCGACGGTTGTGCAATTTATAAAGAAGAGTAACGAGTATTTTTAAATATTAATGCGACAACAGGCATTGTGAGAATCATTTTCATTTGCAAATTTAACAGTTACTTTTGAGCGAGAAAACAACAGAAGAAAACGATGTATTATACAAGTGTCAATGATATGTTTTTTTTTTGTTTTTTTTTTATTACAATTCCGTTCAACATTTTTACCCGACTTATTACGTTATATGTATTTATTGAAATATAGGAAAAAGTATAAAAGAAAAAGAAAAACTCGTTAAACTGCCATATGCACTTTCGTTTTATTTATTTTTATATAATATTGAAATTTCCTTCCACACGTTTTTGACCTGCAAAAATATGTGCAAACAATTGGTCAGAAGAAGTTCAAGTTTCAACACATCGAATTTGTCGACGTTTAAGAACGTAAGAACAACAATCATCACAGCATCTCGTTCTATCCGATTCATAAAAGATCAACTGGTATAGTTGCTAGTCGGTATTTTCCGGTATAGATAAACCAATGGAAACAAAAAAATACACGACAAAGTAGTAATTGTCATGACAAATTCAAAACAATAATCCCAGTACTGATATACTGCAATATGAACTGTAATTGAGCGCAATGTCGATATGTATACATTTGAAGTTCGTATGTTGTATGTATGTAGGTATTGAATTATTTTGTTTCAAACTATGATACAAAAGAGAAGACTACTGATTTTTTTCAATCTCTTCATTAAGAAGAGTGCAGCGTTGACTGGATTATACCGAACTAGAATTTTGTCTTAGCAAATTTAAATTTCCTATTATATCGTATTCAGTGTTGAGTTATACTACAATCTCACGATAGTGATAGCATTATATTAAGGTATGCATTTGGTTTGCCACTCGATATACTTTACCTTGCATTACAAATAAGGACTAAATTACTTGTTGTTCAAATATATTTATGGTACATAGTCAAAAGATAATCTACCAGCTTTGACGCATGAAGGTAAATGATATGTTGCCTAATTAGGTATAATAAAGTCAGTGAAGTCTACGTATGTATACGTATGTTAGATACATACGCTTTGTGCGACTGACTTAAGCTGCACTTTTCGAAACCAGCTCGTACACTTATTTGTAAATATTCTCTGAAACGATCTCTGCTAGTATTCTGCATTCTCATTAATTACCAACATGTGCGATATCCTCATACTCTGAATTCTCTAACCCATTATCTGTTCAGTAGTTTAAAATTCGTTCCTCTTAATTCTACTGTGACTTCCGCATCATCTTCGTCCTCATAATCAGCTGTGACAGTTTTCACGTATCGCTCGGGATACTGCAGGTCGTATTTTGATCGTCAGGTGCTATTTTTTTGGAAGCTCGTACCGTAATTAGCCATGCTATTTTCACTAGTTGTTCGTCTTAGATTTTTGTCGCTGTAAATAAGATAGAATCCAACAATCGGTTTCACTTTCAAAAGCTAGTAAAGTATCGTAGAATCTTCTTCGCACCTTTGCCAATTCTGGCACTGAAGCAACGTGCAACCTGCTATGAATTTACTTAAGAGTTTGTGTGACGGAGAAAAGAAATCTGAAAGGTTCTACCATACAGTGACGATATTATTTACGTACAAATTTCTGCTGCCAATAGTTGCCGAAATTGGTGGGAACAGGCCTGCTGCTGATATTAACGGATGTACAGGGGCCCCCATTATTTGGTTGACGTCTGTCGATGGCTCTCCGATTTGGGGTAAAGGCGAAGGTTCCCAATCTGAGTCTGTTGAACTATCACATTTAATCAATACCTTATCGATCTGCTAGAGCCTTACATTCCCCACCACTTTGATCACATTGCAAAATTACAGAATTACGGTTTGCAATCAAGCGTACGTCGCAAATTTACAATGACATGTGTATCCGCATTACCTACCTACTATTCCCTCGAAAATCGGTGCTCGTAGTTTCATAGCCATACCTGAAAAAATGTCACATAATTTTCGATTCAATAGAAATCTTGTGTGAGCACCATTGTTGTAAGAACAATTTTTTGGTCTTGTTTCTCAGTTTACCTTTCTTCGAACAATTTGAATAGACTAAAAGTAAACCTGGTAGATATTGGAGGTAATTTTCTTCCAAGACTGGAATTTGTGCCAGGCGAATCGCTCAGATTAGACTCAGCATATGCAGCGGCATGAATTTCTTGCTGATACATTGAATACAGTTCTTGCAAATCGGCAGGTAGAGTTAATTGGCCATCTGAAATAATGAAACTAACTAATTCAAGCTGAATACATGAAGGGAGTTCGAATAATACCTTCCATCAGTTGCCTCTGTCTGGTGATAATTTCCTCCGATATTTGGCGCTGTCTATCATATCGTAAGATTAATAATTCGCGTCTTCTAAGCTCGTGTTGTTTGACCAATCTCTCACTCTGCAGCATCATTTTATCTGCTTCAAGTTCATGAACTCGCAGCATAAGAGCCAACAATTCTCGTTCGTCATCTGAACTAATTCGGGATGGAAGCTCCTTAAAATAAATCATACGTCTAATATAAAAGACAATAATTGACCACTAATTGTTCACTTACATCTTCAAGAAGTAGGCTACGCTGACGGCAGTTTTCCAGCTCTTGATCTGCAGCTGCCCTCAATTCAGAGTAGCGCTCTTGTTCCTTGTTAATTTCAGCAAGCTCGGCCCACGCGTGCTGCATCGCTGCATCATTTTCAATTTCTTCGAGGAAGTCTATTGTCAAATTTACAATAGAAGTTATAAATCTACAAGATAATTTGTTCGCCAAACGGAACTGACCTCTGTCATCGTCGTAGTTCTCTGTTCCTAGGCGACGCGACGTTGACCCTCTAGTGGTTTTGTACAATTTATTATTTCGTGACTCCCACTGTGATATGATAGAATGCTGTTGTTCTGCTGCCATTTTCAATCCAAGGAGATGGCTATCCAATTCCATAAGTTTTCGTCTGATGAAGAGTGAGAAAAAGAAGCATTAGGAAAGTGATGAAATATATTGCTCAGCGATTCACATACCTTAATCTCATTTGCTCCCTGAACGTAGATACGATTTTTTCCCTAAGATTTTTCAGATTACCATCATGCTCTTCGACACCTGAATTACTTCTGGGACGGTCATCCTGCATCTTATTACGCAGCCTGGATATCTCGCTTTTGAGATCGCTGATGATATTGCGATACTGTGAAACATGGTAACTGACGTCGAGAACGTTTCTCTCCACTTTGTTCGATAACCGATTTGCTCTGTCTGCGTAGGCCAGGGTATTTTTACTCTCATCACGGTGGCTGCTTGATGGTGAAACATGGGCAATCATCACTGTACGACAGTTACCACTTAGCGCCTCTTTCAACAGCCTCGTCAATTTCGAATCCCGATAGTTCACATATCGTGCACCACCAGACAGTGCATTTATGCAATTACCAAGCGCTAACAGAGACCGGTTTATATGCGCTCCCTCTTGAAGACGTTTCCCTTGATTCTGAAGAAGGTAGATTCAACAGGCTTATTCCTTTGTTGCATAAATTAATATTTTACGGTCAACTTATGAAACAGTTGAGTTATGGATGTGTTCCAAGTTTTCATCGTAGCAGAATTTTAGTGTTAATGTTAGTGAATGAATAATAAACTTCGGGGACTTGGGTCATCCAAAAATTATTATTGTTTAATCAGTCAATTAAAATAATTCATTGGAAAATTCTGTAATAGATTCGTTACCCTAGCTCACCTTTGTTTGCTTCGCCCTTTCTGACCCCGCCAAGTCGATCATGAAAAGGCGCGCCTGTTTAATGCGAGTTCTAGCACGATCACCCTCCTGGATTGGATGGGTTTGTTTCACTGTCACGCTGAGAAGTGCGTGACTTCGAGAGGATGTTTTGTTAGCTGCAGTTGGTTCCACGGTTCGTGCTCTATTTCCTTTGTGCAAAAGCTGCATTACCTGAACGATAGGAAAAGAAAAAGGGAAATGAATATTCACTTATTTGATCAGTTCAGTTGAAATAATCAGTGTACTATACTACACTCTCGACCCCTTAGAGTTCAAAGGATTAAATATTTTAATAAAGTGTTATACATACCTCCTCAGTTGAGTTTGTTGAGATTTCCGAAAGCCCAGACACCTGAATATTACGGCCGCGCGAATCTTCTCGCAATTCCAAGTATCCCGTTCCAGGATTCAATAGATCTCTGATATTCTCGTTGTATATTTCCATGTAGGACATAGTTACCTGTACGAATGAAACCGAAAGATCATGATAAGAAATGTCCGTATAATTGTAAGTCTTAAATGTACATAAGTTTGAATTTCCCGGTCGAAAGAGTTCACTTTTCTTTATACTTTTCGACTTGACGCGAGACTGATTGTAAATCTTTTCAAATTTCTGACGGTAGAAAAACATACCTTTACTCGATAATGGGTTCGAGATTTTTGCTTTGTGAAGAAAGAGCAAAACGAACAAAATTGATTTCATAGTTCGTTCTCACACTCACAATCAATCCATAATGAAATTATTTACAATTTTTTCAAATCTTAATTAGTCTACTGAAATTCAGACCTTTTGATTAAAGGATTAATTCGAATGCGAATCCTTCTGCCGTTGGAATTAAAATAACCAATATTCGCCAATTACAGTTATATCGAATTTATAAGTAAAATTTTCACTACCTGCTGCTGTTAGTTGTGAACAAGGTTCAAACTTGACAAATGAAAAGTTGTGCTACAATTGTGAATTTTTTGAAAAAAAAAACAGCAATTCTGTGATCAAAATTGATTGTTGATAATGGGTTAATTAACTCACCGCGAATTCTACGTTTGTCGGAAGTTTTTGGGCAGCGAGAAATATGTCGTTCAAAGCTCGGACCATGACTCCTGGTTCAGATGGGCTTCCAACCATCGTATGAGTTTTTCCAGCTCCTGTAGCTCCGTAAGCGAACACCGTCGCATTATAGCCGTTCAAAACATCTTGAACAAGAGCTTTGGTTGTTCCATCGTAAACTGCTTCCTAAAAAACGTTCGTGTTACTAAATTTAACGGTCCGTTTTTGTGTTTATATATAAAAAATCCTGTCAGTAACGTATTCATCAAAAATTACGAAACACTTTGTGACGATTATCGGAAATAAAATTTGTAAATTTTGCGAATAAACCATCTGGCGATTTCTGTTAGTTTAGAATTTGCACGATATCCTGGAATTCGAACAGCGCGGGGCGAGTTCGCGACCTTGACTTCATCCTGGGGGCTGACCTTCACCCTCGCTGGTGAACACGTGACTTATTATCAACGTGCAAGTGACAATTATTCTATTACGCTGCGATATATCTGTGTATTTTAAAAAATTCAAAATTTTCGACCCCCAGTATTACTTTACGGAGTTGAACAGATCCCAGATCAATGCAATCCATTTGAATTTAGATTTAGTAATCAGGCCGTTATATCTTTGCGTGTTTAGATACAATTACGATTAAACACGCGTTCTAGATGGGGAAATACCACCGGACGTGAGGAATATAAATTTCGATATACGGTGAAGGATTTAAAAAGAAAAAGAGGAAACATTACGATTTTTTTTTTAAATATATCTGAAGCAGTTTCTCTCGAAAAGGAAGAAACAAATATACACAATCCTCAGATGATCTTTTTTTTCTTCCCTTAAGGTGAAATTTGACATACCTACATTGCTCATACGTTATAAATTTTTATCTGCTCATGTAAGCTTGTTCCACAATATCGCATATAAGTTTTTTCTAAATTTTACTGTTTCACAACGAGTTAAGAAAAAACTTAGAGAAATATAAAATTTCTGCTATCGATGTTTTCCATTGTTTTCATTTTACATTCGTTACGTACATACGTACACACTACAAGTACATAACGCGAAAATATTGACGTGCGAGCCAATATTCCTGATGGAAAAAAATCAATACCGTTATACAGTATACAGTATACACAAAATAGTTACGGTACTCGAGATAACATGGAATATTTACGCATTTTACACCAACGGTGGTTATGAAGAAATAAATTTTTGACCGTACTGGTATAATGGTGAATGTTTTTTAACGAATTTATAAACAGAAACTACTAATGGCATTACCGGCGAAAGCCTGAAGCTAATGTGTACACCGATTTAATATTAGAAACTTTACACTTAAAAAATATATATATATATAAGTACGACACATATTTTTTACCTGAGTTGAATCCTCGCCGAACGCAATATCGTAGAGATATTGGCGGGAAGCGCCGCGCTTCTGACGGAGAACATCTCCCTTCTCTCCGTCGACTTCCTCCATGACAACCATCTGTATACCATCAAACAGACAAATGATGCAAGACTTTCAAGAAATAACTTTCAAGAAAAGAGCCGATTTTTTTTTTTTTTATCATCAACTGCCATTAATCCTAAACCTACTTTAACCCTACCTTATCATTAATTGCATGCAATACCCTCGTCCCATCATCTTCGGAGTTCAGCGGCCTGATGCGCACTGCAACCTAAAACGATAATAGGCAATTTTAAAATTAGATAAAAGATTTCGATTTTTTGAAGCGACGTGAATTCCAAAATCGATAATTTTAGTAAACATACAAGGAAAGTTTTGGACACAGATCCCTACTAACAACACTTACCGATATTTCACCCGAGACTCAAACTCTTTTCTGCGCTGACTGAGGTGGTAACGTCATCGCTGAAAAGGGTTTGAGTCTTGGGTGAAATGTCGGTAAGGGTCGGTAATAAAAGTCTGCATTCGGAACCCGATTTTCTATTCTACTAATTTTTATATAGTGAGGAATTATCCTCGCCCAATCATTTTGAGTTTAAAAATACATCATTTGATATGTATGGTGAAACAAAGTAAAAGAGTTTATACAAAATTGCAAGCTTGAACTATTTATTTTAATCATAATACTTGATCAGTAAATGTATTCTTCAAAATAACTTGTGTATAGGAAATTGTGTAAAAGAGGAATGAGGATAACTAATTATTAACAAAACCGGATGTACTACCCCAAATTAATACCCGTCATAGCAGAAGACCGACGTAATTATTGAAAGATTGATGGTGGTCGCACTTGCGATCGCTGACCATATTTGCTAACGCCAATTACACGCGTAACCCGCATATCAATTATGTATAATGTGAATTTATCGATTTTATACAAGGGCAATTAGAGACATTTTTTACCCCTATTTGACGCGTCAATCTCACTTTATTATCGTGCTTACATATTGTACCTATACTACTATATATACCCCCACTTCCTGAGAAAAATTGTACGCGGGGCTCAGCAGGATGTGGAAATTTTGGTAAACTCACGACGATATTGTTGTTTTGTCGACTCACCATCGATTTATCGTTACCTCACTATCGATTATTATTTGTACCACATTAATTATAGGTGTTCAAAATTCCTCACACGTACATATATACGTATATTATCACTTTACGACATGATAAATCTTCGTTAATAAACGCGTTATTACAAAGGGTAAATGTGAAACGCGCGATTATTTCAAGGACCTTTTCTCTAACCGTAATCGAAACACGTTATCAGGGCCAATGAAATAATTTTCACGGTATTTTTACAAAAATTGAATACCCTCAAACATGATAATGTTATATATATAATTAATCGTGTGAAAATTTGACACTGTAAGTTAGAAAACTTTACACGTCATCTATAGTTTGATCAATTTCACCTCTTATGATTACATACCGATTACAAGGCTGTTCATTGACAATCACGTGCAGATACCTCGAACACGCGTTGGTAAATTTGCAAGCAAATCTGGAAAAAGTTTCTCACAAAAAACTTCCAAAATTCTATATATAGGTAATTGCGAGGAATTAACTCAATGGCAACATTGATTTCTATAGATTTGAGAAAACGTTTTCGACACACGAATATTTCGAACGCTACAAACAATTTGCAATCCATGGCAATTGGAAATTCCTATAATCTACAAATTTCGATGGAAAAAAAAGGACAAAACTTTGACGAGAACTTCAATCTTATAACTCATGAAATTACCATCAACTTTTCCTCAGTGATGGATCTTTGTGGTCGATTAATAAGGTCATGTTGACCACTGCTGCTGGTACTACTACCGCTTCCACTGCTATACTGCGTCATTTTCTTATTACATACGGACAATATGTGTAAAATTATAAACCACTGTTGACAAGCCTAAGCTATCATTTATACCAAAGTATGTAATCACATGTAATAATAAAATGTGTCAAAACTTTTATCAACTTTACACAACACGTGCTGTTCATACATGCATTATAATCGCAAACTAGTTCTAATGCTCAAACTTTATCCACGCTCTACTCCGCGCCATGTTTCCCTTTGCACTGTTTATTAATTGTTTCACCTCACTGGTCACATAATTTTTTCCTAATTTTCTTTCCTTTTTGTTTTTTTTTTTATTTTAATTAATTCGTTTTCCCATACATCTGTTTATTTTCGATACAGGTACTCAGTGTTCAAATTGAATCCCAACGAAACGGAGTACATAATTGAAATTGAACGATGACAGTTTTTCTTTTTATTGCAGCGGTAATCAAAATAATAATTTTTGGCCGATTCAAGGCAACGAAGGTTGGCCCCGATACTTTTGCAAATTTTTTCGTGCTTCGCTTAGTCTTGACGCCCATCGACTGGGTGGTTGGGCGAGTCGGCGTACCTGCCAGGTTATTCACAAGGACACGGGGTGCTGGCCGCGTGTCCAAACACCCGCGGTTTTTACTTCAGCCCTGCGCGACGGCCAACTGGCACATTTTAAATTCGTTTGTTCCATTATTTATTCTAGGTGCTTGAGGGGATTACAACAATTTACAATATTCTCATCCTTCAATCGAGTTTCAACGACTGAAAAATTGCTTCGATTGCAAAAATTAATGTAATTTAGGGTGTCAGCGATTCGATGACAAAATCGGTAAACAAATCAAAATGAAACTAGGATATTTCCAGTCTGCATTTCTCTTTCATGACCCCCCTTCTCACGTGGTACAAGATTTTATAGTGAACATGTATAAGCTTGCATATTGTAAGTAAATAATAAGCGTCGGTTGTTACATATAGTTGTTAGAAAAATAATATTCGGATCGCATGCGTTCACGGGGTTGCTATTAAACTGCACGCATCAAAACCGTCTTAATAATAAATCATTTTGTCATAGTATCAAGTGATTCGTTTTTTAAATGCCTAGCCGTGTTTTTTGCTTCCTAATTTTTTGACGCAATAATCTCTTTCGAGATAAAGATATAAGGATATAAAGAAACAATCATTTTTCGATTGCATAACTCATTTCAATATGTATTTCCAAAGAGAACGTGTACGAAAAAACATTGAAAAGAAATAAAATCCACGTGGGCCTTGATCGATATAAAAATGGGAATTAACAAATGAGGGAAAAAAAAACACAATTATACCCATCCAAGGGAAAGGTCAAGTCAATGCACTACAGATCGCGTGTACATGTATATAATATCGATTCATAATAGAACACTTACGCGTTTCTCCCGTGTAATACTGCGTCCGCATATGCCTGTAATAATTAAGCGACAGGGTGAATTCAAAATCATATCTATTCATCTTTTATGCAAAGATGTTATTACACGTCTAAATGCGTGCAGAGAAATTAAATAGTTTTTTCTCCTCCGCGAGTGATAGCCTCACGTAGTCGCGCGGTCAATATTTGCACTTTACTCGCGGTAAAATTACATACGCCTACCAGCTATACTTACGATATCAACAGAACTAGCAAAAAATAGTCAAATGCCTTGTAGCTCTGATCGCGTCTGGGTCAATTATTTACCTATCCGTGTAAATTGCAGCGATGCGCATTGTCACTCCAATTCGTTGTACACTCAGTATCGATTTCGTTACCACCTGTGTAATGTTTTTGGTAATATGCTCTATGAAAATGATGACACCCGCAACGCTGTATACGGGTACAATTTCCTTATAAATCATAAGTATAATAATGATAATCTATACGCTAAACTTGACAATGAACGTACGATTTTATCAATGATTGATTTCCTGTCAGTCTTTCGGTCCGAATATACATGACATATGGCCGAAACGAAGGTCGAAAAATATTATGCGTATATAATCGTTAATTATTACATCGCGGCAAAGTAAACTTGACAAAAAGAAACCTGTATAATATTCACAGGTATATTCGTAAATTCGGAATACAAGCTATTATTTTACCTAGTGGCTAATTATTTATATTTTTCGTCAACTTTAAAATTAATGTGAGATTCGGTGACACAGGGATGCCAATTCTTAGAACACAACATATAATTTTTGGATAACTGATCGATCAAGATTATTCAAATAAAGTCCAATATGTACCGAATTCTTGGTGCAACGGATGACGGTCGTGGAAAAGGTGAGTAAACACCTGAAAGAAAGAAAAAGGAAAAAGGGGCTGCTAACGGCAAAGAATGATTTTCGCTATGATTAAAAACATCGACAATCTAACACCATTGCATGGACATCAAATAAAAGGTATATTCATAGATATATGTGTGGGGGGACACGCGAAATAATCGATGTTACCGTTGGCGGCCAGTTCTGTTCATGAAACGAAACACGTTATATATAGTATGCACCACCTTGGCAATCGATAAAAAATGCAAGTACCGTGATGTAACGAATGCTTTATAGGTACAACGATTAGGGTGTAACAGTTGGGAATGTACAGGATACATTCTGAAATATGAATAAGTGGCAGAGTGCATATTGCAGGTCCAATTATCCTGCACGTTTCAACCATATAGTTCAGTGGCTTCAACCGCCGCGCAAACATCAAACGTTCCCTGTACAATATAATATGAATATACTTAGACTAACATTCGCGTTGCTGGGATTAATTGCGACGGTTTGGGGCGATCCAAGGTTCAACGATATCGGACAGGTTTTTTTTTTCAAATTTCGTATACTACAGTAATAGTCCGACACGTAGAGCTATCTCACCGACTAAAATTCAGTGTTTGTAACAATTAATCACCGGATTTAGGATCACCTCAGACTTTCAGCATTACCTGCAACAATACGAACGTTTTTTCAGGTACCTCAATATTCTTGGTTTGTACCCTTAGTGGATAGTGTACGGTAACGTCCATTAATGCCTTGGGCTTCCGGGTAACTTGTTTTCGGTCCGAAACAAGATGCGAGTTCGATTCTATGCGAATTATGTGACAACGACTCCCAATCTCATACCGGCGGCATCGCCAGGCAATGTCACATAATTCGTACAGAATCGAACTCGCATTTTGTTTCGGATCGAAAACAAGTTAGCCAGAAGCCCAAGGCATTATTGAACATTACTGTACTTACACATACTCAACAATATAATCGTTTTCCTCTACAAGAGTCAGAAGAACGAGTACGGAAAAAAAATGATTACACATTCCTTGCATTGAGGAACAACTTTATACTATCCCAGTTCTTATTCACGGTTGGACTTGAAATATTTGAAAATGAATTCAGCCAATTTGTTTTTGTTTAATATATCCAAACAGCATCTATATTAGATTGTAATATTTTTCGCTCTGAGAAACTGTCCTATATATTATTATCAATTTTAGATCATCGATTAAAGAATTTTGTTATTAAAAGGATTTCACGTTTCAACGCAGACTATATTTTACCGAAATCTTGACCAAGTCTTGAAGCCATGAAACACTTTCAAACATTGATTACATCGGAGGTTGTATGTGTGTACAATTAGAATAACGCTGTTAAAAATGTAGCGTGTTCGAGTACTTAATTGCGCCCTAATTCACGTAAACGTTAAACCTTCTCACCTTGGAACGGTGTGATGATCCAATTTTTTTTTATATGCATTGGCCAGTTTAAAAGAAACCACATTTAGTTATTAACGAAATTGCGTCGGCGGTGTTGGATGAGGGCAAAAATGGCGCGCTGACGTCACGAGAATAAAATGACTTAATTGTTAGCTCATACCATCTGTGTTATCTCCAGTTAATTGATTCAATAAAATAACGTCAGACGTTTTGTGATAGCGGTTTATGCCGCTGCTCGGTACGTAGTTTTGTATGTAAATGCACTGCCGGAATACTTTTGATATTGTCTGATAATTTTGCAACACCTTACAAGGTATAGATCCTAGTTTTACGAAACAACCAACGACAAATGCAAACGAATGATTTCGTATTTTGACGATATCTGAGGTTTCTAATAATTCGAGAGACCGTTTAAATTCATCCATACGTGAAAACGGTTCAACTGTATCTCAATAGGCTGAAAAAATATGCATATGGTATATACATTCAAACATATATACGTATATGCTATGTGATGTGTAAGATATGTATGGAACTATTCCATTGTCTGCATTATCGATCTTCGTGTTACACGTCTGTTTAAATTTCCGAATATTCCTCACCACGAAGAAGGTAAGCACGCGCGCGATGTTATCATGTATGAGGAAACGATAGACGAATTTGAAAATAAAATTAGACTTTTAAATAAATCCTGTTCAAACTTGCACGTTAGAAGATTGTCTGGTATAAAAATTGAATATGGGGCAGGTTACACATTGCCAAACGCGTTGTTTTTCTTTCTTTTGATTTGTTTTTTTTCTCCTTTTACACAACTATTGATCTTCTCGGAAGATAAATTATTTATGCTTATTCTAAATAGCAGTGGGAGTCAATGACTAAACTCTTACATTACAGTAGTTATGGATCAACAGTGATCTTGATATGCAAAATTAACGAAATTTTCCTCCACTTCGTACTGGTATGGGTATACTTAAAATGCATAGTAATACTAGATCGCGGTGTTATCTGTTATACGAATGAGTAGAGTATTTAAAAGAACGATAGTCTCTGAGTTGGCTTTTTGTTGTTCTTACGTGTAAATAATTTGTGCTAAATCTAAGCATTCGCACGTAAGCTAGTGGCACACGCTGCAGATATAAGAAACAAGTAAGATTCGAAAATACGATCTCACTATGTTATAATAAAATTCGTCAAAATATAAGTAAAATTTAACATTGACACCAAGTTTGATGCATCGAAAGTAAAGATGATAAAACGTGAATAAATAAAGATTTAATACTAAAGTGAAAAAAAATACTAATATTCTTGCTTGCTACTTGAATATGTTCCAAGGGCTACAGTACCGAATAAGCATAGACCTATTACTCTACGATTTGATTAATGCTGCTGAGAAATAGATTCTCTAAACGATTGCGACTCAATTGTCAATTATCACTAAATATAAAAACCTCTCAAAACTTTCACAGTTTCGTCCATTAGGTTTTTTTTTTTACATTTCATGCCGGTACGAATGTCTTCCGAAAATAATTCACCATGCACGAAAGTTTGGAAAAGCTGTTCTCATATCCAGATAAAAGACCAGTAAAGAACGTTGAATATGAGAAACGAGACTGGGAACACTATTCTGCTACGCTTGTCTATCCACTGAGCAATCTCTTGTGGTGTCATAGTGGTAAAAGTTGTTAGATTAGCGAGAGTGGCTCGTCGTGTTGGTGGCTTTGGTGGAGATACCGGTGCAGCTATGGTATCCAAAGTCACGATACTTCCACCAGAGTCTTGCTCTCTGTCGTCTTCAATTGTGACAGAAGGAATGTTCATGCTGCTTGGGAAACTCTGCGAAATAAATATAGTTCGTATGATTATAAATTTGAAATAAATAATTTACCTTATTTCCGGAACTACTGTTATTAGAGATTCACTTACGTGCACAGTCAGGTAATTTTGACTTGTGTAAACCGAATCATTTGCGTTTTCATGATCCAGGGAAGACCACGAACGCGAACGTTCCAAACCGGTAGTATTTTTCTGAAATTGCTTTCGAGCAAGTCTTGGCGTCAACGTTGACTTCAGAATATACTTGCTGTTCACCTTTTTGAGGGGCACATTTTTCCTGGTGATAGAAAAAGGTGAAAAAAATATTTAATTGTTTCTCGCGTGTGACGAATACGGTTTAATAGTAATAATAATAATTACTTTCTTCTGTAGATTGTATTAACAAATGCAAATTCAACCATGGCGGCAAAAAGGAAAATTGTGCAGCCCAAAAACCAGATTTCACTTGCTTTTATATATGACACCTTAGGCAGTGAGTTTTCGACTTTGGATGCAAGTGTCATGAATGCCAAAATTGTATTCGTTCCTGAAATGCAAATTCATTCAATTATAGTAATGTACAACGTCAGAATATTCGTGGAAAGGCATACGGACTAGACGGAAATACTACTTCGAAATTCTATTTAATTATCATCCAAATTGATATTATAAAAAACAGTCGAAAGTAAATGATAGATTAGACACACAAAAGTTATTATTGATTAATATTTATGACATAAGAATGCAAGTAATGAAAAGTAATAAAATGTGGGAAGAAATACCTAATACGATTCTTGGAGGACTCGCGTCCATGTGTAGCCAAAACGACACCCACGAAATAACGACGATAAGAATCGAGGGTATGTAATAATCCATAATGAAGAATCCCATCTCGCGAGCAAGCTTGAAGGTAATACTTATGGTGCTGAAGTTTCCCGCTGTAACATTGCATAGTGAAAAATGATATTTGTAAATAATTCCATGTGCCAGCTGTAAATAGTAAAAGGAGAAAGGAATTTCCAATTAAAGTATTTAGAAAATACAAACCAAAATGACCATAGTGCTGTTGGGCAACTGTGTACGAAACGTCAGACTCATTCACCCAATAAGTAACAAGACTATACTCAGTTAAATGCAGCTCTTTGGCTAACAGTATTGGAGAGTCATCCCACACCAATTTCATTTCATGAACATTGTTCGACCCTGAAGAGAAAAATCATGATTTCAAAAAAGATTCTAAACATATTTAAAACACATTCAGGATAAAAATTTTATCTAACGAGAAAAAAGAGATTGAAGTTTAATTCATATAATTCGCACGTACAGCTCTCAAAACTTAGCGGACACTCTTGAACATCAAATGGAAATTTTTCCAGTCGCAAGCCACAGTTGAGGGTTGCCGCTAGTCTGAAAAACATATATAATTACCGATAAAGATTGGAAATCGTTATCAATTGTTAAAACTCAGTCAGAATTTGTTCTGGAAATTTTTACAACGGTCTTGTTAGACGAGATCTGAAAGACTATTTTTAAACTATTTTGCTCGTGCTTTTGACACGAATTTATCAGCAAAGTATAAATATGTCACAGCGTTAGTAAATCACAATGAAATGCATACAACGAATCTATCAAAGAAATAACTTTGATGTTCTTATCGCATCAGCAAATGAATTTATAAATTGTCTCAATTATCCGACATTAAAATTACTCAAGCATGATTGACTTACCTGGAGGTGAGGAGAACCGTACCATTGGGATCGATAGATATAAGTAGATCTTTCACACCGTTACCCATTATGACGGAGCTTCGTTCATTTGCAACATAAACCGAAGGAGTCCATATAAGGTCATGAGCTGATTTGCCTCCAATAATTTGTGGCAAATGAGGAGCAATTTCGGCAAACCTCAACCTTTTGTCAAGGTACCGGAACTGCAGCATCATCTGTATGTCAAATTGCTGAAATTATAAAATTATCTTTGAAGAAAGAAATTTATTATCGCAAAATGGGAAGAATCTATACATCTATTCGTCGGCCTGTTTATCATAAGTATACTGATCGTCCGTTATAAAATATTTTACGTTAATTTTAAACTACATTACCAGTGTTTTTGCCATGTTCGATTGTATCGTATATATATAAGCTCTCGAAGCGACTATGATTGGGTCAGTATCATTCTTTTCACCCGGTGGACGAACCATCTTATCGTAGCGGCAATCATTTGTTAGCTCAATTAAAAGTTCAGTCTGTGTAAAGCTGCTTGCACCATTTAACGCAGGACAACTCCCCTGCATTCTGTAGCAATAAAAATAACAATGAATATTTTTAGTATAGGACAATCCACACGTATTTTCAGAAATTCTAGGCGACATTATCATTCTCAAATTCCCTGTAAACCTCTGTCGGTAATCAAAGACAGTGAGGCATGTTTGAAACATTTTCATTTTATTTTCCCCAGAGGTGAACAGATTTATCCGCCAAACATATTCGTACATATGTTACTGGACGAATCGTTTGAGGAGGGGAAAAAAAAAAAAGTAGAATTAGAAATAAATAGCGTAACGAAAAATATGAGATGCTACGCATGAACTAAAACTGAAATTAATATTCAGCAAGTATCTTCTCACAAATAATGGTTCTTTGTTGCATTGTATAGTTTCCAGATGACATAAATGTCGTTTACATAAACTACAGCACATGACTGAATAATACAAGCGAATATGATGCACGCATATACACAAATATACGTGTGGGTCCTGTATATCGATACGGTAAGAAAGAATGATTACTAATTAAAAAAATTTGCAATCATATATTATATTCCCAATTCTAATTTTTCTTTCGACACGTTATTTGAATAGGGATTAACATCGTCACGCAACATTTCAACAATAATTTAGTAAAATCAAATCACTATTTCACAGAAAGAATTAAATATGTCAAATAAGTGAAATGAAAAAAAGCAAAATAAGGCGAAGCAAAAGATGTGTCGGAATTAAATTTTCAATTTGACAGTAGAGGCCATCATAGATCTCAAATATAACGCATTATTTTCTACTACAATAACAGCGTGCATCACGGGATCCCTGTGTACTGTAAACAAACCTGTTTAATTTAGCATGTGTATCGAAAGATAACAGTGGTGAAATGTGGCATAAAGGTACACCTTACAATTAGAGATCTAGCTAGTAAATTGAGGCAGAGAATCCGCAGCACGAAGTGTGTGTGCTCAATAGTGTAAATTTACAATTTGTTTATATTGATGGTGTAGTATAATTTATAGTGAACACACATTCTTCTCAGTGTGATAAAATAAAACAAACTTAATAGAACACATGTGACCATGTCGGGCAGAGAGAAAAAAAAATGTAATAAATAATTGAGAAACAAAAAAAAAAAACCGCCCAACATCAAATGATACATTTTTTTCAACCGTTATCTATTACACCCGGAAATTTATAGTATATACATGCTAAATATTCGCTCACATTGTGACGTAGCTCTGTTTTCACTTTGCGTCACATTTGTTTAACTTGAATGCGTCTACAATGGTAACCACCCTGTTTAAACTGGGGCTTAATAATGTAAAATTTTTTAAGAGCTGCATTTATCTAAGTAAACCTGGGAACCGTAAAACGTTGAAAATCAGCCTGTACAAAGAGAATAGACAAATAACAATTGTCTAGAAGTTGAAAGAATAGGGATCGTTATTTTCATTGAGTTTAATCAAATTGGAACAACTCTAAATTCGTATAAAACTCTAAGGAAACTATCAACATTTTAGAAAATTAGGATCTATGTTCAAATAACGTTAATTCCAACGATAATATTGTCATTCAGTTTTATTTGCACAGGTGAATGTTACCTAATTATTCCTACAGTTGGTAGAAATTTTGTTAATTAGTAGACAAATATACAGTTTCTTTTCAATATCCAGACATTGTTAAAATACACGTCAATGTCTTTTTTTTATTAATAATTAGGACAACGAAATAATGATTGTGAGCACGTTCTCCGCATATGTGAAAGATGTTATTTTTTTTTTCCCAACAGTTGTTGTTTTGATAATTCCTTAGAAATTTTTACTACGTAACAGAGGACAAAAAATCTACTTGTCGATTCCTGATTTCAGAAAGTAAGAGCTCAGTAATTATTGATTTTTTTTTTTGCAATCAACGCCTCATCATTCCTCTCTCACATTTTATCCTGTAATAATTTTCCTGTTAAAACTTGAATCAGATTGCTACTCAAGTGACAAAAACTAGCCGTGTACTTTTTTTTTCTCCTTATTTTCTTCATGCCTGAATAATTCGATAAAACGGGTATGAGAAAGTGGAAACTTTTCTTTTCAGAGTATTATTGCAAAGAATGCCTGTAAAAACTGTAACCACATTGTTATTGTGAAAACAGAGATGTTATTGAGATTTTTTCTCTTTTTCTTTTTTGACCATTAGTGCAGCAGTTTACATTAACTATTGTTCGATTAATCGGTTTGTACACTCTGTTGTTACAATAGTCACCATGTATAAGAATCATGAATCTATTCTTTTCTTAAAGCATAGCGAAGGCTGGATGTTCCGCTCTAATAACATTGAAAGTTTCCGTCGTTTTACACTTCAATAAAACAAATGTTTTTACGCTAGCTAGGTGATAAGGTATTTATATAGATATATACGATGGCTCCTCCATGCCCAATAACGCTTAATGTACCTAATCGAGAATTGTGGTAACGTGCAATGAATTGGTACGGCCATGAGGACATACAATAAACGTAACAGTCATTAATGTAACAAGGAAGTCAGTAGATCCGATTGTTCTTCAGTAACAATAAATACACTGCTAAATCTTACAAAAGTATTGCACAAAATTTACAGTCTATACACGTGCAGATTTTTTTTTTCCACAGTCCTTTCCTAATCAAATACTTCACGATCATTACCCACAGTACGAGTGAATATTGCGTGCAACTTATTCTCAAAAATTGGTCAGAACCTAGTCGTTTAAATACAGTGAAGTTCCATCAATGAAATACTCATTTAAACGAGCTAAAAAGGTTCTCAAGCCGGTCATAACAAATCTTTGTACTCCATAATATGTGCATGTTATGCATACACATAATATTCGGTCTTTGATAAAATATTCTTTTGTAATAAACGTACGCTAATTCGGTTTTAGGTACTAACCACGTGCAACAGGAAGTTCACCATTGTTGATACATTTGGCGCAACAACACCAGACTCAAACTCAAAGGTAGTATAAATTCATTTCAATGTCACGAAGTACCGCGCTAAAAGAATTTGTCACCATGGTATACGAATTGAAAAATGTGAAAATAGCAACAAGTAAACATGTTTTATGTGTCATTAAAAAACTAATAAACCGAGTGCAAAAATGTGTGTTTTAACAAAGATCGTTCGGTATTTGACACGTAGGATGTCACGAGTATATGTTATGACAGATTAAGAATATTACCCACTCGGCGAGACTTTAACAATAAAATAAATAATATACAAAGCATTTATTTTTAATAACCGACAAGTCAACTGTGCCAATAGTATTACTTGTAGGAATAAAAGAATTGATGGGGGGGGGGGAATAAAAGAATAAAAACAAACGACAACAGAGTGAGAGAGGGACTTACGCATCGACACTTTCCACCAAACAAATTTCTTTCAATGTAAGAAGTATCCCCCAGAGAAGGAAGATGATGCACCCGTCCGAACGAGCCATTTCGAGCTTCTTTAACGACAGTCAGATTATCTCTGACCAGTTTTTAACACAGAGGCGCTTGGTATTCAGTCTGGAAAGCTTGCAGGAGAGGTGTATGATCAACAAAACGAAGTGGCTCCCACTTGGCACAGTGCTCTGCTTAGAGTACACAATCATACTGAAAGACTAGGCTGGGGTAACAACAGCTTGGTATGCTCAAGGATTACCAGCTGCAGACGTTTTCACATATCATTTTCAACAATGTAAGTATGTATACGATTAAAAAAAAAAACACAACAAGAAACATGAAAAAAAAAAAATCAACTTTTTTTTGCCCACCATTATTGAGGACATTTTCATTTAATGTTATGCAAATTTGGAAGATCCGGATTGTTAGTAATACAATGCTAGATAGAAAAAAGAAGAAACAAAAACCAATTATTCTTACAACAATTTGTTGTTGAAAATCGCGACAAAGTGTTCTTTGATCAAGCCTTAATTTTCGTGACCGACGTGCTTTTGTACAAAACGTTAATTGCGAGTTTCAATTTGAGAAACTTTAGTAAATAGGTAGACGAAACGAAGAAAACAAATTTAAGAAACGGAAGAAGTTAAGAGATTCGAAAACGTGATTACTATCAATTGCTCAATCATGTGAAATGAATCGCATTTACGTAATATCGTTCACATTGCAACACGTGCTGCAAAAACAATCCCATGAAAAGAAATTTAACGTACTTTTTTCTTTAACGATTTGTCCAGCAGTTGCGCGAGTTACGAAGTTTTATAAAAATATCGGATTCATTAACTGATTCATCGAAATTGGTAATTAATACATAGAGTAATGAACTGACATAACATGTTTTTTTTTTAAGACAATAGGAATGTTTGACTAATATATAAGCAGCGACAAGGAGTCACTCATTTATGCTAAACAGCAAAGATATACTGATGAATTCGTGAAAATTGGACTGAAATGATAAGAAAACAATACTGCAACTCTTTTTTTTCACGTTTACACAAATTAGAATAATTCGCAAGCCATGATTAAGAACAGTGAAGAAGTTATCCAACCTCGGAATATTGAACAGTAAATTTTCCGTAAACATCAATGGTTCAAGAATAGTTTCAAAACAAGAACTGCAATTAGAAAACAAACATTAATTTTCAATAAATGGCGATAGCAAGAATGCTTTTTGCAATGATTTTCGTACAGATGACAGAATTTTTATCTAAAATGGCCACTTTTTCAACAAGCCGACGTCGGATTCCTGATTCACGTACATTGTGATATAATTATTATAAATTATCTACATTATTTATTTTTTTGCAAATGACGTTCTTTCTCCAGTACAAATAGTAGCAGTGATACTCGATTACAGTCAATGTTAATAGTTTCGATGCAAGTCTGTCTTTAAGGTAAAAGTATTTACAAGGGTCAAGTTGGACTTATCTTGTTATGGGGCTGCATACAAGTAACGGTGTAAGAAATAAAGTGAAGATCTTGCATGAGCTGAGTCAGCCTCTTGAAGTGTCTTTCGGTGTAGGGAATCATAGCTTCCAATGAAGCGGCTAATCCAGGTACCTTGAGTTCCCCACTACTAATCTCGTCCAATAGGACGTTTATCACCAGCTGAAATGTGCGGAGTATAATAATAAGAAAAAATGTAAAGAACATTACGAAAATTTTGGTACATTGATCAATAGCCTGGTAATTTGGAAAGAATTGGTAACATCAATTTTACAAATTAAAGTTCAAGGTATTTCTATAATTCTAATCAATTGAAAATTATCTAGGAGAAAAGTTTTCGAAAATTTGGTAAAGTTAATGTAGAAAACATTTTTTAGATCTCCCGAAAAATTACTGAGAAACCTAGAAACCTAGAAACTGTGGTTTCGAAAAATTCGTCAGTATTAATTTTTCTGTAAATAATACCTGAGCTGATTGAGCATTCCGACTATTGGTATTCCATGTCACTGCACATCTGAGCAATGATTCTTTCTGTGTTTGCTTTAACTGATGTATCGTTTCTCTCAGACCATCTCCACCCTTTCTTATAACACCTGGAGGTATATTAAAGATGGATGATTTTTTGTAATTAATTTTGGCTACCTTTAAACCTTACCACCAAATAATCATAAGGGGATAAAATAATTTTCATAATAAATGACCTATGTAGCAAAGTAAATGACATCATTAGCGTAGCAAATAGAGAATTAATGAAGTATATCAACTAAGAAGTTAAGCTGTTCCGTTGTAATATTTGCTATGAGTTTGATGTAGTTGTGTATACGGACATCTAGAATTCGCAATGAAAGATTGAACATTTGTGTTTGGCAAATATATCTTAATGGCATTGGTAAATATTTGACAGGGTATTAACTACTTACTATCGATAATCTTCAACACTTGAAGAGGTCTTTCCAGTTTAAGAGCCAACTTTAAAGCGGCTAATAGCTGATCAGCTTTTAATAAATTTGAAAGTTTCTGTTCTTCTAACGCCAAGCGTTCAGCCTCGGCAGCAGCTGCAGCTTTCTTCTCTTCGGTAATATCTCGCCATTTACCCAGTATCGAATCACTTCCACCACTGATAATGTGAGTTTCGTTTCGACATACTGTAATGAAAAATCAATCTTCAAAATAAGGAAGTTGATCCATCAAACAACAAGAATGCGGGAAAGAATTCATCTGGGTAAAATTTTTGATAGTTCTATTTTCGATTCAAGATCCCTTCGACGGAAGCAATAGTAAGAGGACATATAGTTAGAAACCTGCAAGTGCCCAAACTCGATTTTCATGGTGTTCAAGTGTAGTAACACATTCGGATGTTTTAACGCTCCACAGTTTAAGGAGCCCATCGGCTCCAGCCGTGACCAACTGCATTCCTCGAGATAAGAACTCTGCTCTCAAAACAGAAGATTCGTGCCCCTCTAGTGTCTGAAAAAATTGTTGGTAAAATTGGTTCATTTTAAAAACAGGCAAGTAAAACATAGATACTGATGATCGATCGTACCTTTAAACAAGACAGATCGGTCAGTGACCATAATTTGATATTACAATCTGCCGAAGTTGTTAACAGCACTTGGTCTATTGGTGAAAATCTTACACACCAAACCCCCCTGCGATGGCCACGCAAAACACCCACGAGTTGTAAGCTCTCCGCAGTCCATAACTGTAAAGAAAATTATGTGATGTGAAGATAGCTGCATTCCTGTAGCTCTGAAAAATTATACCTTGGCAGTTTTATCTTGGGATCCGGTAGCGACGAGTTTATCGTTCGGCGATACTGCAACAGCGTTTATGTCTTTCTGATGCGCCAATTCCGTGCATCGAACGGTTAGTGTGTTTTCTGTTTCTGTAATAAATACGGTTGCACATTTGTTTCCACTCGTGTCAATTTATTTACTATGATAATGAATAGAATTTGGATAAATTATTTACCGTTGGATGAAATCTTCTCAGGCAAATCCCATATCTTTAGACACAAATCTTGACTTACTGATGTGAAGAATTTCACAGCTGTGTGAGATAAGGAAACTGATCCCACCGACGCTGTGTGTCTAACTGCGTGAGCAACGCAAGAAACTTGAAATGTTTCCGGATCCATAAGCCACAATCTAACACTATTGTCCTACAATAAACCAGAGCAGAAATTGAAGTTGACTAATAATTTTCGGTTGGTTTTGATTTTTTCGTTGCTCAATTTTGTTGCCTCTTAGCTTGATCGCTGATTTTTGTGACATATTGATGATCTTAATCCTTCATCAATAATTATGAAATTATAAAATAAAAAAAATGTCAGTCGAGTGTGTACCTTTGCCGATGAAAGTAATAGGTTGAAGTTGGCTGGCGTAGTAGCAAGAGATAAAATAAAATCTGTGTGACCACATAAGAGTTGACAGTTCATTGTCGTCAATTCGTAAAGTTTTATATCAGGACTGTTTGTCGCTACCGCCAAATGAGTATCTTTGGTACCAAAATATACAACATCCAAGATTTCATCGCTGTATCCCACTAGCTGAAAATAGTTTGGTATACATGAAATTTCCATTGATAAATACAAAGTTCTCGACATATCTATTTGTTTTCTCTTTCAATCACTACATGCTAAATAGATTTGCAAAAATTTTAATCGGTAAAACTTTTACAGTGTGACATAGTCCCACTGTTTTTTGAGTACAATATAAAATGTGCCAAAGCATTAAATGTGTGAAACATACCTGTTTCTTGCATTCAAAGGTGTCTAACTGATGAATAATAATGTTATGCTCTGTGGATACCACTGCAAAACTATTAGTGACGTGATTGTATAACAGCTGGGTAATAGACAGTCCTCCAACTTCTTTTGCTGAAGCAACTAGAGAATTTTCCTGCTCGTATACCTTATTTCCAGACCTCATTTCCCATACTTTGACAACTCCTAAGAATTTAGACAATATCATTGTTGCGTTGAAATAATGCACACTGAATAACAGAAATCTGAGAAACGTTTATCTTAGTTTATTATATTGATTACCATAAAATGTTATTTGCGTTCAATAGAATTTCCATGAGCCAACAGCTTTTGTCAATCTAAATGCTCATGCTATTGATCATCCGTATTCTTCGATAATGCATTACCAATTGTTATTGTTCCAATACAATTATTATTTTTACTATTGAACTAACAGTGTAATACTATAAAGCATGTGATCAAAGCCATCTGGATTCTTAAAAGAGCAATGACAATTGTTGTTTAAAGTGAAAACCGAAATAAATGTACAATTGAATAAAATGGAACGAACAAGCACATGAAAATAATTTCACAACACAAGTGACCGGTAAATTATGTTGGCGATATGTGAGGATTCAAATCATTTCACATGCCAAGTAATTGGTATTTTTGAGAATAGGTTGAGTTAATTTAGCTTCCCATAAACCTCAAAGTCCATATTAGTTTATAGTAATATTTATTTCATCATATAGTTGTTTGCAGGAGATCAATTACCAAATAAGAAGGTCTTATTTGTCATAAAGCCCATCAAACTACTTTCATTCGAATCTTATTGTATATTACAACGCCGTTACTTATTGAGATGCAAAACAGTTCTCTTTGAATAAACTAACAACTGTTGAAACTCGACTTGCCGTTGTTCCAAGTAGGAAAAGAAAGTAATTATAGAAGAGAATTGAAAAAGAATATAACGCTCATTGCATTAATTTGTGCATTGCTGGTAAGCATTGCTATCAATTGTAACACATAATAATTTGTCATTAAAGGATAAAGTTTCCAGTTTCCTCTGAATGCCGCAGTGTAAACACAAATTCTAAATAGTCATTAAGGTGATCCTTAAAAAGGCTATTTTTGAATTTCAACTGTCTCACCCCCAAATCAGCTCCAAATAATTGGGGAAATATTTTTGAATTATTTGGAGCCGATTTAGGAGGTGGGACAGCCGAAATTCAAAAATGACCTTTTTTAGGAGAACCCTAAAAGGCATGGATACGACACGAAGAAATTGTAGATACCTTTTTCTCCTGCAGCTGCGACATAAATCCCATCAGACTGATAAGAAGTTATGAGTTTTGTACTGTTTGTAGGTAATAAGAAGGAACCCTCAACACCTTCGTAAACTGGCACAGTGCGTACTATACTTCCTTGGGAAATATCCCACAGAATAAGTACTTTGTCTCTTCCAGAACTGTAAGGAAAGGACATTGATCACAATTAATATCTCTGATCAGTGTTAAAAAAATTAAATAACAAACAGAAGTCAATTTGCCAGATAAAACTCTAATCTTTACTATGACATTCATAGGTTGTGGCAATACGATTAATAGAGTTTGTTGAAAACAAAAATTCAACGACTAAGTGCAAGGAACGATTTTATAAAACACTTTTTTGGAATATTTTACAAAACTATTTTAAACACCATAAATATGATGAATCGAATGCATGATTGTACGAATTTCAAACGGAGTATATTTATTATATTTACCCGTATGATTATATGTTAGACGCAAAAAATTCTTGCAGATAATTCTACTGTTATTAGACAGTAATAAATTGTTGTAACACATGCATCAGATACCTGACTAAATGAATCGCATCATCGTGAAACAAAAGTGAGGTGATCTTGCTGAAATGTCCAGAGAGAACAATTTTTTGTTGACCAGTTATCGAATTCCATCCATATATTTTTGTATCATCACCAGCAGCAAATATTAACTCTTTATCCGGTCGTGGATGAAAAGCCAAAACACTAAAAGAGAAGCGTGTACTTTAGGATAACAATGTTTTCTCTTTTTAATGAAACTAATTTAGAGACTTAATTTTGATTTCAAATTATTCTGGCAAGAATGTAAGACATAATGATATAAATAAGTAGGTCATTTGCCTATTGTGTCTGTAATAATGACACTTATCTACACTGTTAATTAACAGCTTAAAAATCTGTTGTTAGAATATTCTGTTTAAACCCTGGAAAATTCTGTCTTTTCAAGACATTATAAGCTTGAACTAGTGATCCAACCTGCTGACGGATATAATGAATACAATAAGACAGTAAAACGATTATTACAACCAAAGTAACTTGCCTCACAACTCCTTGAGCACCCTTCAAATTGTGCGTGCAAGCTTGGTGTACTAGGTCCCATAATCTAACGCTACTATCGCTGCCACCGCTTGCCATTGTTTGGCTATTGCGAGAAAAAGCAACTTTGCTGACAGGTCCATTATGTATTGCCTTCCACATTTTTTTGAGTTTGACCTCTGTTACGGAATATTAGAAATCAGATATTAATAAACTGACAATAAAATATAATTCACAGAAGCCTGTATCAAAATTCGGTAACAATATCAATTGATACGCCTTTGATGAGAAATTGGCTATTAATTCTTTCTATGTTCATAAACTTGGAATTAATCTCAGATTCGTCAAAAAATTTACATAGTCGAACATTTATTCTCAAGGGTTTGAACTGATACATAATCATCTTTCAGTCCGGATATTCAGAGCCAGGAATCAACTGAATAGAAAGCTTAAAAAGATGTCAACAAGCTTTACCTTTCCAATTCCATAATTTGAAGAGTCCACTTTTATGATGTGTGATAACATCCTCATCACTGGGATTGAGTGCAAAACTGTTTACTGTATCTTCATCTTGATCAGTTGAAGTTTCTCCTAAGATACTTTCAACATGTCCAGTAGCTAGCGACAGAACGTGCACCGTCCCACCTTTCTGGCAAAAAAAATACTGTCCATCCGAACTCCACTGTGGAAAATATGAGACATAGTTATACTTTGCTATCCTTTTACTGAGCACGAGTTTATGACGTCAGCTAGTGCTAGATGCAATTGCAATATACTTCTGTTCAATATGAATGAAAGAAATGTAATTGATAGAAATGATACTTGATGATCACTCAAAAGTACAAACCTCAATGTTTCCTCCAGTAAAAAATGGTCCATACTGTGATTCAAGCTCATACCTGGAAAAACAGTATTTACATTCGTAATGTATCGAATGGATAGAGGATCAATTTTGTATTTCACATCTTTTGTACATCTAGATTTTCATAACCTCTTAGTTAATTGGAATAGACAAAGTGATGTTAACAATCACTGAGTGCAAAACTGGTAAGAATGACAGAATGCAAACAAAATTACAATATAATATAGGAAATTTTCAGTTGTTCAAACTATTGGCGGTAGACTTTTATAACCTCAAATACTACTGAATTTATAATTTCTTGCCTGCTCGAATGTATTTGATAAGAAAAACTTACGATTCTTTGAGGCTGCTTCCATTCATTTTTTTAAATAATGGAGTTTAATATGTAACGTGTGAAGTAACTGCCACCAATCACTTTGAAATATAAATAATCTTTGCTTTGAACTCACGTGGAACTTTACACGCTACTCTAAAGTACGCACGCGGCTTGGGCTTAATTCATCATCAACAATTTTGCTTAAGCTGGATTTTCACGAGCGTCAAATTGACGCTGCAGCGCCATGGTATCAACGCAACGTCAAAATGCCGCAAGTCCAAACTACGTATCGAGTCAGTGGTTCTCAGTTGCGTTTTTGTCTATTTAAAAATCTGGGATAGTTACTTGGAAGTGTGAACAAACTGAGAAAATGAAGAAGTGAGAAGGAAATTGAATAGAACGACAGCAGTTTCTCGAGTTCAAAAAATAATCTACTTCATTTTCATTCTTCCAGAATCGTGCATGATTAAGATGCCTTTTCACACTTTATTACCACATAGGAATACTGAAAATTTTGCGGTGTGTCTAGGGCCTTTCTTCTGAACAATGAACAATAGACAATAGTAGAAAATATATCAATAATTGATTCATTTCAATGCATTGCAGGTATTACGGTTCTAGAATAATAAGAATGAATTAGATTATTTTCTTATATCTCAAAGCACTGCTTCATCTCGCTTCAAGAATATATTAACAAATGGTGTTGCAGCAAGAATGATTGAGAAGAAAATGCACGGCAAAATTTTTATTGTTTACACAAAATTACTCAAAACACCTAAACTAATGTTGGTAACAGAAGTTACGTGGGAAATACTTGAATACTTGGGATGGATCGAAAATACGAATTGAAGTAATTTTGACGTAACTTTTGTTAACCACATCGAAATCAATCTCTGCTACAATCCTCATAATTGTCAACAGACCCTTGATACGTTCTGTAAACTCGAATCAGCATGTGCCACAAAAAATTGATGATCGGGGAAATATTTGACCGCAAAAAACATAGTCTGAGGCGAGATATTTCACCGATGAGCAATTTTACACACCTCAATTTGGTTTTAGCAGGATTTATCAAGGCTTTATTGACAATTCCAGGAATAGTAGCAAGAATCGCTTCAAATGTTGGTTAGAAAAAAGTTTCATTGGAAATACAAAAAATTTGATGAGCCTGGAACAGTTGAAAATTTTTATTAGCTGAAACAGTCAAAAAGTTTCGTTAGCTGAAACAGACAAAAGGGTTGCTTGGCTGAAACAGTCAAATGGTATGAGTATCAAAGACAGGTAAAAAGTTTGGTTAGCTGGAACAGAGAAAATATTTGATTAGCTGAAACGGACAAGAAGTTTAATTAGCTGAAACAGACAAGAGGTTTGATTAACTGAAACAGACAAAAGTTTTGATTAGCTGAAATAGTCAAAACGTATAATTAACTGAAACAGAAAAATGTTTGATTAGCTGAAACAGAGAAAATGTTTGATTAGCTGAAACAGACAAAAGGTTTGATTAGCTGAAACAAACAAAAGATTGGATTAGCTAAAACAATCGAAACTTAAGATTAACTGAAGCAGTTAAAAAGTTTGGTTAGTTGAAACAGATAAAAGGTTTCATTAGCTGAAACAGACAAAAGGTTAGACTAGCTAAAACATATGAAGTTTTGATTAGCACAATGACAAAAGTGCGTGTATCGACTAAAACTATGTCGAGCCCAACGTTAACATTCGTGAAACCAGCCTTCTACTCTATCATTTCTACAATTGAAGAAAAAATTACAAAATTTTTGAACCAAAATCAATCTGTTACCTGGAATTATTAAAATAAATATTTTGTTTGAGTAAAGACTTAATGTTTCTCAGTATGCTTATAAAAGAAAAAAATTGTTCGTCGCCCTGAAACAGAAAATAAGACAATCACTAAAAAAAAAATACATTTGTATACTTCATATATGTTTTATAAATACTTACAAAGTTCTTCACTATCACTATACACTCCGCGATTTTTATCCCCGTGAATTGACTGTTGGCTTGCAAGTGCCGCACTTTCTCTTAGGACCAAAGGGTATCAAGTCAACGCGCAAAAGGCGCAGTCAATTTAAACTTGAACACTCAGTTGTTGAAAAGAGAATTGATTGAAAAGCTGAAGGCTTAACACATCGGAAGTGCTTAACTTTTTCATATACCGTTCACCAAATCGCTAGCAAAAAGCACGATCGATAAATTCGCATTATCAGAGTGGTGACAATTTTACTCAAATATAATTCTATAACTTTTCCCCAACTTTTCCCGTCAAAAAATTCCCGGTTTTCCCGGTCAGTCACCACCCTGATTATCAATCATCGTGCAAAAGACGCGCTTGAATCACGTGATTAATCATCGCGCAAAAGGCGCGTTTGAATTCCGTGATTAATCTACGCGCAAAAAAGCGCGACCGATTAATCTGTCAAAAAACCTTAAATATCTAGGACTTGTCACAAAATTCTGAAGAAATCCAATGGGCATCTGCGTATTTTCAAATTCGACACATTGCGATGCAGATTGTTGTTCTCAGATGCGAGTCAAGTCCGGGAGGGAGGTTGGAGGACATGCATTATTGCGTGGCGTGACGGTCGGCGTTCCTCTTCGACGCGACGTCTTCGAGCTCAGCATCTCTCCCCATCTAGCATACCACGGAACGAGATAGATGGTCCAGAGATGCATTTTGCCCATTCAAACAATCACAGAGATCAATTTAATTAAATAATGATCGATAATGGCTGAATAATTAAACTGAATAACGACTGGAAAACGATTGCAGAGTGAAAAAATATACGAAATTGAATCTCGTTAAAATTTAAAAGCTTACCAATAGTTCGGAGACTCTTACACCGAGTCTTTTACGTGATTGTAGAGGAAAATCACTGTGATCATTTGACGCTGTGGATTATAAAAGTTAGTAACATCGCGATACATCGTGACCTTCTTACCCTCGCCTAATTCCCAACAAAACCACCCAACGGAAATGTTCAAGAGATTCACACGAACATCCAAATTAAATCCCGCGACGGATCCCAAAACGACCACCTACCTACCCAATTACCTATATTCGCTCTGAATGATTCTCCATTCTTTTTAACACACATCATTCTTCCTCATTTGCGCCGTGGCCACAGTGACTTACTTTTTCATTGATTATCTGTGGGGAGTAAAATGTTTTTGTACCATAGTCAGCGAAGATACTATTTTAGTGATTGCCGGCTGACTATCGGTACATCAACATTTTGTAAGATAGATTAGAAACATCCTAAATGCTATTCAGCATTTTTCTAAGCGAGCTAAGCCTGAAGTTGTTGGATAGTTGCTGGTTATTCAAAAATTGAAAGTGATTCAAGATATATCAAACAAACTGATTACGTTACATTCTATCAGACTTTGAAATCTTATTGATTAAAGAACCATTGGAATATGTCTAACCTCAGATTTATCGACCACTTAAACGACATCATTGAAAAATTCAAATACAGGTAGATTATTATAGCTCTAGCTGAACACAATTTGTTCTCGTGAATGTCAAGTAAGTGACGGTAAACTGTCGCGATGCTCATTCCATTGTCAGCAACGTGTAAAATTTCTAACTTTGAGTGACTATGGTAAAGTAAGTCAGCTGGATCAAACGAAAAAAAAAAAATTATTTAACTTAAAGTCAAGCACCGTTGCGATCATGAATGAGCCTATCCATGCAGCTAAAATATCGAAGATTTGTGTAACAATTGTTACCGCCACGCCACATGATAAAGGAGTCCCAGGGAAATACCCGTAACCTAACACATGCAAACTCACCAACGTTGCTGAGTAATGGAGAAGTTACTCGGATGTCTCTGCTTAACTCTGAAAAAACAAAAAAAGAAGCTCAAATTAATTTAGCAAACTGGATTTCAATTCTTAGGTAAATTATTACTGTTGTCTACTTCCGTATTCATTCGCTGACTGTTACGCAAGGACAAGAATTAGGTAATGTACCACATTGAATTATTAAACAATCACTAAAATAAGTTTTCTTACCTCCTCCGGGTTGCTCCACACTTTACATGTATATGTAGTAGCTCTCGTATCATCTCAGGTTGTATGGTGGTGATACACTTTTCACACTAAAATAAGAAAATAATAAAATATTACTCACGCAATGTACTTGGATCAGATTTCATGTCACTACAGACTATCTATGTGGAAATAAGTTATTTGCATGATATTTCAGTGACTTCTCATGTATTTATAAATGAAGTGCAGAAATTAATACTAGAAGGCTAATAAGATATACATAGATTTTGAATAAATATCTAAAATTAGTGAGCAGCTAAAATCATTTACGATCAAAAGGGACATGGTAATTAAAAATGATATCAAATATGTACCTTTCAGTTTTATTCACTGCATAGTGGCTGGTTTAATGTTTAGTTTGTTGTCAGAGATCGACTGATTTGGTGAGGCCACTCGAATCACTGCTAAATGTGGTTAATAATGCTTGAATGTAGGGTGCCCCTGTAAACAGGTAGGAAATAAATACATTTCATTAGTATTTGTTTTGCAAAATAATTATGCAAGATGTTGAAAAATTACTATTTTTTTTGTAAATATAATGAAGGATTAAATACCAATCAAATTTGACTAACTGACAAATTTCTCAGACTGAAAATAGCCGAAAAGTGTAAAAAAGAATAATCTCAAATATGTACCTGTTTTCTAATCTTTTACAAAATCGCAACCTGTTCAGCTTCTGTATTTTGTTTTACAACATAGGTATATTACTGAGGTCACTTAATGTGGATACTAGTTAACCTCGATCATTCTTGCAGTAGTTCAATTCTGTAATCAGGTGAAGGACAAAACCACAAAATTTTGATTAATATATGATTTAAGTCAACAACCATATACTTGATTTTGTAGCTAATTTTTTATGCCAAGCTTTGAAAATCTTATTGATTATATGCATAAACAAGTGAGAAATGATTGGGATTGTTTTATACCTGTTGTTTTTCTGTAATAAATTCGTCAGTTCCGCTACCGAGTGACGTCTTCCAAAATTTATTGACAGAGACTTGCAATCTAAGTAATCACTAATGTCAATCAAAGTTATTGAAGCTTCTTTCTGCAATCAGGTAAGATAACACGATATTTTGTTAGTACTTAATGTATCTTTAATAACGATTTTAACAGCAATCATAGTTCATCATAGTTATCCAGAACATATTAGGTACAATACCGTTCATAAGTTCGGGATCATTTTCCCAATTATCGATCGGGACAAAAAGTTACGATGTCTTAGCCAAGAAAAAGCTCAGAGAAATGTTCCAGATCGCGTTTGGAAGTAGAAAGAATCAGCTTCATTATCATTTTGTGCCAAATTCTTTACTACCATTTTAGCAATCACTAGGTGATGTTAAACATGTTTTTTCTTGATTTTCATACTTTCATAAAATCACGCGTAATTTTTTGGGAAATAGCCATAGGAATTTTTTCTGACAAGGACTTTCAAACGGGCAAAAATCAGCTTCAATTTCGGTTTTCCTTTTAATGTAACTTTTTGTATAGTTGCCACAAAATCCATCATAATTCGAGAACTGTGAGGTCTAAAATTAAATTTTAAGGGAGAAAAAAAGTTGTATTATTTTATTTTGAATAGTTCAGTGTTTTTTTCAAATTTTTTTTATATGCATTCCTGGTCGAAATTCAGTCAATCGTCTATTGATTGTTATTATTGTTTATTGATTAATAAAATATGATGATCGAAACTTGCGAACTTTTTATTTAATGAAGAGTAGCTATTGAGCAATAGAATTGATAAGACGACTTACGGAATTTCAGCCAGGAATTGTCGTAAAAAACAGAATTCAAAGAAAATTCTGACCCATTTAACATAAAATATAATAGAACTTTTTTGATCCTTGGTATTGAATTTTAAATCCCGTAGTTCTTGAATTTATGATGGATTTTCCAAAAACTGAACTACTGTACAAAAAGTTTCATAACTTTGAGGAAAAAAATCACAATCGTAGAAAAAATAAATGAATCAAACCTGAGTCTCACCCGTTTGAAAATCCTTGTGAGAAAAAATTCCTTTTGCTATTTCCCAAAAAGTTATGGGCGACTTTATTAAAGTATAAAAATCGTGTAAAAACAACATGTTCAACATTAGGTAGTAAGTGCTAAAAAGGTCGTAGAGAATTTTGTAAATACCGATAATGAATCGGATTTTTTCTACTTTCCAATACGACCTGGAACATTTCTCTACGCCTTTTTCGGTTAAGATATCAAACTTTTTATCCCGATCGAAAATTCAAAAAGTGACTCCTAATTTACGAACAGAACTGTGTGAGGAATCAGTAACAGTTTACGATTTAGATTCACTCGAAATTTCAAAACGATTATTAACGCCGTGATGCATTAACTTTTTTTAAATGGTACTAAAGTATTACGAAACGCAGGATCCTTCTGTCGATTGATCCTCAGGAAAAAATTCGGAACCAGACATAATCGCTTACAGTTTTTTGTTACATAAGAAACGACGCCAAAATCCACAACGCAATAAAAGTTTGATTTCACGAACGTATGTTCACGTGAGAGACGCGATCTGCGAATCCAAATCCAAGACACAACTCACACGAAGGTCACGTCCTGCAAGGCCTGTTTTTCCAGAATGATGTAAAAAAAAAACCACAACGGAAGATTATCAGGGCATTTTGTTGTCACAAAGCGCTTGTGACTATGCAGCGTAATAATAACACTTGATTCCAAGCCTATTCGCACTTTTTATGCTGTAGCTAGCTGCCTAAACGGACTGAATCAAACCTACTAACAATGCAACTACGCACTTACCGAAAATCAGCCGCGCAAACAATAACAAATGACAGCCGACGCAGAGAGTCGAGGGTCGAAATCGCTTAAGACTGAAGTTGCACAAAATAATGAAAATTTGAGATACGAAACTCACCTTCGATGTCGCAGGCTGTTTTTAATTCAGTAACTCGGTTCTTTTATAGGCCATACGCTGCTGTTCGGATATTAATCACAATGAGTTTCGTGAGAATACACTGATCGGATAACGCTAACAACCTTTTTTTTAACCATAAAGTATCGGCGCTTGACCATGTCCCGAACAGTCGAAGCCTGTACATGGCGATTTGAATTCTCGATTTGCGGAATACGTTGTTTCAGTACGGCTGCTCGGAAGCGACTGACATTGCGCTGGGCTGGGAAACAATTTTCGACCGGTCGGAAGTTTCGTGTGAGTTGCGCACAACACGGTCGGATATTTGAAAAATTGCCATGGCACGCGGCGTCAGGCGTCAACTGAAATTTTCCAGCGACTTCGAGCCGAATAAAATACGTTGACCGAAGGTATATTCAGTCATTCCTGAGGGTCCAATTAGTGTAAAAAAAAGTCCAGCAAAACGATTCAGATGCAAAAGTTCCCGGGCTCCGAAAATCGCAAACAAAGGAAGATTACACCCCTTCGGATTTTTTTAGTCGAATTTGACCAATTTTGAAGAATACTTAAGTTGGATTGCGCCATCAGCTACTTCACCTTGCTGCTTTATTTGATATATTTTTTCAAATTCCAATTAAGAATCCTAGATTTTTAAATTCTTAGTATAAAAATGTAATTGAGATCCACTGAACTAACTACGTGGTTTCTACGCACGCTCGTGAAAATCCAGCCCAAAAGTATCCAGCCTGTCCAGCCTTACAGCATTGTGAATCGTTGACTGAACATACTATACATCTACAGTCTACGTCTAAAGAAAGAAGAATCTAACCTAACTTAACATAACCTAAACAGCCGGGTCGAATAGTTTGTTGCAGGAGAAAATGTATCCAAGATAACAATGATACGTTTGATTGCATAAGCTGAACCGAAATTGCTAAATTAATGAGTGACAAAATCAAACGTTAGCAGTTAAACAATTACTAAAAATGATTTTCATTCTGAGACTGGGTGCATACAATAAATTGAGGAGCGTGACTTCTTGTATAGCTAAAATCAGTCAACCCGTACGTTTTCAGTCAAACACATTGACCCGTTTTCACGATTATCAGTTAATTTACAAGTACCCGTTGATACGGCTTTCCAGTATCGTTAACAGGTTAAAGTTGTATCAAACAATTGCAACCGCTACTGGTATACCTGGTACAGTGGTTCTTGCCATTTCAGATATCATCACTACGGAGACTGCTGTCGTGTTTGCAGTAACTGGTAATTTCTTGGGTTTTGTTTTTCTTCGTTTCCTTTAGTGTAACAGTTCAACGCAATGTGCACAGTTTTTTCAATTCTTACATTATGGCTCTCGCTTTTCCATGCTTTGGAATATATTTTGTACAACAATAATGTATATTTTATATAGGAATCATGTGGTGTTTGGGATTTTTTATGATTGGTTTCCTTGGTCAAAATCGAGTTGGGATGATATACTTAATGGATGATCAAAAAACTGTAAAAATTTCATATGCAAATACTTGGGGAACCAAAGTCGACATTGAGGTGGATATAAATGATATTTTGCCTCTGAGTGAGATATCTACCAATCCCATCCTGCCTTATTACAGCTTGCAACGTTACTCTACAAAGGATACTCTCAAATTCAATTTGAAATATGCAATTATTGAAGACCCTGCTAAATTTAAACTAATATTTGGTGATAATGCTCTAGCGAAGAAAAGTTAGAATTAAAAATAAGTATTCCTAAGTATTTAAAATGTATGTAGAATAAATAAATATTTTTTGCCAAATGTCATATACATGTATTCAGTCAATTAGCTGATCCTTGACGTGATCATTTTCAATTGTGTATTCCCAAAAGATATCATCAGTGATTAGAAAACGTAATCAATATATATCTCGTATGTGAATGACATTATTTATTTTATGGGTTTAAAAATTTACAATAGCTTGACGATGAAGGGAATTAACATGGTCAATATTTAGCTCCATCTGTAATGAGCATAGGCTCGATTTGCTTCGCATTGCTTGTGTAAATCCTGTTTCCTCTTGATAACACGTCCCTAAAATCAGACCGTTCTTTGTCACAGGTGTGAGAGAAACTGGAAGCAATGGTTTGATGGCTTAGAAATGGTTGAAAAAAGAATAAGAACCTGATTATTAAATGCATCAAGAAGTTCATAGGCTAATTTTTCTGGTAAATGCGCGTTACTTTCCTTGTCTCTAGCAGCTTCAAGCATCCACTTTGAAGCAACCCACTGTGCATTTTTATCCGTTACTGGTATTGGAACCTTGAGGAGTTAGGAAACGAATAATTCAGGTTCAATAAACATTTTAAAGAAAAATGTTGAATATTCAAAAGAAGTGGCAAATGTAGCCAAAAACTCTACGACTTGGATTAAGCTATTTATATCTAAAACTCGCATAGTTTCATCAAGTACTAAGTGAAAAAAGGAGCCAAATCCACAAATTTCATGTTCAACATTCCAGAATAATGATCATAAGGTTTAAGTTTTTTCTTTTTAAATACACGAGCCTAGTCAAATATAATGAAACCAGTTAGGATTTCAAACATTTTATCCAGCAATAACTGAATTTAATATACCTGATATGTGGCTCCACCTCTTTTAATTCGTTCCAGTTTGAGTAGTGGTTTACAATTTGCAATAGCCTTGTGCATGATTATTTTTGGATCTAGTTCCATGCCTACTTTATCTTGAGGCTCTGCTTTGTGGTATCGTTCCAACTGTATCCTCTTCACATTCTCTAATGATTTTTCCAGTAATCTACGTGCCAATATCTTGTTCCCCTTTTTCATAATGTAGTTGGTGAATTGTCTGCATAAAATGAAGGCATGTTTAAACTATAATTATGCAGAGGCCTTTTTATCTCTTCGGTACATATAAATTCATAGATAACTTATACTACCAAAATTAGAAAGAAAAAATTGCGATCATGATTGATTATTTTAAAAGATCATTCATTTTTCGGAGTTGTCCACAGGTTTTTTTTTTACTGTCAATTCTATCGAGACACAGAATTTCAATAGACTGCCTTATTTGCATTCATATAAACATTGTGAATTTTTTCAACTCTTATATTGATGAGATGGATAAAAAATTAACACACAACCTTAGAAACTCATCATGGAAAACTGAACTTGTCTCATTGTTTCTAGCTGCTTTAATCGGCGCATGTGCTAGGTGTTCGGCCTCTTCAGTTCCTTTGAGAGCAGCTTGCTGCTCCTTCTTATAAACCGGTCTAACATAGTATGGCGGATAAACGCTGTAGTCATTTTTCTTGATGTTGATTTCGCTCCATCTATAATAAGTAAAAATGGTAAACTGGAGTTGGAAATATTTAAAAACATTTGAAGTGTATTAGAATTCTTTGAATAAAGTGAATCTAAAAAATGATATTTTTAATTCCTCATGTTCTCCAGCTTTTTAAAAACGTACACTTCATTTTTTTCTAAATAATGTTTTACAATCAGTTAAATTCATTGATACCAAATGACAAAATTTGATTTACATTCCGATAATACCACACGATCAAAAAAATAATAGAATGAGCTTGATAACTGGTCCTTGAATGTTATAAGACATAGAAGAATATTTATGAAAAAGATTTTCAATTCCCATTTCAAGGACAAGACTGAAGCCAGCAGTAAAGTTCTAATATTCATTTGAATAACGTGAAGCCAAGTCTGAAAATCAAAATTTTGTGAAATACCTTAAACCTCCAATACGTTTGAAGAAGAGAAATATGAGGATAAAACTGAACTGCTTTTTTTTTATTTCCAAAAAGTTTAACAGATTTGTGTGCTAACTTTGGTTATTAGCTTCAGCTTCATATATCGAGGAGAATTTCTTTCGTCAACATTGAATTACAACTCTTCAAAATAAATATCAAACTTTTTTTCTCACATCCCGGTGCTTTTGAGGTTATACGATTGATGACAAGAATGAAGATGATTTTGTAGACTTATAAGACTTATAGTAAAAATGGACATGGAAAAAATCCATAGAATATATACAACCGAAAAATTACACTCAAATTGACAAGACGCACCTGTTTATTGATAATAAAGACCGAACGGTAGCAGCCGCGAATTGTCTGCTGTGAAACATTTTAAGTGCGGCCATTTTCGTTGGCTTACTGTTGGTACACTTATTCACAATGATTCTGAAACTGCTAATCTTTTGGACAAGTTGGTTATATTAGTAATGCAGAATGAGCCCGCAGCAACACCGCCGGTAAAGTGTAAACTGTCAACCTAGCTACCATAGCATATGATATATATTCGTCATGTTAGGTGTCCACAGCGCCTTGATAGTGGCCGGGAGCCAAAACTTTGAAAAGGGCTGAAACTCTGATTCAAATTTGATTGAAACGTGAGATAAATAATTGATGTGTTCCAACATGGAAAATACTATTATTTATGAATTCAGCTTTACAAACCGATAAAATACAATTACTTATTCGTATTTTACGAGATGCGTCCATAATTATAGTACGTCAATCATTTATTTCACGATTCAATCGAATTTGAATCAAAGTATCAGCCCTTTTCAAAGTTTTGTCTCGCAGCCACCTAACATGACAAAAGGACGAATTCTGTTTTCCAGCCTCTCTAGATTGCCAACGTAACAGACTTGTCCGAAAAATTAGCCATCTCAGAATTACTGTGGGCAAGTGTACGTGGTGTCTCAGCCAATGGGAGGCCAACTGGTGTTTGATCGTACGATTGGTATGAACCAGCACAACTTACGGTATAGAAAAGTAAGTAGTAGTGGTTTCGAGGAACCCGCCTGGGAGCAATCGCGTTGACGAGAAAAAGAAGGAAGAAAAGAAAGGAGGAAAACAGAGGAGTGAAATGAAAATAAACGATACGTGTTAACAAATAAAACGTTGAAATCGTTATTCGTTGATAAAATAGATAGAGTGGTAGAGAGGGAGTGAGAGAGAGAGGAAAAAAAAACGACACGTTAAATAACCCCCCAAATGATTCGTACATTGAAAACAACGTTCGCCGTTAGATTGATAAGTTCGTGTGAAAAGGTCTCCTAAACCCGTTGTATCGAAGGAGAGCCTTGACAAGTGGTGGTGTTGGATTAATTTCGTATCTGTGGTTATATCGAAGATACGGCGGAGAAACGAATTTTCCGCACCCAAACGGGACGTTAAAAACACCACAATTATCAAAATGGCAGAGAATCAAGGAAACTCTTCGCATCAAATAAACCAAGGTTCGTCCTTCCTTCGCTCGTTCATTGACTCGTTATACGTGTTGCCCATCGCTTTCTTCATCTTCACCGCATCTATTACCACGGAAAATTGTCTTCCAAATCCGTTCTCTACTCGTTCTATGCCCCGTCCTCGTGTTGTTGCAAATGCAGGTAGTCGTCAGTCACATCGTTATTCGTCTGTTTCGACTAACCCGTAACAATCGGTCTAACCGATATTTCATTCAACCCAGTTGTTATTTATCGTCTGCTGAAACGTCGCTTGCTCGTTAACCGCCTTCGTTTGCATGTTTTATACGATTTACGACGAATCTACCTACGTTGTTACCTACGGATTGTCTTATCAGCGGGATCCGCGATCCCCAACAAACATGCACCTATCCCCTGCCTTCTTACCTCTCTTTCTCGCATCCGTCTGTCTTTGACGCGTTTTGACATTTCCCCGCAATCGAAAAACTAGCGTATTAATGAACACGCACATTTTATAATTCAACTTTGTGACGTCTTTAATGATATACGGTAATAGTCAGTGTTGTTGTTATTATCGTCGTTAGTTTAACATAGACAAATGTCTGCGGTTAGCAACGTTAACCACACTGAGTTCTACCTCAGACATAACGTCCGTGAATAATTTTTATTAACAACAATTGTTTTCTTAAGTCTATCTAACATTTCAGGAACCGGCAGAAACTTCTTTCCACGTTTGGATTTTCTGTCCAATAGCGATATTCAGAATGAAGTGTCAGGTACCTGATTAGATTTCACTCCATCAATAATTAATTCAGCTGATGGATCAATGGATCAAGTACCTGATTTATCCATAACAAAAGATGAGAGGAAAATTGAAAAAATGTAGCAAGTTATTGCGATGTAAAATTTAATACTCGAATGTGGTGTGAATGTGGTGGATCCGTAACGGCATATGACAATATATTTTGAAATCTCCCTACTTGCGTACAAGACTTTCATCATTTGATGTTAATTGAAGGAGTGCGTTTCTCAGTTTTAGGATTTTTAAAATCTTTATCTTATCTTTGGCATTCTTTGTGTTAATAACTGGCAGAGTTTGTATTCGTGTCTCTTATCAACTTGGGTTCTTGTTTCATTCATCCTTTGAATTGATTTGTTATTGTCATTAAGTATATTTTCGCATTACCTTAATTTATTTGTTTGTTGAATTCAACAGAGAAAAGACAGGCGTTGAAGATGAATCTGGGATCTGGTAGCCTAACCTTTTCAAATTCCACAAACTCGACCCACTCCAATTCCACCAGTATGTCATCATGCCCACCATTGCCGTAAGTAAACAACGGTCTCACGAAACAATAACACTTTTTCCTTCTTCAATTTAATGTGGAATAATGTGTAAAAATATTCCTTACCAACTCCAAGAAATGTTCTTCCGAATCATATTCTGCCAAGCAAATTGTATATTCTAAATAAATATTTGTACAATCGTGTATGGAGAGAATAAATTTTTGGTTCGGGAACATTTACAAGGAATTTCGAGGTATTAGGTTTAACGAACGTAGTAATGTATAAGTACCCCAATTTTACGATCAACCGGATTTCCACCAACAACGAAATTCTTTGGAAAGGCATGAAAAACTGAGTTCTAAATGACATTACTATGAATAATAGGTCGTCTCGCCCTAGCTTGCCCTTACCTCTGCCAAAGTTGCCGATTAGGCCTCGGCCAGCGGCGCAACAAGAATTTCTCCCAGATAAAGCAAGGTAATAAGCTTGAATGCGAGATGATTATATATTATACTGAATTAAGTAACGACGATGTTCATACTGCAGTAATTCTGTGCATATGAGGTATTATTCCAGGGAGAAATTACGGATGTGTCAATCAATGCAGAGCACGGGAAAACTTCAGTTATCTCCTGACACGATATATGATTTTACCAGCGAGGATTTACAAGATTTGGGAGAGATCGGGCGCGGAGGATTTGGCACTGTAAATAAGATGATACATAGGATAAGCAATACCGTCATGGCTGTGAAGGTGAGAAGAATAATTTCCCTTTGACCAGAGGTTTCGTAATTATGTAAAAACAATTTTCGTCACGAATCATAATTAATTAAATAATAAAAGTATTTCTACAAAAATTTTCGTAAATACTCTTCAACGTAGAACATTCGAGTCTTATTAATGATGATATATATTTATGTGTTCCACCATAACTTACCTTGATTTTCAATGAAAAATCCTTTCCAATAATAGTTCAGACCAAAACATATTGCGCAAACTCCTCACGATTCCTTATGAATGCAATTTTTCTATTTTCCATTATATAGAGGATTCGCTCAACAGTGGATGAAAGAGAACAGAAACAACTATTAATGGATTTGGAAGTTGTTATGAAATCCAACGAATGTCCCTGCATCGTGCAATTTTATGGAGCTTTATTTAAAGAGGTGAATAATTTTTCGTTTCACATATTCACATGTAGAATTTTTGCTAATAGAAAATTTCGCAACCATCAAGTAGAAAAAAAAAGAACGGTATTCTAGCCCTTCATCCAACATTTTGAGTTGGTCGAGTTGTATAATACCTGCATCTTGAAATTATATCTTTGACCTCATTCTGTTGTAACATTTGTAACCAAAGTGATGCTACAACGGTTCCTCTTCTTTTCTTGCACAGGGAGACTGTTGGATTTGTATGGAACTGATGGACACGTCTTTAGACAAATTCTACAAATTTATATATGAGAGATTAAACGAGAGGATACCTGAAAGTATACTGGGAAAAATCACAGTAGCTACAGTTAAGGCATTAAATTATCTTAAGGAGAAGCTCAAAATTATTCACCGTGATGTTAAGCCAAGCAACATACTTCTCGACCGTCGCGGTAACATCAAGCTATGCGATTTTGGCATTTCTGGACAACTGGTCGATTCAATTGCCCGAACACGAGACGCCGGATGCAGGCCTTATATGGCTGTGAGTAATAACTAAAGAAATACTAACTTTGATCCAAGTACAAATGTAAGTTCAAAGCATTTTCGCAAACGATCGATTTTACCGTAATTGTAAACAGCAGAGATATTAATCTAAAATCAATGGAAGTACTAGACTACAAAAAGTGTGAAATTTCATTGAGTTTATTATCTACTTTTTCCAATTTTGCCATATAATGAGAAAGAAAAATTTTACAGCCCGAAAGGATAGATCCCCAACGAGCAAGAGGATATGACGTCAGGAGTGACGTATGGTCTTTGGGCATAACGCTAATGGAAGTAGCGACTGGGTATTTTCCATATCCAAAATGGAATTCAGTATTCGAACAACTATATCAGGTGGTACAAGGAGACCCGCCGCGTTTGTCACCCAACGAGAATGGAAATCGTTTCACAATGGATTTTGTCAATTTCGTAAACACATGGTAATGACTGAAACGCGACTTCTTCAATCGAATTAAGAATTAGCTGAATCTTTGCGATCATGAAGGATGTTGGGTTGGAGATAGATTCTAAATTGTTTTACCGTTTTTGCTTGCAGTTTGATCAAGGAAGAGACGCAGCGTCCAAAATACAACAAACTTTTGGAACATCCGTTCATAAGGAAAGGTGAAGAAGCGAAAATAGACGTGGCCGCGTACGTCAGCGGAGTGTTGGACAGTATGGCTAACAATGGAGTGACGCCGTTCACCACGAATCAGCCTTAAGAAAAAAAAATTGAATGAAAAGAAATGCATTCCATGGACCTCCTCCGTAAATGTAACGTAGAAGATATACTATGTTCCCCTTGGAATATAATTTTATTACGGAAAGGCCCCTCCTGATGAAGGACTTTTGAAACAAGGATACTCCGTAGCGAGTAGGAGGTAATGAACGACATTCAATTGTATCTAATATGTAGAGAAAGAAAAAAAAAGAGGAAAACAATCGCGGAGATAATTCATATAATAGAAAATAATTTCCTACGAATCTTGAGAGAAACAAACAGAAAAATGAACTGTCGCAAAACACAGCTGTGGCGTACCTCTTACATAAAGTAAAAATAAACATATATTAGATATCATCTCCAGAACGATCCGTAGTTCTTGTAATATTACGAATTTCAATCACCGAAAAAGAAGACGAGAAAAACGTAAAAAAAAAAACGGAGAGTAAAAACTAAATAGTAAAAAAAAAAGAAATACACGAAAAGAAAATTGTTGTGAATTGTATATATTGTTTAATGTTTTAATTCCATGTTTTATATATGCATATGACTTGGAAATAGTTCGCCAAAACAGTACAAAGTACCTAATTGCTCGTTCTGGCGATTTTATTAGGAACAAGCTTATACCAACGTTAAAATACTGTACTGTAAGAATAATAAATAATGAATGATGATAATAATAATAATTGATTCAGAACTACACACGAGTTGAATAATTACATGGATAATACATTCCTAAATTTCGAAAAGTACTATCGCCTTCACACGTCACACGCTAGAAACTGGAATATTTCTATATTAAATATTAGCGAACTAAGTACCAGTTTTCGAACACGAACTTGTTTTTAATTTCAGTTTCTAACCTAAAACACCATCCACACAATCGGATTTTGATTTTTAAATCAAACATTAAAATCCTATATGAGCTTTCTAAACATTTCAAAAATGTACCTGCAAACCACAGATATTTACCGCTAGGTTTTTGTTTTCAAAAATCAAATCGATACTTCTCATTTACTGTGTAAAAATCAACAGCTCTCTAAAAATTTTCAGAATTCCGTCACACTGATTTATGATCAAAATACTGTTGGTTCTCATCAGTGAGAATAATGCATAGCCTGGTGGTCAGTTCGGAACTAAACAAAGAACTTCAGTGCCATAAAAAAATGCTTCAGTTTGCCGATGCTTAAATACTAACATAAATTCTTTCAGTGAATAGTCAAAAATGGTAATAAAATTATTTCAACACTCGATGCCATTGTATTTTGATAATTTTTTCGAAAGAGATGGCCGAACGACCCTCTTGAAAAATAAATACTAGGATATCTTTTAGAAAAATCCGTAAAATGTATCAATAACCGTAATGAACTGAAAACAATACCCTGCACTTGGCGATTGCGTGTCGTAAATATAATGATGGATCGGCGGCGAGACGCTTTGGTTCAATCTTGGGAAATCCCCGCCACCGCCGCCGAGCGTGAGGTATATAGGCGTAGAAAATAATCAATCGTTTCAATAATTTACAAGCCATCTCATGTCACATTCGATACAGATACAAGCGTCGGTTGCTGTTCGTGATATTCAAATTTAGAATTATACATGCATCGCACTCATGTGTACAGATATGCTGTGCGGAACTACGTAGGAATGTATGCATGTACCCATATGACGAAAAAATAACAAAGCAAGCGAGAGGTAGGCAGGCAGGGTGAACGCCTCGTCGTACCCGCATAGCGTCGACGGCCGCTCGTAACAAAGGTGTATTAGATCAACCTACGAACGAACCAACTGACCAACCAACCAACCAACAAACCAACCAGGAGTCAATCGGAGGACTAGATAGCGGATGACAATGACACTGTGGAATTAGCAATTACCTGGAGAATTGAATGCAAAGAAGAGGAGGAAGAGGAGAGGCAGAGCGACAGGGGGAACGAAAAAGGAAAAAAATTAACCGGAGGAAGACAGGAAGGTAGGAAGGAAGGAAGGAAGGAAAGGAGGAAAACTGCGGGTACAGCTGCGTCGCGGCTGGAGGAGGAGACCTGATCGCGGCGTGTGCTGCAGGTAGCGCCGGCGAACAGGGTGACAGAATTCCAATCAATATTCACCGTAGCTATACACCTGCCGCCACCGCCGCCAAGTAAGAAGATGGCGGCCGGACGAGAGGCAGGAGGCAGGAGGTGGTAGGTTCGCTGGTCCCAAGGGGACCGCCGCCCGCCGATTCATTGAGGTGCGCGAAGCGGTGAACCAGAAGAAGCGTAGAACGCTGTCGTCGTTCCGTTGCTCGCCGCGGTATTCGCGAGTCGAATAAGCAGCCTGCAGGCAAAACGCCCTTATCGCGTTGTCTGCGTGAGAACAAGCTGCACAGAGTAAAACTTAGCAGTAAGAATAGATTAAAACCCCCAGAGGGTGAAGAAGAAGTGGTGCGTGTGAATTACGCGCTTTACAGATATCGATCCTGGACCCAGAGGATCATCTTTGGTATTCCGCTGGTGTGTCAGACCACCGAGGGTGTTGGTTTTGCTCCGCGAGGATCGCGCTCGCTGTCCGAAGGTGAGTGAGCGGATGAAAATTACAGTCGTTAGATTTTTCATCGACTCGATCATATTAACAGCCTTACTCGGCTCGTTGCTGTGCACTTTTTACTTTCAATTTCTAACGATGAGAGGATAAAGAAGGGGAGATTTGATCAACCGACCGTCACGCGATGGGGGGATCGGATCATTTCTTTCCGCTCCAAAGGGTCCTTGATCTTTTAATCGGTTGTCGTCAACGTCAACCTCGCACATCAATGACGCCACTTATTCATTTGCATGATCAATTGTTGCACATTCGTGTTCAACGATGCCGGTATCACACTATCGCACTAATAGGTCATATAGTAGACAAATAAATTGTAATCATCCTCAATGTCCGGCAAACTTTCTCATCACCTCGATATCTCCATTATCGGTCGGTTAGACAGACCCATTACGCTCTGAAGGGCGTACAGAGTAAGAAACCTTTGCAAATTTATATAACAGAAGTCGTTGATATGTAGTCAACAATCACTGAACACGAAAAGTGAAAATGTAGAATCACAATTTTGAAATTCATCCCCCGCCTGATAAAAACGACAATCTTTTGTATGGATTTACAATTTTGTAAAAATACCGATGATTTCTCATCAATTTGGTAAGACGAGCTATCGAAGCTCGTATAAGGATTGCTTTGACGAATCAAGGATCAACTATATCCCCAAATTTCAGGAAGAATCAGCACCCACTTTTCACCGTCAAGGTGTTGCTTCATATACCTAATTTGCGTCATAGACGATTCAATTTCCTTACCTCAAGAAAGTTGTACAATTATAATTGTTCATTTGGTTTTGAATATGGAAACAAAACTATTCTATGGTTTATTATAAAAGTAATGAAATTACAAAATTCATGAAGATGTAGTAAAATTTCAAATCTAGTCATATTTTTTCAACGACTCGCAACAGATCACAATCGTTCGTGTTTGTGAAATTCCCCGCCATAGTTTAGTCATAAATTTCCATCAATTAAAAATTTCTTCGAAATGATCGGATGAAAAATAAGGTTGAATCATCCACCGTTATCAATTCCGCCAACCCTTTAATCACCGTAAAACTCGTGACCGGCCTTGCCGCGTTGCAAATCTACTTCCCAGAAGCTTGCGTCGCGTACCTACCTACGATTCGATTCGTCATTGGCACGGTTAGGTATATGTGATGCGTACATAATACGTCAGAGGCTGTAGAGGTATGCATGCATATACCTACGTGGACTTCACAGCCCAGTGAAATACGTCCACGTATCCGAGTTAGTTTGACCTATAGCAGTTCTCAGGTCCCCGATGATCACCTCGACGTGCTTGCAAGCAGGTACATACTCCAGATGTGCCGCTGGAACCCCAGAAAAAATGAGCTTTTTTTTCCTACCCAAACGATCCTCGAACCGAGAATCGAATCGAAATACGAATCCGAAAATTTTACGAAGCCTGGAAACGATCGAACATGCTGAAAGTTCAAGGGGGTAGTGAAATCCTCATTTCGATAAATCGATGGTACCTTATAAGTGGATGAGAAATAGCAACCGATTGAAAAGAACCTGTTCAATTACTGCCGGCACAATGAGTCAACCTGACGCAACCCTGGCAGGTGCTACAGAACTGGGCACAGGGGGATGTTCCCAGGAGATTATTGATCGTTCTCTATATACACCTCGACGGCAGTGTGTGTCAAGTTGTGTTGGTGTCGAACTGACAGACGGACACGCGGCCTGGCCAACCCGCGAACGATCCGGCCGTTTCTGCCGGACAAAATAGCCACTCACCCCCAAAGACTCAAAGCCTTCGAGCCCTTATGCCTCGCACCCCTTTGAACAAACAGATACCGGGACCCCTGCATAGTACCAAATGGTACCTTTTCACCTGTGCTGCTGCTGCAGCACTAAGCGACTTTACCTAATCGACTTTCCTTAATACGCTCTCAAGTACCGTGGAAATTTTCAAAATTTATCGATTGAGCGCCAGGCGATTTTACCGACGTTCTTTTCTTCGCGCAATACTCTCGATCCTCTCGATCACCGTTTCAGAAGTATCCAAAAAGGCATGAATGGCAACTTCATGTTCAAAAATATATAATGAAATGGAGAAATTGATCAATATCAATGCAGAAGCGCAAATGTGAAGATTAAGTAAAATGGAATCAAGAGTACGATGAAACTGCCGAAAATTAATCACGCGTCTACGAATACCGTGATTATACAGTACCTATGTACCATCATCAATGATAAAGATGAAGTTAGCATCGTTACTGTAACGATGCATGTTGAGGAAAAATCTTTACTACGCAACTCTAGGAATGTCTGAAATTTAGTAAACCAACTTTGTGAAAGTCATTTTAAAAGTACGCAATAATGATTTTTTCCCTGATATCTCGTCATGCCAACGTTACAAAATTATAATCATTACAGTATACCGAGCAAAGTACCAATTCAGCATACCAATTCATGAGCGCATAGTAAATATTACATTTTTCCGAATAATACATGAGCTGAGGAACTATTTTTTCTCCTTCTGTACCATTGAGAACAGACGAAAATGTCGTTATGTTTATCAGTAAAACGTGTTCATTTTTCCTTCATACTCGCACATCGTAAATACCATGTCTATATTTGTGAGACAAGTTTAAACACGCCAGTTCAGCACGTTCATATTATTATACTAGAATAAATGATTATTACTACTGCCATGTACTCTCACTTGTATGACTTATACAGTGTCTCGCGGACTTGTTATTCAAATTTTATCTACCGAGTTTTGCACGCATGAATGCCGCAGTACCGTGAACCGAGATATGCCTTTTTTTTCTCATTACTAATTATGGTTTGATACCACAGCCAAAACAGATGGCAAAACGCACGTTTTGCGAAGATCTGCAGGATCACTAAAGTTTGTGAAATCCAAAAAAAGCGTACCCATATGTGCAGATAAAATGAGATCCGGCCAATTGATTATACAATTATGGAAACGCTTTTTAAACGATTTTTCGCGTGATAAACGCGTCAGTAGTTTATAATTCGAAATTAATTCACGCGGTAGAATAAAATGCTGGAAAAACTGTAGAAAATTTTTAAACCTGATCATTGATTGTTCTGCACACATCTTTTGCACTTTTCTGTAATTGAAAAAAGATGTGATTCGGTAATTTTTATTTTTTATTTTATTTCTGAGAGACGGCTGAACGTTCGAATGACTCTGAATAGAACAAATAAATTATGGGAATACGAAAATTGGACACGAAGAGCAAAGGGGAACTCATTGTCAGTCAGCAGCCTTGCCTGACTCCTTTCTTTCGGTACCGGCATCGACCCACAGGAGGAGTTTTCCGCTATACTGCCAACCCCTTGAACAAACCCTGCCAACCTTTGCCAACCCTCTGCGCCGACCTTTAAGACGTATCAACGCAGCACGCAGGATTTCTTGTTTTAACACTTTATGTTATGCACCCCCTCATTTTCACGTACTTTTGTTTTATATTTGGAACGCTCTAACACCATTCGTGCAGTTGCTGCTGCGCAGGCTGTTTCGTTTCGCTGTTTTTACGCGATAATATCAAAGTGGATCAGTCCAGATTTTTTTAGGGTAAAAAATTAGAAATGCCTACCGCGCAATTTATAATGCTCAAGTTTATCGGGAATCTTGGAAAAACTAAAGCTATTAAGTCCTATCCGAGTTCGTTGAGATAAGAAATGCCGCAGAGACGGTTCAATGACACTTCTTTCATCGATCTCCTGATATATCTGGAAGAAACGACTAGAGAATCAACGTTCGAAATTCAAATTTCAACGCGACCTTCGATTTATCCAACTTCCATCTGCATACGATATAACATCGTTTAAGGGTATCTTATATAGCTCGAAACCATTTACAGCTACGATTTTAAAGATCAAGTTCGAAATCGGACCTCCAAATTGCCTCAAGCACACTTTCAGCTCATGCAATGCTAATTGCACACTCGACTGCATGTGTGATATCGACTATAATTAGTCACCTACTCAAAGCCGGTTCGCGATGATCGTAGAAAAATTTATTCCAAGAGTGAATGCAAGTAAAAGGCACTTTGCAGTTTTCTCCGAAATGTTCACAGAACGAAGACAGGCAGATTAATCTCGAGGCTGAAGTTAGTAACGTTAACGTATCGAAACATTGAAACAAAAAATTACTGTTTCTCACCTTTGGAATAACAGAAGAAGTTTAGTTTACAAAATCTCAGTTTGTTGATGCCGTATTAACAGTTTGCTAAACTTCAGGTAATCCTAAAGTTGCAAAATAACAGTTTTTACTAAACATGCATCATTACAGTAACGTTACAAACTTCAGCCTGGTGCCTGTCTTTGTCACTCTCAAATCTTAGTGAAAGCATTAACATCTATACCTTCCGTCTTTGTTTGAAAAAATAAAATTCAAAAACGTTCGAAGTTCGAATTCGTCGTTCACCTCGTTGAGAATGGACTAAGGCTCAACGTTACGCTCGGAATCGGGGCACGAGCAACGGAACTTCCGGTAGGGATAACTCGGGGTTGGGAAATTGTGGCTGAGGGTGACGGGTGGTCGGATGGCGAAAGGTCCACCTGCGACGCAAACAGGAAGGCAGGGCTAGGGCAGCTCCTGGTCTCTCGCGCACCTGTCCATCGCACGCGCGCACAAATAGGTGCGGGTAACGGTAGAAGCCGTGAGGGTTGCGCGCGGGAGTTCCGTTTGAGTCGGCGATACCGCGTGATCTGGAAGCCGCGTCCATCGCGAGTTGCGCGTCTAAGTAAGTCTCTCATACGTCACCACTGGAGAATCGGATGCGTTTTTATCCGTCAGATCGGTTCTCAGAGCGTCATTCATCACGGTGTGCTGATCAAGTCCAACGAGGACTTTTGATTCGGTGAGTAAGTTTTTTTTTTCTTTTTATTTTTTCTTATGGTAGTCTTCGCGCTTCGCAAAAAGGCGTCCACCGCATCGCGATCTGTTTCTCTAATTTTGATTCATGCTTGTAATGCTCGAAAACACGCATTATATCGATCTGTAGACGTGATGCGATTGTAACAGTCCGATAATACATTGAGTGTAAAGGAGATCGGGGTCTTTTTGCGCTGTGCAAGGAGTTGGTACTTTAAGTTCGAATTGAATAATTGACCATTCTACCAACGTTAGAATCGAAGTAATACAGTATATAAAATTAATTTCAATTCACGTGTTACGTGTAACCGGAGCATGCGTTTTGTGACGGTTCTGTAGGCGTAATAGAACTCGTTTTATTGACGGGGTTAAATATGCGTTGCCGTTCTAAGTATAAGGTACACTTTCTGTAAATTTGTTGTATCTATCTATGCATAGTTTACGTTTCGATTGCGAATGCACTCTCGTGATCGAATAGAAACCTAAATATAATGGAGGTTCGAAGATAAAGAGCTGTAGTAACGTTGATTTTAGATATCTAGTTGTTAATTTGATATTAATTAACGATAATTAACCGCATTCAATTTCTCGTCATGCATACGATCCTGATCAGTCTGAATAAACAACGTTGGTCAGGCTGAGGTATCATTGCCCTTTTATTCGTAGCTTCAAAGATATTAAACGAATCGGCAAAGTAATTTACAATGTACCTATTTTATCTTTATCCTACACGAAAAGCGTCGGATTTTTCTGGGGTTTCACTCTCTGCTTGGAATAACATCGAGATGTAACTAGAAAAAAAGTTTGTGTCATAAGTATAGATCGTTATAATTTAACCATCAGTACTTTCGTCACTACCTGAGCCCGGGATTAATGTGAAGATTTTGTGTGTCTGTACAGGCCGACACTGATATGACACGGTAAAAATGAGAATTGACATTATCGAAGGCCTTTCGGATGAAGGATCACTGTCAGAAAATATGGATACGGAGAGCTACGGAGTAGAAGCAGAGCTCACGAGCCTTTCCTGGCTCCAATCACTCGACATCACAAGTGCCTCAAATCTACCGACTCCACCATGCTCGCCTTCGCCTCCTCCGATCGCTCAGCATGCACCAAAGAAAATGTCACCATTGCTTAAAGCTGAGCTAGGTATGCAAAGATTATCAAGCCTTATGAATATTTGATTTAGTGAGATGACGGTCAGGGTTGGAATGATGCGCTTCAAGCAATCAATTTTATTTTCTGTACTGCGTTTCGGCAGGGTCCGCCTATCATCATCAGGTTTCTTTAACATAAATAATAAGACATTGTTATATGACTTACACTTGTTCACTAACTGTCACGTTAAGAATATTGCACAGCTAGGTAATTATTTATCTCTATTGCATCTAAATACTTTACAGTGTTTTTTAAGTTTGAAACGTCGTGCAGAAAATAAAATTGATTGCTTAATGTGCATCGTTCCAACCCTCACCGTCATCCAACGAAATCAAAAAATCATAATATCTACACGGTCACGAACTTCAACTCGGTATCAAGACTGTGAAATTGGCAATTTCCAGATAAATCCACAAGACTCCATTTCGAATTCTCATACAAACGTGGTACAGAAAGTCACCGTTAAACCTGTGAAACTTCAAAATCGATCTTGACGGGTGCATATGGAAATTGTATGCACTCATAAAACGCAATAAAATATATCTTAACAATAGTGTTAACTTCTCTTCACAATCCGTGATTATGAGTTTCGACGAAATTCGGTACAACTCAGGTTGAAACTGAAATATGCATCACGCTATAGAAGAGATATATGTGTTTCGTTTCAGACCTGGCTGAAAATGCGGAAAAGTACCGTCTCGACTCGGATGCTAAACCTCCCTTCTCATACGCAACATTAATCTGCTTGGCGATGAGGGCTAATAATAACAAACTGACACTATCGAGTATCTACAGATGGATAAGAGAAAACTTCACGTACTACAAGCATGCCGATCCCGCGTGGCAGGTTCGTATGTCAATATTATTTTGTCGATCTTGTCCATTCGCTTCTGGAATTCATCCCAATCAAATGATGACGGAAAGCAGTTGCTCGGATTTCTAGAATGTTCAAAATTGAGAAAAACTTGTTATTGAGAGGATGCTGCAGTCAGTGTTTACCGACCGAGTGAAATATCACTTGTTTTTACTGTTAAATATACTTGCGCATCCCTAATGCAAAAAAGATGCTGATAGCGCAATTTTACATGCAATGCCGAACTAAAACATCCAAAAACTTTTATTTCCATGCTAGGATAACGGCAGGAAATGGATTTCTGAAATAAGTGGTGATTGAATTACAGGAATACAATTTCTGGCATCATAATTGTTGCGTAAAATAAAACTTTTTTTAAAGATTCGTATTCGTCACTGTATGTTAGAATGACGCTATCATTGTCTTTTTACGTCAGTGATGCGTAAGCGTAAGTAACAGTCAGAACGACCGATATATGAATCTGACTATGAATATGAAAAGACTGACGATAGCATCATCTTAAGATAACCATACCTATGAGAGAACTACATTAAGATATATTGGAGTAATTTAAAGTTTGTTGTTTATTTTCGCAGAACTCAATCCGCCATAATCTATCGTTGAACAAGTGTTTCGTGAAGCTGCCACGATCAAAGGACGAGCCGGGTAAAGGAGGTTTTTGGAAATTGGATCTTGAGAGATTAGAGGAAGGAAGACGTTCCCGAAGGCGAGTCTCGTCCCGCCGAAATAGCACGACTAAAACGGCGGCACCAACCACAAATTTGACACCTGTAGCCTTGTACGAAACTCCACCGAGCAGCGTTTCACCCCCAATTCCAGACAGCCTGCCGGAAGTCCCCGAATCGACACAAGTCAGTCTGAGCGAGGATGACCTCACAGGACTTCTGATCGCAACCGTCGGCTGGGACGAGAATCAGCTTGATCTTCTCGACTCTCTACTAGATTCCTTGTAAGCATCATATTTCTTCTTCTTTGCCTCTTACTTCTTTCCTTCTCCATACAATTATTATACCGGGTTATTTCCTTGACGGTTGTCTCACTTGCCGAAATGCAGGGGGATTGACTCCTTTGAAATTATCGAGAAATAACCCGGTGTATACGATGTATCGTTCAAGAAATATCCCGCGGTAAATTTACGCTGACAACATTAATTATAACCGTTTGCTCATGTATAGCATTAAATATTCAGACAACCTTTTTGTATCCAACTTTAATATGCACGACGATCCTTCGAGTGATTTGCACAGGTAAATTGTATATTCGCGAATAAGAGGAATTTCGACGCACATTTTATACCGCGACAATCTCTTGAAACTTGAAAATCAAATGTGCATACGCGAGTTTGTTCGTGCAGGCTGGCCATCCCGAGATTCAGCCGTCAAACTGTTTCTGGCGGCGATGTAGTTGATACGAATTTTCGAGGTTAGAATCTCGGATAGTTGAGGTATTGACTCGGCAAGGTTTGGAAAGCATTTGTAGTCGGGTCGGAAAGTCGATTCTTCGAAGTACGGTCGGAATTTAATGATCGTGCTCTTTAAAAATTCAAACGTACGCATTTTGCGTAGGTTGGCGCGCCTGCGTCGCAGAAAAGAATATCGCTGCGCGAAGATTTCGCCGACCAATGAGATTTAATTATTTGGTGCATGTGCGGTTGATTTTCAAGTTTCAAAAGATTGTCCCGGTGTGTATACTTAAATATTGCGAAACATCTAAAGTGTTGTCCGGTGATGAAGCTGAAAATTTCAAACTATTTTCATCAAATATTAACAAATTTTGCAAAGGGAATTTAAGAACAACAGTCTTTAGTTATATCCATAGAATTTTTTTCTTACTTTAATTAGTGTAGATACAATTAGGCATACTGCAGTAGAACTGACCCAAACAATACACGGAAAAAAAACTCAAATTCAAGCAATGAAATCCGTCCAAGAAACGATAAGACATGGTTTTTGCATTTATCAATATAGATATAATGAAATTCGCTACACTTGCATGAATAACTGTTATGTAGATATCACAGTTATTAAAATAGCATGTAGCATTAGGGTGCTTTTTTTTGGACTATATTTTTTTTTTTCGGTCCCATCGTGAAATTTTGTTGGAAATACAACAAAAAAAATTCCCCGAAAGATTGAGCCCTTAATATTAATATTAAGTGCTCGCCCAAGGCATGTAAAGATTTCCCGCTTAAAATACACGTAAACTTCAATTTTTTTCTTTAAAACATCTACAGTTCAGAGGCATTCTATGGTGTAGTCTAGGACGTCAGTAGGTTTTCTTCGGAATGAAATGCTCTACAAAAGTGCTCATTGCGGTGAAGTCGTAACTCACACCGGCGAAGTCGTACGGGCCACCCAAACCCAATTTTTTCATGAAATTCTTGTCTTTTTGCCCGTATCTCGTAAATAACAAGAGCTACAAAAAAAAATATTCAACAAATTTGTAGGAAATTTAATTTCCTACAAAAAAGTTCCAGAAAACCGAATTGCTAACATCGATATTTATTGAGATATTGGGCTTTTAAGGTGAGGAAGTATGGAATTTTCATGAATTATTGAGTTAAATTGTCGAATTATTGATTGTCGAATATTTTTTTGTTTTGTAGCTCTTGTAATTGTAATGACAAGAATTGTAATTGTAATGACAAGAATTGTAATTGTTAAAGCTACAAAACAAAAAAATATTCGACAATCAATAATTCGACAATTTAACTCAATAATTCATGAAAATTCCATACTTCCTCACCTTAAAAGCCCAATATCTCAATAAATATCGATGTTAGCAATTTGGTTTTCTGGAACTTTTTTGTAGGAAATTAAATTTCCTACAAATTTGTTGAATATTTTTTTTTTGTAGCTCTTGTTATTTACGAGATACGGGCAAAAAGACAAGAATTTCATGAAAAAATTGGGTTTGGGTGGCCCGTACGACTTCGCCGGTGTGAGTTACGACTTCACCGCAATGAGCACTTTTGTAGAGCATTTCATTCCGAAGAAAACCTACTGACGTCCTAGACTACACCATAGAATGCCTCTGAACTGTAGATGTTTTAAAGAAAAAAATTGAAGTTTACGTGTATTTTAAGCGGGAAATCTTTACATGCCTTGGGCGAGCACTTGATATTAATATTAAGGGCTCAATCTTTCAGGGAATTTTTTTTGTTGTATTTCCAACAAAATTTCACGATGGGACCGAAAAAAAAAAATATAGCCCAAAAAAAAGCACCCTAATGTAGCATAGAAGTGTAATATGCCTTATAATCGGAATGAACATTCGCTGTGTACTCTATGTTATTGAAATTAAAAAAGAACCCTCTAAAGTATGAATTAATAAAAGCTCAATGCGATTTTAATATTAATCACTTACGTTAGATTTGAAATTAATGAATTATTGATTCGTGAGAGAAATATGCTAATGACAGGTGGTTGATGTGTTGGGTTTGTAAAAAAAAGAAAAGATTTGCTTCTATAGGAATGTAATGTCAAATAAATGATGCTCAAATATTAACGACTATTCGACGACGTGGAAGAAAATGAAGAAAAAACTAGTGAGGGAAAAAGAAAAAGTTGTCTGAATATTTTGTAGGATCTCAGCCCCTCCCATTTTTTGCAAAATATTTTCAAAAGAATTTGAATATATCACATGTATAGAGTTGGATGTTGAAAATGTGTAACCAGCTCATATTATCAAGTATTATTAGATAATATATTTGATCGTTGTTAATGTAACCAGCAGTATATGTATACACAATACACATACCTTGGTATATATGTAGAATGTGTAAACCTGTTCGATAAAGTGAATATAATTAATCACTTGATTTAATTTATTAATTTTTTGTTCTTTCAAGTTTGAGATTCAAGTGCAAAATGAAAGCGAAAGAGAAAAATACGAAGATTGATAATAATTAACGATTGAACACGTTCGAATTGAAACTTCATGTCATACAAACTAGATCTGCTCAATAATCATTTTCAACATCCAAATAATTATTGTAGATAAGAGAATATATACAAATACCTTCATACATACAATATATTAATAATAATAATAGTAAGAATAATAATGACAATGAATTTTATGTTTTTAATTATAGATGTATAATATACATGTATAGGTAATAATTTCATTGAAGCGATAACATTGGTGTGATATTATTTGAATTGGTGTGTGTTTTTGCGCTCTAGTTCACGCCTTTAAGAATCCGTCCAGCGATAAAAATATTTATAAATTAATATTTAAGAATAATATTGCAGTCATTTGAGATCAAAGATTGTACTTAATTAACAAACAGGATAAATTAACGTACATTTTACTATTATACTATATTATACGTATATCCCTACAATGTAACGTGTGCCATTTTATGCCTTGAAAATAATGTGAACCAAATGAAGGAAAAAAGAAAAAGAAAATAAAAGAAAAAGAATAGAAAGAAATCATTTAATAATTACTTAGTGGCCTTATAATCTATATAGCAATTTGACAATGTAATAATAATTATTGCGTAGTATAATATTTTAGAATTAATTTCTGGTCAACTGAATTTTCTTTTCAATATACTAAACATTTTTAATATATATATATTATAGTATGTGGATTATCGACCCTTGGGTATTCAACACCTGCATGATTTATATTTTTGAGGAATTTATTTGTCTCTCGTTCCTTGAGTCTCCATTATCACGTACGATAATTTTCTTCAATTCTTAACAAGGCAATACTGTATATTCAATATCATTGTATTAAACCCACTTGAAAAAGCAATACTAATGAAGAGATTCGGATAAGAATTTTTACTATGTTTATCAAAAATAACTATTATATATGCAATCTGTCTTGGAATCTAGTGAAAATATTTCGCTCAAAAGAAAAGTCATTATGCTGCAAGCATTGTATTATCGTAATGACACAAACGTGTTTCAATCTTTGACAAGTTCGATGTTTGGCAACACGATAAATCGAATCATTTGTCTCCGTAATACAATAGACATACTATGGGTGTAGGTGTGTTGAAGAAAAATAACGAAATCACCACTAAAGGTGCAGGTTGTAAAATTTACGTTGTAATTTTACGATAATGAATTATTATTAATATTATTAATATTATTATTATTATTATTATTATTATTGTAAAAGTGCTCAATGCGGTATGTTAACAATTTCCACCATGTATCTGATGAGAATATAATATACAAAATGTAGAAGTGAATTGATTATAGCTGTCATTATTATAATATTTACAGTTGCATGTTGATTCCTAAAAATTAATAAAACTATCTAAGACTCAGTTCTTGACCTGAGACGCGTAGAATAAGTATTGGATAAAATCTGTCATATGACACTGCGATCTCTGCTTCAGAAACTTTTTGTTAATCAATAATCGAGCTGCTTTTTCGGCGCACATTACAACTACGGCATTGATATTGCCACTTGGTAATACTGGAAGTACCGACGCATCAACTACGTAGAGATTTTCAGTACTATAGACCCTGAAAAATACAACTTTGATTCACTAACGCACTGTCATTCAATTACATATTCTCAGTAAGATTAATCGATCCTGATGAATAAAGTTTCTTCAACCTCAACGCACCTGAAAAATTCATCTACAACGCTACCAATACGACAGGTTCCTGCAGGATGATAAGATGTCAAAGTGACATGTCTGACGTAACATTCCCAATATTCTGAAGTGTCAAATGAAAATTCCTTGCAGCTTGGGTAATGTTTTGTGTAAAGAGTCGCGCCCAGTTTCTGCATCGCTCTTGTTCTGATCAATTTTTTCACGAATTGTATACCTAAAACGACACAAGAGACTTGTGAAATGATAAAAAATCGAGAATCTTAGAAGATCATTCTTCAATCAGCATCCACGAAGATTGAAAAATATTATAATCACCGTCTATTAGAACTTCCACGTCTTCCTGAACGGAAAGATACTTTGGATCGATAATGGGGGGAGCAGCTGGATCAGAACTTTGTAATCTGATCTCCCCGGAACTTTTTGGATGTAATAAAACCGGTAATATGCTGACAGCTGTTTCGTGAGTCAGTGGAGAAAAATAATCACGAAATACCTGAATAAGAGAAACTTTTCAGCGCTGTAACCCTACAAATATTTCTCAAGAAATTGAAAGAATAACCTCGCAGGGATAATTTACCTCGTCTGATATGCCCATGATTTTTCTCAATGCTATACCACCGTCTTGAGATATTCCAACTGGCATTACCATCAATTGTATATCTGGAGGATCTAGTTTTCGATTTGATTTAGTGCTGTGCAATGTACCGACAACTTCGATACCCGCTGATGTCCACGGCCCTGGAAGAAGAGTTCACAGTTTCATTTGCTACGCAAACGAGACTCTTCCAGTCCTGCTTGAGAAACGAACTGATTATTTACTTTCAGAACTTCCACCACTTAGATCAGTTCTGATTATAAGTTGTTACCTCTATCATACTCCAATACTCAGGTGAGACCTTTGGAGTGGAAGATGTGAAAACAAACGCTACTGACTTTGTTTTTCAAAAACCGATCAACATTTGCGCATGGTTTCAATTAACATGTACAAGCAATACTTCAATGTCAGATACTGATATATACCTTTGCCGTGAAAGAAGTAGTTGAATGCTGACAGAGGATTTAGAACATTCAATATGTTCAGTGGTAAGGTTGTATTGAGCACGACCAAATCGAGACCAGTAAGAATATGATCCACCAAATTCTGACCCACGGGTAAATTTTGCACTACCTTGATCTGTGTTACAAATGGTTGAAATTGTATTTGCAATAATATTCTCTACATTTCCTCAATGATTAGATACTCCAGAGCATTAAGTAAGGATCAACATGGAAATTGTAGGGAATAAGGTACTCTATTTGAAGTGGATAATTGTTCGCTTGATGAAGAGCAGCGTTACCGAATAATGCTGTATTGTTTTTCACATCAAGTGATTTGAGAGAAGAGAAATCTGATTTGACTACATTTGGAGTAGATGAGTGAATAAATTTGACAAGCAATTGAACCAACGGTAACCTTTAGACCTTTAAGATGGTCTCTCGGACCTATTCCAGACAGCATCAATAGCTTTGGAGTGCCAACTGCTCCTGCGCAGAGTATGACCCCCTTTGTGGCGAAGGCTTTTAGCTGAGTACCCAGTTTCTCAAATTCAACTCCAACGGCTTTCTTTTCTTTCAATAAAACCTTTAGGAATGAAATTTAAATGATTACATGCGATATCGATGATTAGGATGTTGACATTGAGCAAAATGGCTATCAACTGTTCAAAGATACTTTTTAGTTTGATGTAAATGGTGTCTCATCACCTTATTAACATGAGCATTAGCGATGACAATTAATTTTTCAATATCCCTGTGTAACAATCTGTCGGTACTCCATCTCTCTCCATCCTTTGAGGTCAATTCCACTTTCATGAATCCTGATTTAAAGATGAAGCAAAAAAAAAACAACCAGTAAGTAGAATAAGCACCATTTTCTTTTCTATTTTCTTTAGTATTCAACAGTTCTAACCAATGTTTAGATCTCTGTTTATATTTCCAACGTTTTGTCCCAGTTCTGCAGCTCCGTTCAATATAGCGTCCGACAAATCAGTATACCAATTATCACGATGTACATTCAAAGAACTGGTTTCTTTGTCTACGGACTCTGCGGTGATTGAAAAGTTCATCAGGATTATTTAATTATTTTTCACGTAAAATAAAGTCACAGTGATAAGTTTTTACCCTCAAGATCGGGGAACCAATCAGTGTAATCAGCGATGTGACCACGAACGTAAGCCATATAATTTAGTCTACCCGATCCTCCTAAGATTTTTCCCATCGGCCACTTGCTTTGCTGTAATATAATTCCATGTATCCAATATTTAATTAACAAATATTCTGACAATTCTGAACACGATATTTAAGAATCGAATGATATATAACAAGTAAACCAAGTGTCAGAATAAAGTATTCCGAGGAGAAGAAGAGAAAGAATCAATTGACCACGACTGAAGGAAGAGTACATTATTGATTAGTCCTTTGCAAGCATGTTTTTGTGGAACGGTCACATGCTGCCAGTCAAAGACAGACTGTTGCAATAACGGAGTTAGTACAGGGATATTCAAGAATGGAGGAACTGCACCACCTGCTTCCAATAGCAAAGTTTTCTCCCCAGCTTTGGACAATCTGGCAGCTATTACAGACCCAGCACTGCCAGCACCGACTGAAATGTTTAAAGAATCGTTGGAATAATGCATATGGCAAAAGAACTCGAGCTCTGGGAGGACGGATAATCAAATTGTGATAAATAAAAGAGGAGATATTCCGTGTAAACTAAGAAACTAAATAAATGTTTTCAGAATTCCTTTCTGATTGAAACAGCAGAAAGAAAGAACTTACCGATAACATAATCATAGAGTTTTGAATTCTCCATATCATTGTAGGACCAGTTGAAGTATTTATCATAAATATCTGCAAATTTGAGATAATTTACAAAAAAAAATATCAAAATTCCGTAAATAATAAAAACGGAGTACTTGAGTATGAAAATCATTTCGAAAAAACAAGTGTCAAAACAGTTCAATGCTCTCTCGGCATAAACTGTAAATATATGTTATAATTGGCTCCAATCTTTGCACGCATGTTCTAAAAACTGTCACTGTGAGTGAAATTTTTAAAAGTAAATTTGCATCGCATCATTTAAGATGCTTAATAAAACTGTATAAAACAATGTGAACTGATCATCGATATTCGACGGATTTGGATGAAGCGCAAAATTTCAAGTTAAATTAGGCATAGGTCGGAATGTAAATTTGGAGGTTAGATTATGTTATGTTAGGTTAGGTTAGGTTAATTACACGTAGAATGAAACTTAAGTTCAGAGGTTAGGTTATGTTAGGTTATGTTTCGCTGATGCGTGAAACGTCAACGAAGCCAATATGTCGAACATACCGTAACTTGGTATTTTCGAAAGCTAAATTATACCGTTTTCAGCCAAAGTTCGAGCTATGATACGTGATAATAATTGGGATAAGAATCATGGATCCAATCAAGGTCAAAGTCATACAAGAATTCAACGCCGAATTGGGTTCGGATTTAAAAAACCTTGGAAAAATTCCTCAACTACACGAGCGGTTACAACACGAGAGAAATAACATCGAAAAATCGGTGAGTCAAAATTGAGTATCTTACTTCAATATTCATTCACGAAATCATTCAAAAAATAATCATTCAACAGAAAATGCTACATATTTAATTATATCTGATTAATATTCTCATTTATTTTTTTGCCATGTGTAAGCTTTCGCTGGCATCAACGGAGGCTCCGTCAAAGGTTAAAGCAGCTATAGAAGGAGTTGATAGGATAAACAATGAAATAGAAGAATTGGTAAAAATCAGCAATGATTTGGAACAAGTTCTCATTGAACAGCTTCAGCAGGATTCCAAAATTGATGGGATTCGAGAAAATGTTGATAAAATAGAAGAGCTACAAAGAGCGTTGTCGTACCTGTACTTGGTCAAATCCATCGAGGATATATGGTACAAAACAATACTTTAGCTTTAACACTCTGACTCGATGAGAAAATACTCGACGTTCGATAAACTAATACAACTTTTCCAAATTCTTGTACTTTATACAGTCGACTAACTGAAAAAATCATTGATTTTACAGTGATGAAATAGAGGGTTCTCTATTAGCAAAGGATGACAAGCTGACGATAACTCTGTACGCTAACTTGACGGAAAGAAATTCACAATTACAATCGTCCACTTGTCATCATCTTGTAACTTATCTACACGACACTCTCCACTTTTGGCATAATTATCTCAAAGATAAATTTACAGCGTAAGTACAGGCGAGCTATTGTTTGAATAAACAGCACGAATACCTATTATTATTAAATGTTTACCTTGGTGAAAAAAATGGAGGCAAAATCATCATCGATTATTCGATCAAGGTAACACAGCTCCCTGGTATTTACTTTTCTACAATCCTTGAAATTTTACAGAGAATACAACGAAATTCTGAAGGCACTGAAATGGCCATTTTGTGGCAGCAATTTGAATTTGTCGACTACTCCTTCGCTAGATGCAATGGCAAGGTTCAGCACAGTTACGGAATACTTGCTGCAACTGCAGCTACCGTATCCTTTGCATCAAGAATTAATTGATGTAGCTCGAAATCATGTAACTTCCCTATGAACTCTGAAATTGATCCTTAACTCAGATTGACGGATAGAGAAGAAACAGCGAAACCTGCGGTTACCTCGTCGCTTCTAACCGATTTTATACCAGTGAGCTTGCCAATCTTACTGCTGATTCGTCCCCTTAGACGTAGATTCATATACCATTTCACAGGTGCAAAACAAACTAACCGTTTGGACAAACCTGAGTGGTTTTTCACTCAGATACTTACATGGATCAGAGATCACACCGAATGGGTGAGGATGAATGTTCAACCAATCGCAAATTCTTTGGGACTTGATCACATCAATGCTAAGGTATTTAGAAGTTTGCTTCAAATGTGTTTAAATAACAAAACAAAGGCTAGATTCTCGTGAGAAAAAAAACTCACAGTTAATTTTCTCTTTGTTCCATTTTCATAAATAATTTATCCAGGTCGAATTCATGCGAGGGCTGGTCCAACTTGCTGTGGAAAAGTTATATTCCGAATTACCCAACATGCAGTACGACGATGCTCTCTTCGCACATCTAATCGACGAGGCTCTAGGCTTTGAAAGAGAGTTAAGAGACACGTTGTTATATCCAGCTAGTCAACCAGCCACCGTTTTTGTACTAACTCAAGCACAGATTTTTGTCAAATGGGTTAATATGGAGAAGAAATGTAAGCATTTCTCTACCGACAATGAGCAATATTTTTCTACACTTAAACGTTTTTATATTCCATGGAATATGTAAAACGAATTCTTAATGTACTATTATTTGCATCAGGGTAAATTTCGTGTAAACGAATCGACTTGCAAGATGTCTAAAGTGTGTTAAAAATTAAATATTACGTATATTGTGACTTGAATATTATATTGCAGATGCAACGGAAAAAATGGACGCTATTTTGAGCTCTGAGACCGCATGGGAAAGATTAATGGGTACAGATATAGACGACATGAAAGTAACGGAGTGTGCGGAAGCTTTTCTCACTCTTCTAATGACTATCACTGATAGATATAGTCATCTGCCACAACCTGGTCACAGGTGAGTCATAAATATCAACTTTCTGGCTTTGTTACATCCTCCCTAACAATCCATCAATTTTTTCACCCAATAGGTTACAATTTCTCGAACTACAGCTAGAACTGGTGGATGATTGGCGTGTTCGATTGCTGCAATTGCTGCATGAGGATTATGAAGATCCGCTGACTTCTATCATGCCTCGAATTTTGAATACACTGCACTATGTATCTAGTGTTCTCAAAGAATGGGGTGCCACTGTTGTAAGTGAAGAAGTGAAAAGCAAGAAGCGGTGCAAGAACAGACAAGTAAAATACCTTGAGTTTTGTTTTTCTGTTCTCAGCACTTCTTGCAGCTTCACTATTTCAAAAAACAATCAGATGTAATAGAATTATCTGTAGAGAAATTGGCTGAAACTTCTGAAAATCCTGGGGACGAAGATGATTCTGTATTCGACGAAGCTCTCGCATTACTACAAAGGTTGGAACGCGAGTTGGTGAACGAAATAAGCAACTCTGTGGCACTGGATGTGAAAGCTAAAAGCAGACCGTACAGAACTGACAAGTAATATCGAATACATCAACTTGAAACAATAAAAGTTTTTGACCCCGAATATCTAATCCTAGTTACTGATTGTAGATGGTTTGCGATGCAATCAGAAAAAGAATTGGCGTCGTTATCCGTAACCCCGAGTGGTTGTCCCATGTTTCAAGAGCTGGCTGCTCGTCTTAACACACTTCAAGACATTCTTGCACTACCGTTGTTTAACAAGACTTGGAAGAATCTTGCGGCGCAACTCGATCAAGTAGGTTACAAACCTAGCTTATTATGCTACATTGTGCACGATTTTTCTATAAGATGACAAAATTGATTAACGTAATCGACATTTTCTTTCTTCAGTATTTGCTAGAGGAGATTGCTGTGGTCAATCAATTCAACTCTGGGGGAGCTGCTCAATTACAATATGATATTGTCAGAAATCTCCTTCCGCTCTTTGGTTTGTATACAAACAAGCCAGAAGCTTACTTTCCGCTGTAAGTATACTCAAACTATCAATAGTTGTGTCCGGAAACGAAAACAGTAGATTGTAGTAATGATGTACGTGCTAACGACCCGAATAGCCTAATAATCTTAATCCCCATGAAATACTGAAAGTGCGAGCTACGTAGCCTGTAATCGCCAAGATAAAGATTCTTATTTTGAAACTTATTCTTAACTTGAACTTTTCTCAAATATCAATCTTTGATCTATTAATCTATTATTTGCGCTAGTATTATTCTGTGATTGTATTAATTTATGAATATTGCACAGGATCAAGGAGGCCACGATTCTTTTAAACATGGCTTTAGGTTCAGCGATGCTCTTGTTAGAAGCATTAGAGGGTAATGAAGATACAGCTGAAGTACTAGCGGATGTTGGAATTTATAAAATGACAGAAGACATAGCAATAACAGTACTACGAAACAGAACTGATATAAGTTCGCAATAACTAACGAAATGGAGAAAATAAATTTTCCACTGTAAATAGATGAAACAAAATAAGCTTAGCCTAGATGTTCTCACACCTTGGGTATACAATAATATAATTACGATTTAACTTGAAAATTTTTCTTTTATATATGAATATTAAACATTAAAAAAATAAAACAAGTTCTGCGTAGATACATTTTTTTTTCTTTCTATTATTAAATAATACAATTATCCATAAGTAAACGTATTCACACAATAGTACGACTTCGGACCACACGACAATCAAGCTTTCTCTCTGTCATTCGAATAGCAAGTCGTATGCCGCAAATTTAATCAATATGTTCGCAAGATTCCAAATCAAAAATGACTCTCACGCATATGGAATCAACTAATAGTAAAATTGCACTCTAACATCTAAAATATAGAGTAATGTAATTTTTTTCGCGAATTCATAATACATTGTCTTGATTTTAAACTAAATGTTTGCAGTCTTTTCTAAACTATCAGAACACTTCATACCATCAATAAAAAGGCAGAGAATAATTTTGGCACGTGGTGTTTTTTAAGTACGAACAATTGTGTAAACAAATTTTTAGCAGATAAGTTTCGTCAGTCACAGTCAACCACATCACTCTTTTTTCCCTTGTAGCAGCGTAATTTTTTAAAATAACTAGGAAACGCTGGATCATCCCGTTGTCTTTTTGTAGGTTCGTTAAGTTTCTCATGATTCTTTTGAACATCTTTGAATGATTGCAACTTGATGTATTTTGTAACATGGGAATAATCACTTTGCACTTTTAATTCTTTGTCAAAATTATAGTCCAATTTCGACGAGTTGGTGAGCATTGACATCATTATTGTTACATCTTTAATAGTGTTGTTTTTGAATTGTTCGAAATTTTTTTTTATCACGCTGGAAAAAATGATTCTCTGTTGAATCTTGCACTTTATTTCATCAGCAATATCGTGTATGGATTTCTCTTTGTTTTTTGAAAGAGTCCCAGGATCGGTTCGCACGTTTTGAGAACATCCCTTTGTACCCGTAGATTTCAAATCTGGATACAACCTAGCGACATCAGTTCTGAGCGATTGTTCTGCACGCAAGGAAGATGCCTCATGAAATTGTGGAACAGATATGGCTTCTTGTTTCCGTGATGTTACATTTGAAACAGAATATCGCGCCTTTGTTTTGCTTGATTTTTTCAGAGGCTGACTGCAAGTTTCTGTTTCTTCCTTGGCAGATTTTGAATCTGATGAGCCTTGGACTAGCCTTATCGTTACTGGTTCACTTTGAGATGATGAATACGGCAAGTTCAATACCGGAGCGCTTCTCACTGGCTTGATATTTTTGCTCCCGACCAATGTTTCGAAAGCATCTTCGGCGACTGTGTAATCCAACACTTCAGCCACTGTCTCGATGCGTTTTTTTTTTTTGAAGAACGGAAGTAGAGAAAACATTGTTTCTTCTAAAATATGTACAATATCTGTTTTCTTATGTTATCTCGTTCTGATAATACAATTTCGACACATGCTTGGTAAGTGCAACAAAATGCTATGAGTTACAATCAGTCAGCACGTACAAATTCAAGTTCGTGAATTGAATTATAAATAATACGAACATAACAAATCAATTCAACATTGTCCGACAAGGGATTCCCCGACTTGTTATTATATTCGCCTGACGTGGCAACCGCGATATTCATTCATGTATGTACAGCAAAAGCAGCAACAGATGTTTGACATTACAAGTTTCGTGTTAAATATCTGATTAAAGCTGCCTTCTGATTGGTCTAGATGGCGCTTTTCACCCGTAAAAGGATTTTTCGTTTACAGCTGGCTTCTGATTGGTCTAGACGGCCCTCATTTCCGCTTTCACGAGTGAAAGATTCAATCAAATTTGGAACAGTTCAGCCCTTTTCAAAAGTTTGGCTCGCGGCCACCAGTGGGCGCTGTTAAGCGTGGTGCCGTCACGCCAATTGAACGGTAGCCATTTTGTACAGATTCTTGTCACTTCAGATATATATATATATATACATATATACGTGATATATGTATGTGTGTAGGTGTACACATTTTATAAAGACCAATATTCCAAAGTATTGGGATACATTAGTTGCAGGCAAATCTAATCATACATAAAAAACTAGCCAGGTTGAAGGTTGAGAGGTCAATGTGACACGGCACTTTCAGAAAAACTCACTAATTTGTTACTTTCGTCAGTCCATCAAGTTGCAAAGTGTCGAAATATTTTATAGCAGGAAAAACTTACCCATCGCAGAATGCTTGTAGGATGTTCGTTGTTCCTTCAATCGGTTTTTGTCCTTCAATCTGCAGAGAATCTTAGTATCAGTTTCGACTCTATTGACAAGTTGGAAATCTTGTTGATGTTCATGATTGCACGCATAATTTAATATTGGTAAATTTTAATCGCTAGCTTCATTGACAAATGCTTCAAACTGGGATTGTAGGAATGTTTGACAATTTTCGACTATAAAATAATCATGAAATTTTCACAAAGACTCAATTTTAAACTTGACGTGCAAAGCATAAGACTATACTAGATACGAGTGCATACATAGGTGTACAGTTTGCAATTTTATCCAGTAGTTACATTTACCGACACGTACCGTATTTACCATAATTCACGTAAGTAAAAATTACGACTATTCGTAACGTATAAGTTGACCGGTCAAAGAAATTTTAAATAAATCATTGTATCACCTGACCTGCAAAGTCGAACCCGCCGAACTCGGCACAACAGGTCCCTGCACCTTATGTCTCAACAGGTCCAAACTAGTTTCTTACCTTATGCAAGATGGCCGTCGCTCGGAAATCGTTGTTCGCTCCGTGGTTCACTCACTTCACACACAAGACATGTTAAAAGTACAAAAAATGTCTCCCCTCGCACTACAAAACGTACAAATAATAAAGTTTTTCACCAAACACAATAACGTTCTTTTTGAACCAAGATTTATTTCGTCTTTTGATACGGTGAAAAGACCTATTTGCACAGTTCAGGATACAACATTCCTCGACACAATATCTATTTTGATTAATCCGATAGTAAAAGGATTTGGGCCTTCAATTACACTTGCACAGCATAGCAAATACCACACGCACCAGATTTACGGAGCTCGAACGAACTTTCAAAGTTGATCGGTGACAGACGAATGCTGAAAGATGTGGCGGTTATTTGAGTCGTGTGAAGTTGCTGCGCGTGTAGCCCGCCATCAGTTGAGGGTAGCCAATCAGGTGACTGGGTTCGAGGTACGTCCCCTCCGTTGCGGTAGCGATACCATAAAAAATGCACTGATGTATAACTACTCATATGTCAGTGAATAAATGGAAGCACGTTCACATACGTTGTCAACGTCATATACTACAGTTTGCCCAAGGTCAAAAGTTGTATAGGTATAAACTAAATTCGTATAAATACAGTACCTACTCTTGCGAATTCTACAAAACTGAAACGTAAATGCAAATCTATGAATAAAAAATCAAATTTATAGTTGGAAAATGATTGAATTTTGGTATGTACATACAGCTGCGTAATATAACTATAATAGCTGGTGCACAAGGGTGGAAAACGGAGGCTATGCAAGGTACTCCAATATTTATTGTTATCTATTACAACATTTGTACAATTTGCAGAGAGACATTTTCCTTTTATGTGGATAAGATCCATTACAATAATGTAATAGGTCCCAAATAAAAGCATGGAATAAAATAATGAAGTCAAAATGAAACTTATGCATCTATGCTCAACTATTGTTCAATGTTAATTTCAGTCGCAATGGGATATGAGTTATTACAGGAGACATTTTTTGTAATGGCAGTGAATAACTTCTTATTGGTACCAGGCTGATATCGATACCTACATGTATACGTGTGTATTGGCATCTATTACGAATATACAAAAATCCTAATTCACAGTAATTTTACATTTTGATATAGCTGCATAGTCAAGTGTTAAAGAAATATTTCTACCGTGCCCCCAACTTCCGATACATATCAGAAAATGACTTTGATAATCAAATTCTATGTAACTTCATGAGAATTTGGCATCCCAAGTTTCGAGGAAAAATTTAGATACTGACTCATCTAGCCATTCAACACACAGCTCGTACTTGTTAAAACGTTATCACGCAATCGTTCCAAAAAGGATGCAGTGTATCAAACCTTCATGCTTTTTTGAATATCAATCACATATTGGGTTTTGTATTATTGCGTACATTGGCTTGCATCAGTGATGTATGCGGTCGCAGCAATGGATCTGCATAACAGTCGCCACCTGACGTAGCTCGTCTTTCCAAATTTAAAAGCTTGGTGTCCTGACCAATTTGTGCACTTCTGAAAAGTTCGTTCAGAAGTTCATAGAATTACTCATTCACGTTTGCATTTGAAGAAAATGTTGAGTTTGCAGGCAAACAGTTTGAAAAATAACTTGTTATCGACGTCTCAAGTTTTCTCTGTGCAATAAATTGATTTGAAGTATCCGGCGGTTCATATTTAATATAGATATTTTACTCCATTTACATCACGCAAGACTTGAATGATGTCGTTATGTTTTACAGCTATACTTACTGGATTAAACTGTGATTCTCAGAAGCATCATCTTTACTACCACTGAACAATACGGTACCGTAAGGAATGTGGCTATGTAGAACACCATTGTAGACCAACAAATCGTCCACTAATATCTGTAGATTAAAATTTTCTCATTGCATTATAGATTTCGTATCCAGATAATAGAAAATTCTCTCAAATAAAGACATCTGCTCAATTTACTCACAGCAAATTCTTTAACTCCGCGCTGTGGAGTCTTTTTATAGTTCCACATTTTAATAGCAGATACCATAACCGGAGAGTCAAAGATAATGTAAATTCTGTTGGTCTAAAGAAGAAAATATTCACTGATCTATACATCTTACATTGAATATATTTTATATTAAAACTGGTAACTGGTAGAGGTAGTCAACATTCTTTAAGGGGATAAAATACCACGTTGTGTGTTACCATTTGAGCGAAAAGTAATAAAAAGCATTTACCTGATTTGGTAAAATTGGAGCCAGCCACATGTGATGACCGTCTGTAGTATCGTTTACACCATCTACTAATTTGTCAGGAGTGCGAACATCGTTGTCTACTCCCTCGATTATGTTCACACTTTCTGGGTAGGCTGTGATATCTAAAAAACAATAAGTGTGAAGTAAGAACAGGCATATAAATTTCACAAGGTAACAATAACTACATGTTCAAACATAAGTTTGCATCCGTGTAAAACTCACTGTCTTTCGTTAATTTAATCATGCATCCACTAGAATCATACATTTCGATACCGGTCAGGCCAACGTAATAAGAATCGCCCCAAGTTGAAAAGATGATCACTTGATAGACGAATCCTTGCGGCATCATCGGAGCTTCGTAGTCGGCATTGTCACACATGTGATTAGCTGGTAGAGTTTGATGAAAAATTATGAAATGAGGCGAATGTTTCTTCAAATTATGTAATTAAATTCTACCTTTGAGAAACGCATCAATTGACGTAATCCGATGTTTCAATGGCTCTGATATCGCAGACTGATTAGCAAAATTAATTTCTTGCAGAAAATCGTAGTGACAACTACCTGGTGCTCTTCTTAACATAAAACCATCACAATCGTTACACACCGATTTCCCATCCAATTTAATAAGCATTTGCCTCACCTGAATATGAATAAATTACCGTATGTTTTATCACGTTAAGATTCATGACTATTGTTCAATGTTTTATAACGTCACGTAAATTATTCAGATAACTTTGTACAGCTATGAAAAAACAACAATAGTATAACACATTACAAAAACGTTATGAATCATGAGATAAGTTCCTTGCGCAAAAACAGGACGTAAACAACTGACCCCGCAATACGAAAGGTCCAAGGAGGCATTGTAGTTCCAAATTCTTATTCCAGTAAAAAATATCTCTGTTTGAAAAGTAATCGTTAAAGTCGGGTTATCTCCTCGTAAAAAATAAGTGGCCCACATGTGGCTAGGTTCTGTAGTCAAATTATTTCCATCTATCAATCGATTCAGATGCTGGCATCCAACGTTACAGGATAACGAGGCCTGTGTTAAAGGAATTGTGGAATCTTGGTCACCTATCAACTCTATTCCAGTCAGCCCTGTGAATCGCAGAAAAATTAATTAGTGGAAGTAAAAAAAAAAAATGCTCATAAAATGAGAAAAAAAAAACAATTATAGGGTCAGATTAGAGCTTACCGATGAGACCGGAATGTCCCCAATTGGAAAGAAGAACTAATTCGACCTCTTTGCAAATGTACGAAAATATATTACTGCTGTAGTTAGACGAGTTTGATTGATTAGAGCTGGCACAAGTCAGCGGACGTCCTTCCTGTTCATTAGGAGATGAAGTTTTTATGTTCATGCATAAAGTAATATAGTGACTGTTAATCAAATTTTCCTACTAACGCCTGTATCCGTTGTTATTGGTCGATCCGTTTCCTTTGTCGGTGATTCTATTTCACCCGCGCCGAAAGAATACGTCGCATCGTGTTTCGATATCAGCTCCAAAATGTTTCCTTCCGTTGTGAAGAGGATCGTCTAAAATTGAATGACGATCGTGAATATCGACTATGTTGGAAAGATTTACACGACAATATACGATCACTTACATCTCCAAACGAATTAATGTTGCCAAATACACCTCCGGATGCCCTGGCAATTTCACCGTCAAATATAACAACATCGTCGAGTGTAATTTTAACATCTCTAACTCCTCTGTAAGAATGAATTCTGGATTTGTTGTAGTTCTGGGAAGAAAATAAGTCAGCGCAGTGACAATAACTCCTCGTTTTCAGCTCAATCGAAACGATATGAAAAACAATGAAAAACAATCGTACCATTACATTGAAATCTTACCCAAATTCTGATCATTGCAACATTTACCGCTGCCTCAAACGTCATGTGAATGAAGTGATGGCTTCCGCTTGTGTACGGAGCAAGCCACAAGTTGTAGTCGTCTGTAGTTTGATTTATTCCGTTAATTAAATTGCCAACAACACGTGGATCGTTGTTGTACTCCGGTAACACGTTTATATCCGTAGGGTCAGCCCATATCTGAAAATGTAAAGAGATCATCTACACTTCTCAATACAAAATAGAAATAAAATAGCGACATAATTTGGAGTAGGCGAGGGCAAGTTTTTTTTCTAAGGATGATTTTGGATACAGATATACTGAGAATTTCACCTTGCTTATGCATACGGGTTCACCTATGTCAGAAAATATCTCAATTCCGTTGAGCCCTACGTAGTGTTTGTCACCCCACGTTGTTAAAATATCTATGACAAGCGTTGTTCCACGTGGCAGTTCAGGTATTATGAAATCATAAGCAATAGAGTTTTCTGAAATCAAATTACGAGGTACTGTAGCTATTACACAACTGTTCAAGCATCCTTTTACCTACCAAAATCGAAGCAACATTTTCTCTATTATGTATAAGGCAAGTCAAAGCTTAAATTAAGATTCTTGCGTTAATGGATTTGTATGGCAGCGTTATATTTAATACACGTAATTCTTCTGCTCCTTGGTGAAAATATTTCACTGAAATTGATCAATGTTCAAATACCTTGTAAAATTTCTCAGGTGATAATATTTCGTAGAAGAATTTTCACAGGGATAGATTAAAAACTGAATAGCATAATTGTAATTGGTAGCTAAATCAAAATGCGATACTAATTGTTTTGAAGGTAAATTTATTGTACATCATGCTTGAAACAAACAGTCTGATGCGACGCATCGGACAATTTTATACGATGAGCATTACCTACCTTTTGGTGGATATCGCTCGTAGTGATACAAGGGTCGCCTACAATTGGACAAGAGTGAGTTTGGACTACTTTCTGCTTGATTTAAATCTGTTTGCACACTTTTTTTAACAACCTCGGTGAGAGCTAGTTTCCCAGAAGCTTGTAGATTCAATTTTGCAACTTTATCTGTTATCGGTAATTTACTGACATTTTTCTGCTGTGAAATAGACGCAGGTGCGGAAACTGTCGTTTCAATTCTTAGTCTATTTCCGTTTATCATTTTTTCATCGCTCCTAACAGGGTCGCTGCTTTCTACTCGAACATCTCCTCTCGACGCAACTCCGGCTAAATAATCTTGCTTCCTTCTCACTACTCCTGTGCAAATTGAAACATTGTCATAAAAATAAACTTTTTTCATCCCATTAATGCAATTCTCACATCTTAAATAATGATTTTGAGGAAGGTGAAAAACAAACTTCAACTGTAATAACTAACGAATACTCACCGATGGGTAAATTCAAACCAGTTTCCTCTCCCAATAAATCAGTACTCGTACGTCTGTAGGGTGGTATGTGAATTCTTGAAGGTTTTCCGGTGATTTGCTGCTGCTGTCGGGTCGTTCTTCTAGTTTTCTTTATCTGAACGTCAATGGCCGAATGATTAGCCGCGAGTCTCTCGAATGGTTTTCTGTCTAGCACGCTACGATCTAAACGCTGTTCGGTTTCCGCAGATGGTTTCGACTCTAAAGGGGAATGTAAGCGTTCCCAACTTTTTACTCCACTCTTAGAATCCGTAGCTTTCTCGACATCTTTTTTTTCCAGGTACTTATCCAACATTGCGAACTTGTTTTCATTCGACTCCGGTAAACTGAAGGCTGAGAGTGCCGAGTAGGCTCGTGAAAATTCATGTTCATCTTTCGGCGTATTTGGAAGCGAAGCGGTCGTCGATGATTGTAAGATAATACAGCCGCCAACTCCGTCAGGAGTTTCAACTGTAAATGGTAGTTGACGCGGCTCTTCGTTTGTTCTGAATAACAGTGTGGAATGCATTGTAATTTTTAATGAAAAAATAAAAACTACCCACTGTTTAATTGCAGTATTTTTTAACGCAGCAATTAGTTTCAGATTCATTTACCGATATAGAAATAATCATAAGTACCTGTTGCTTTTTTCTGTAACACCGGTAATCATCGAAGAAACAGCTGGACTGATCGACGATTCGTCTGATGCCAATGGCTTGCACGAAAGAAAATTCACTCTTTCTTCTGGCGTCTTTAGTTTCTTCACACTCCTAAAAATGGAACAAAATCTTTGTAATTAACGTTAGTAAAAAATGTGCACAAATTGGGAAATGCGTATACAGCAGATAATCAAGTCAACAGTTTGATACAGATTGAATCAAAACCGTGAGGTGGTAAATAGAGGTGAGAGAAATAATTAATGAAAATTATTATAATAACTGAACATACTCAGCCATTTCTACAAGCCATGGAGGCAACTTGTTGAAAATTCTATTTGAATCGGAAATCGAGGTATCGTCACTGGTTACTTTCTCCATTGTTTATTGTAATTAAAGATCAATTTATTTATTTATTTATTTATTCAGACGCGTCGAGGTGATTTTCACATCAGATTTTAGAAGCATTATTTACTTTTATTTTAATCGCGTAACTATTATTACAGGTAAATTTTAAGACGGAATAAGATTATAGAAATAAACGTTGTAATGGATTTCTTTGAATATAAAATCTAATAGATGTACGAAAATAGTGTGTAAAAAATGGCACATTTTTTTTCATTTCTTTAAACGTATATCGAGCTTTCGACTAACACGGCCATGCTTGTGAGATAGGTGCATTCCTTGGCCTCTAGAAATGTAATAGTGACAGGTGTGTTTACATCGAGAAGCAAATCCGTTGCCAGGTTACCGTGCGGTCATTAATGAAGAATTTGAAATGGAGAAGTGTTAAGTCATATGCCACTATTACACATCTATGCACGCTAAGGTGATCATTAACAGGGTTTTTTTTTTAATTTTTACTCTCCCAGGAGCCTAAACGTTTTTAAATTGAAAAAAAAAAATTAAAAAAATCTGAAAATTTGAGCTCTCTACATCCAATTCATTAATTAACACACGAACGCTTTCATTTACGAATTTTATGTGTCAGAGCTTTTTTGTAGAGCGTTAAATTTTCTACCAAAATATGAATTTATCATTATTTTTGGTATATTAGTCAGCGACTTGTAAAATTTCAAAGGGTTAAAAAAAAAAAAAATTTCCTCGTGTTATTTTCATAAGATACTTTGATAAAAAACTGGAATATCTTAGAGTTTATGTAGAGAACTCAAATTTTCAGTGAATTTTTTTTTTTTACTAATTTGAAAGCGTTTAAGCCCCTGGAAGCATACAAATTCAAAAACAACTCTGTTAAGGACCACCCTTATACACAGATATGTATACTGAGATTTGCGACAATAATGAAGACGAATAAATAATTACATTATCATTTATTTACTTTCCCTGTAACTTGCACAAATTTGTTAATTTTTTTTCTTTCCCATGTTTGGTACAAATCATAACACATTTGTGTATCTGCATGAATACATTCGTGTGGATTGTTACGTGTGTCCAAAAAAACGTCCGCAAATCGAATATGAAATTCCGAAAGAATTGAACGTACTTTGCCAATTGCGATATTAATATTGATTGATATTTCAACATCAATTCGATCATTTTGAATTACATTCGTTAGAACGCCTGGCACTCGCAACTCAAAATTATCCTACTACATTTATTATGTTTCTGTGAAATGACTCATCGACTAGATCAAAAAAATTTACATACAATTGAAATGTTAAATGACTCTCATATCATCGATTTGCTATGTAATTCGAACCAAGGTTTGTTAATTATAATTGAATGAACTCATAGGCGCATGGGTCAACGCAGTATACATATAGAATATGGAAATCAATACGATATAGGACATATGACTCAATTATAATTCATAATCCATCTATACCTACGAAGAGTATCCGATTACATATGCATATTGTGTGTCAAAAAAATTGGTTCTGGCATAGAATTAATCATATAGATTACGCATCGTTTACCATACGCTTGTGTTTCAAGCTCTCGGTTCTTTACAAGCTTGAAGTTTTGCTGGTTATTTTATTTTCAATATGAGCATAATTTTATCAGATATCAATTACTTAATCAATATGTTCCCCAATTTTCTATTTATATTTAAAATTTATATTTATACTTATATATACCTATAAATATATGCATCGCAAGGATGTACGATGTAGAATAACCGAATTTCGTGTCTCACATGCGAATGAAAATTAAATATTACTTGAAATTCGCTTTCCGATTCGCTTTACTGAATTGTAACAATACAGCAGTACATCTGCAAAGCCAATCCGTATTTTTTGATATTCTTCTATTCGTGAACATTTTGATACAATACATAGCGAAGATTTTTCCCTGAAATAACTAAAAAAATACGTGTCGCATATTATCGAGAATTATGTTTTTTCGAGTTAATTAAGTAGAAAATAAATTATATCTCTAAAGGTTTTTTTTTTTCTTGTTCAATTTTCCAACTAAAAAATAACGATTCTATAAAGGAATGGATGTCTGATTAATTTTTAAATGGATATAATATTAATTTAACAACTAATTTGTAGAATCAACATGTACTTAAGAAAATAAAATTATTTACAATCCTGCCAATGAACACAATGTGAAAATAATAATATACTTCATTTTAGTTTCCACCCCCCCCCCTCCCCTCCCCCCCCACCCCTTTTTTTTTAACCAATATGGGAAAATGTTACGATACAGAAAATCGCAACTTTTGTTTAGTTGTCAGGAATTTTGAATCATATACTGGCCTGGCCAAACCAATGTAATTCACGTTTCCCGTTCTGAATTTGACTGTTGAAATTACAATAATAATGACATGGCTTGCAATACTAAACAAGAATACATACGTATAAGCATACGAATCTTGAATATGCCTCATAGGCTAAATATTGCACTAAAAGTTGGATAATAATTATAAATGTATAATAATTAATTTACAAATGTCAAATATATCCATTAAATGGATTAATTGGAGAATTCATCAGTTATTCTATTCTAAAATATTATGCTCTTCAAACTATTACGTATCATTAACTATACTTGTTTATAATTTTTTGGTATTTATAACATTGCTACAAGTATTTATATTCGGATGGAAGAATCAAAAAATCTATAATAACACCAGCTCATGCTATAAAGGACATCTGGTAATACGTTGAGAGTATATTAGTAAGGTTTGACCTATTCGACTCACATAACTATTATATGTAAATATATGCTTAATTGACGCAATTAAACTTCATAAGCTAGAATAAAAATAAAAGTATACAACAATGATATCTATTATTCTAAACTATATTTTAACTGGATTTTGAACAAATACTTTTGGCAAACAGAAGAAACAGCCTTTGTAATCGCGAAGTTCGAATAATTTTTATCAAAAAATAATTATTTCAAATATTGATATCTAACAAGTCAGTAGTATAAGTAATATAATAAACTCAAGATCACTATCATGTATACTACTGGATCCTTATTAAATATTTCTGCTTGGATGTGTATATTATTACGGAGGACAAATGTTTACTGCTAGATTGACGATGGTAAATATGTTTCGTATTATTGAGCAAAAGAAATAAAAAATCATATAGAAGTGTGTTAACTAGACGAGCCAATAATAAATAAGAGTTTATCAGTGATATAGATTCAGTATCGTGTGAGCCTGAAGCTTTTGATAACATACTAAATAAATTTGAATTCAGCTACCTATATATATATATATTTCTTTTTCACTAATGAGTGATGATTTTTCACGTATTTTTGCTAGAGAATATAGAACGATTGCAAGTATGCGTATTTTATCGCAAAGAATCACATTTTCATTTCTACTAGTTACACTAGGATAACAAATTATTAGCTACTATTCTTTGAGAAATTTGCAATGATTCGATATACTGAAATATCCTAAAAATTTGGCAATTTATTATCAATCTATATGGATATCAAACTTCGATATCTAATTGAGAATTCTTCATCAACTTTTGTCGATTTAAGAAGGTATATACCCTGTGAGTATTGACGAAAACAATTCTACAATTATATAAAACATTTTACAGTGTGAAATTTCACCTGTAATATATGATATTTACGATCAAGTAATTTGTTTAAAGGCATTGGTCAACGGTCGGTTAGTTTCCGAATAAATTTTGAGGACTGTTTGAAACGATACGAATAAAAATATTGAGAACGCACAGTTCTCGGAATCTTGAAGCATAGTTTTTCACGGTTTAAGTGACACAAGCTTCTTTTAAATCAAAGTTGTAAGCACTATAATATATGATATTATCAAGGTTTGTATCCTCGAATATTAGAGAGCTATGTGGCAAGAAGATCAGGCTGTGCATTTTTAATATAATCCAACTATTGCGTTTTCGCTGACTAACAGATCTGGTTTTACCGTATCCTGCATAGTTGATTTCTATCTATTATTTACAATTTATGTTCAAACTTAAAGTTCCAAGTGAGATTCCAAAGCACCAGAATGAGGTGAATCCGTTGATACATTCAGATTCAAGTTCTCTGGACTGGGATAAAGGTAATTCAGTATTGCGTAGTAGTGGAACGCTGCCGCCGCAGCCACAAACAGATGCCATATAGCGTGCGCACATGGTATACGTCCGTCCGATTTGAAGAATACAACGCCTGCTATGTAAATCAGTCCGCCAACTTTGAGCTCTTTTATACCGCTGATTTCTGTCTGTAACAAAAGCATTGCATCGTAGTATAATTGTTTGATTTAAAAAATTTTCGTCCGAATTTGAGATTCGAAAACAGGGACAAATTAAAGTTTAATTTTTTCCACCAAATAACTTATAACGCTTACAATATTGATGATCGCAATGCTGGGTCCGATGCCCATGATTAGATAAAAGATGGTCTCGAGCATTTTGAAACGCTCGTGAAAAACTTGTTGGTAAAGAATACCGAGCATCGCCATAATCCAAACAAGATAACGCATCGCTATCAATAATCCGTCGTCTGGAAAATCTTTAACCGTTAACCAAGGGAAATAGGTTGCCGCTATGAAGACGTATATCATTGCGCGATCGCATCGATGGAGCGCATCCTTAAGTTGCCTGGAAATAATGGTAAAAATGGTGGAGTAAGCAAGGAAGAGCGGAATGCTCAAAATAACGCTTGTTACACAAGTAACGAACATCGGCGTTACCTGTTATGATTGCAGTAATGTACGCTATGAAAAAACGTAGAGATTGTGAAGACGAGAAGAAGCGCAGTTCCGTATACCATAGCAGAGATGAGTTGCATTTGCGTCGAGGAGCGTTGGACAAGCATTACTCCAGCCAAAAGCGAAGGTATTACCCACATCCCATGAGTAACGACATTTGCTATGTGTTCAACCGAGGTTGGTTGATACGCCTCGTTGGTCGACGCTCTTGGATTCATCCATTTGACTCTGGAGCAAATTGTACAAATATAGATTTTCTTAGTTGCATGCGTAATGTCAGTGCAGAGAACCGTTATTTTTATAACGTTATTATAATGCATCGATTAATCGAGTAAAAAATAAAGATCAAACATGACTCGAATGTATTGTTAAAAATTATTCGATTAATCGATTATTTCGCATTTTTGTAAAACGGTGCATTTGAAACGAAAAATTTTGTAAATTTCAGTATTTAGTCTTAATAACAGAAAAGTTTTTTGATAATTTATAATTTCATTCGAGGTATTTTTCAATTTCAGGTAAAAATATTAATTTATATTTTACTTAATATATCAAATATGCACTTGTTAAGTAAGACAATGATAATAAATGATACTTTAATCACATAAATTGCTATTGTATTGCGTCGTACATCGGAGTAAAAAACATAAACCGATTATGAGGAAAAATAATCGATTATACTCGATTAATCGGGAAAAGGTTTAATCGAAAATCGATTATTTTTGGTCATTCGTGTACCTTGCATGCAATATGCAAGCACGCTCTTGATCTAGCGTATATGTCGTGCATATGAATGGCCTGATAATTTTTTCATCCCCATTTTTCCTCAGTCTTGCAGAATTTATGTTGAGCACAATGCACGTGTTACAATATCAAACATGCGCCAAGCTTGAAAAAGAAAAGTCTTCCGATAAGCTAATAGTTCAAAGAGGCATTGTCGATTTAGTAGAAATGGTTCACACTGAACTATGACCTAAATATTTATTTGTTTTTAATTTTAAACTTTTTTCTTCTTCTCATACAATCAGTGAATTCAATAATACTCACTTTATAGTATATTTACGCTCCGCAATCCTTATTCGCTTGCATTTGCGTTTTATAACTACTTGTTAACGTTTGAAATTTATTAGTTTTCTTTTTTCTCGCAACTCGTTGATGAAAAACTATTCGATTCGCTTATTCGTCTGAAATTTATTCGAGAATTACAGTGCAAAGATACATGTATATGTATATGAAATTGATTACTTTGACTACATCATTGATCTTTGTTAATAAATTACGTATGATTTGTAAAATTATCTTTTGATTTACTCATCAGTTTATTTGTTGCACAATTTTCTTTTTTATATTTGTACTGCAACGCATGGATGTTTACACTAAATTTGCAACAATTATTGCGTAATTACTTGTCAAGTTGGTTCTGATTTGTCATCAGATATTACTCAATGTAACACGATACATATTGAAGTTATCTGATCAGGCAGTCATATTATGACTTTCTAATGCAGAACTTTATCCCTTATTAGTTGACAATAAAACGGTACTCACGTTACCTGTAATTGGAGTAAATTCATTGCCCCGAAGAGAAAACATGTGTGGTCAATAGCTGCCATGATATAAACGATGTGTCAATTGACATCCAATATTCCTTTTCAGCATATATATTTTATCTTGATTTAAATAAAACAACAACAGTAATACTAACAACGATGATAATGATAATCGAAATAATCACAGCAACAAAGATAATAATTGTAATAATGATAAAAACAGTAGAAACGGAAAATCATATGATCTTAGACGTATGAGGGAAATGATAAATGTCTAAAGTCTGTATAAATCAGGGCAAGAGGTCTGGAGGTATTTATATCAAGTTTCCTCTGCTAACCACTAAGATATTTTTCCTTGCGGTCGTTGACTTAATTGTCATTCAAGAATCTTGCTAGAGCTCGTTGACTAGCGCAAAAAGCTTTTGGAGACTTTTTTGTTGAACACAGTATCTTAAGATCGGGTCAAAGGACCAGATTAATTATCTGACAAAGATATGATCCAGAAATGCAATAGTGTATTAGAATTTTTCAAGTATTTGGCATGTTTTACAACATAATTTGAATTATGTAGAAATCAATCACTACAGGGCTAAATAGCGCAAGTTCTGGTCGATTTGGAAATCTTCAAAAGTGTGTGCGACACGGTCTAATTCTATACTGAAGACTGTGGCTCTGGGATTACAAAACATTTCAATCATCGTTCATTTTCTCATACATCTTGTGCACTATGATGCACGTATCAGCTTACCGATGTTAAAATCAAGAAATATCGTACATTCGCAAGCGCATGCCTTAATGTACACATACACCCATGCTTTAGTGTTATTATATATTCGTTAATAATTTTTACGAAAATTTACATATGTTTATAATACCAATCATTTAATAAATCAAACAAAACTTGTGTATTTCCATGATCCCGCTGATCATGCGTTTATTTACTTAACTAAATTTAATATGTATATTTATCAATGTATAAAAGCGAGGGGGAATTGTATATACATGACGTTATCTACTACACAGAATCTCTCCCTACTCACTAAAGTCATATACAAATTGGAATTATTATACATATGAAAGCTTCTGTTGAGTGAGATAAAACTTTCTGATCGAGGGCTCTTTGATAATATAATTATTTACAGATATTCACATACGCAAGAAACACGCGTAAACTAAATTCTAAATGTATTTAAAAGCTGAAAAGCTACAAATGTTTTAACCACAGTAACTGAAACTTCCACACATAATGTCCTGTTGCTAAATTAATTTACGTGAATTGCATTACAATAATGGTAATAAAATCATGCGCCAAAGAAACCTATTTCATGCACTATCCCCCTAATTAGATTGACTGTGCAGGATATTACGGTACATGTATATTACCAAGTTACATAAATCTTACATAAACTACGAAAAGGAACTTAAATCTGATGAGTTTATTACACAAGCGAAGTCTTTGATCACAAATACCTATACATGATATACCAAACCTAATGCCAAACTGAAGTATAATAGACACTGAAATTAGTTTTTGTTACAAATCCCAAGGGCAAAAATTAATAGCAAACTTTTATAGTCACTATTAGAAGAAAGTGTTTTTTGTGCCCAGTATAAATATGGGATGGTATTTGAATAGGCGATTTGCTCAAGGGTATAACTACTCGGATTTAAGTTAGAAATGTATATAAACATGAGGTTGAAGTAAGTGACGTAACGAAACATCAGAGAAAAGTTCATTATCGTGTAATTTTAAAATGGCTATCCAGAATTTGGTTTTTCAAGTTTTAAGTATGTATTTTTTATTACAGCTTACTAAATCTCAGACAATCCTAAAGTTGCGAAGTAAAGATGTTTTCCAAGTATTCGTCGTTACAGTAACATTACTAACTTCAACCTGATAAATAAATGAAGCATAGAAAATCTACTTTAAATACTGTATTATAATCCTCTGTACACATTCAGCAGGCAAGAAGTGACCTTCAATGATTTCAGTGGAAGACCTGAATCACTAGGTAGATTTGATTACATATTTGGGTAGGATCTGATCTTCAAAAGCTGTAAAATTAAAAAATAAAGACGAGAATTGTTGTCCAAGTACCCGGTGAAATATTCTAAAATTCTAACATGTGTAGTTAAAATTACAAAACTGGTTAGTAATACCTCACTGTTAGCAAAGAAGGACAAAAACCTACAGGACACTTATTGTAATTCGTATAACATAGCGTATACAATTTACTTGTCAATCTACCATACAAAATTTACTATCCCCAATGTAAATTCGTGACGTAACGTCTTACTCTTTAATCCATTTTGACTGCAATAGATTGGCTATAGGGCCAGAGACCAGATGGTGAAGACGAAATCCATCCATGTTGAGGTTCATTATAATTCAAATGGACACCAATGTTAAAGATGAAGTAATCCAAATCTCCTCGTTATGACATATTTAACGCTCCATCTCTCCGCCTCTTTCCCTCCGACATTTTTGCTTTATGTTTTATTAAGATACCGTCACTGCAGAAAAGGATTAAAAATAGTCAATAAATAGTGGAAGGATTAAGTAATTAATGAATGTAACAATAACTCATTAATAACATAAATTTCAAGCTTTTGGTTTTTCCCTGACTTGGTAAAGAAATAAAGAGTGATATTATCAATTTTGTATGTAGAAAAAAAAGTCGCGATGTATTCTTCACACATTACGTGCATGCATATAACATATACGTATACATATTAGCATGAAAAATCGTTATCGCGTTGTTGCCAAAATCAATGAGTGAAAATACGAGGTGGAAGTTAATAATTTTATGATAACGAAAAATTGGGTGAGAAATCACTGTTTTCTTAATTTTCCAATAACCTTAAAGGAACTAAGATTTCGAGATATGAGGGTGTTTTGTTTTGTTACGGTTTACAGAATTTCAGACAATTCCAAAATAGCGAAATAATAGTTTTTCCTCAGCATGAATCGTTACGAAACGAAACATTGCTAACTTCAGTATGGTGTGAAAATGGAAACATCCGTTCGATTTTTCATTGTTGAATAATAGAAATAGATTGTGTGCAAACTATGCAAGACGAACGTTTTATGTTGAAAGTATAGGTGTGAGCCGCTGTTGGCACAGCTGGACGTCTACCGTTTGCGAGGAAAGTGAATATACTCGACGCGATTAAATTTTCTTTCCTACAATTTACTTTCCACTCGTTGAAAAGCAGGACAAATCGTGTATTCATTTATAATTTAATCCATTATCGCATGTGTGCATACACATCCAGCCGCGCAGATCGCTGGTGGATCGAGATAAGCGTGATAATTATGAATTGCATGTCGATCTTATTCCATGATCTAATTATGTATGTACAAAATGAATGCGTGAATAAATGACATATCACGCGTACATACATATGTATGTACGTACAATAGATAAGGAGGAAATAACGTGTCCAATTAAAATATCTGCAGTGTACGAGGTTCATTTTTACCATTAAATTTAGCGACGGATGTCACACTAGCAGCCCCTTCCTTTCAGGACACTCAGCGGGGCTTTGGATACCCGCGACACGCACTCCACACCGCACGACTATGCGAGCACCTCTGAGCTTGCTCCGAGCGTCTCGGCTTTTGTCTCGAAGCCTCAACTCGCGGTTTATACTTACATGCTCTACAGTATGTCGCTCTCCCCTTCATTGCATCCTTCGCTTCGTTGACGTTCATGCCGATACGGGTCCGATAAATTGACGAACAATAACGTAATTGTAACTAACGACGCTGGAAGAGAAACTGGGAGAAAATATCGAGGGGTGGAAAAAGGGAGAAAGAAAACGAATGAACCGTCACAACCGATCTAATAATCCGTGGTCTATCCTTGGTTTAGCCCTTGCCAGCTGATATTATTTTGCAGGTGCAAGCGGGGTGAAGCTTTGGCGTTATACTAATATGGGAAAAGAATTCTAACAATAGAAATTGGAACGCATTAATTTGTACGAAAACAAATGATGTCGGAATATATTTATACATTGATTCGATAACGAGATAGTCGTGATGTGCTTCCTCATATTGTGTATACATATACATACGTGCACACGTGTCTGATAACGATCATACGCATGAATGTCATTGATTCGATATCGTGCGAAGATCATTTGTGACATATGTAGGTGTGCGCTACGTACAAACCAACTACACATACGTATCCATATGTATGAATTAATGTCCATCGCATGAAGTGGCAGTGTGTTGGCCAATAGACGGCATCGTTATATCTTGCCTTACAAAATCTATTGAGGCGGGAAGGTTTGATTTTTCAATACAAAACAATCGAGTATAAAATCCGTGGATGATCCTGCAAACTATCAAAAAATTCTGCGAGTCTCATTTAAATCGAAAGGGATCAGTTTTTATGCAGGGTTTTCTGTGAAGTCAAGCAATAATCAGGTAGTTTTATTTCGAATTTGTAGAAACATAATCTCAACATCATTAACTGCCCTGGGAAAAAAATTATTATGCAAATAAGTGGCAGATATGGATAGCATCAGGGTCAGGCTGCGGCACTGACAATAAAATATAATATTACTGCAACCGTCGCTGGCTGGCAAAAAGGATGGGATCTTTGCTGCATGGCTACAAGACATGCAGCTGGCTTTCCCGAGAAAGATAGCTCGGAGGCACTCGGTGGTGAAATACTGTCTCTCTTGCACCGGTACAGTCTTGAAAAAGCGTTTACATCGGACATCCGTGTCCTTTCGCACATGTTTCGCATGGGCTTTGTTTCGTTTAGACCTGGGGTGGCCAGCTGACGCAGTTGGTCCTGCCAGGCTACCCATTCCGGGGAAAAAGGTTGAAAGCCGACAAGCACCTACGTGACCGTCCCAGTCCCAAGGAACAATATAATCCCGAAATTTATGATTCACAAAGAAAATAGTTAAGTCCTAAGCCGAAAAATTCCTGTATCGAGGGAGTGCTTGCTATTGTGATTTCGTTCTGTTCGTGGAAGGTCTGGCGTTCGACCAGATTTCTCGAAGCAATCGGCCGGGGCTCTCAGAGGGCCCCTGGAATTTGGCGGACCGAAAGGGACCGCGAAGAATTACTGCCCACCCCTGGCTTAGACTCTCCCACGCATGCGCAGTAGTTGATAGAAGGAGACGACACTTTCATACCTATTATATAGAGATCAGTGTTCATACCACGCTATCTCTCTCTCCTGAAGCCCAGTCCCCCACCACGGCAGTGATCTTTCTAGTATTACTATATATATTTTTCATGGTCTCTGTTGCGCGCGCAGGCCAGCGGAAGACAATGAAAGAGAGAACGCGGTAAGACGAGGAGAAGCGAGATAGCAGCTAAGGGAACGACGGAACGCCATCTGATGTTTCAATTTCGTCGTTCCATGGTCAGCGAAGAATGTCAGCTGTTTCAGGTTCAATATGGATACGGAATAACAGTCCGACCAAGCGAGCGTACGTGTTTGGAGGGTAATTCTTCCAAGGTCGTATAATCCAACGAAAGTTATATCTAAAAGGCAGTCGTCTGATTTATGCAAAATCTAGCGCGCAACGTTGATGTGTTGACACAGGGATTTAAATACGGAATATCTGGACTCATGAACCTTGCAAGTCAAACCTCGGATCCTCAGAATGGTGTTTTCTTTGTTAATTTCAATCAAGATTGCACGTAAGTAAACAACTCGTAAATGCTAATGACCAACCTATTACGTATTATTTTATACCATATTCGTCACAGTCCCACGTCATCGTATCCACCTTCTTTAAGAATTACGAAATGCCTTCGAAAATCATTAACATCCAAATTTCGCCTTCGCTGGACCACAAACAGCGCGTAAACAGAACGCGTACGCGCGTATAGATATATGTATATCTATTGTGTATTTTTTTTTTATCATTTTCATTTTTCCTCGCAATATTATTATTAGATCACAATACGCACACTGGGGGAAAAAGGTGATAATTCATCACGACTTCTGTTATATTTTTATTAGTTTATTTTTGTTTTGTAATTTGCGAGACGAAAATAATCGTTCTATACGTCATGAAGAATTATCTTCCTGATTTGCAAAGTACAATCATCGTTCAACAGTGCTTAAAACCGTAATTCGTGAAACACGATGATGCAACAGTTTAGTGCAAAAACACGAAATATGCTTAGTGGTAGTATGCACATACACAAAGCTCGAGGCTATCTGTTTATCCTTTCTAATTTTTTCATTTCATCTATATTTTTTTTTCGATCTATTTATTATTGCCTGTTTTCATTGCTGTGCATCTAAATTTCTTTCCCATGTATAACTAATCTGCATTTTTATCAATTGTCATAAGAATAATTAAAGAAATGCAATGTCTGTTCATTCGTTATTGCTGAAGCTGCAGCCACAAATCTTGCGAAATACCATCGACCAATGGCATGACAGACTCAGAATACTAATGATCCTTTGTGTACTTTACCTCAGAGCTTTGAACATATGTCGAATACAGTGATGAACTTCTTGCACTGTTTAGTTATTTGTTACTTGCAATTATTATGACAGTTGATACAATTTTTCAACTTCATTACGTATCAAATTAAACACTTGACAAACACATTTTATTGTATATTAGTTTTTCTAGTTATGACCTTGTAATGGTCGTAAATTTTGACAAAATAATTGATAAATTAAATTCAAAATAAAAGAAAAGTAAAAATTTTGTAGCCTTAATTTTTATATTGTCAAATACAAACAATATGCCAATCTTCAGTACGAATTCCATCAACCTATTATTAGTACTTCGATAAATGGAAACAAAAAGTTGTTCATGTATTCTTTTCAAGTTATGTATAAGTAAATTAAATTATTTTATCAATTTATTAGATCCCTCGCAGTTGGCACGAAGTCTGGCCACAAAATCTTCTCACTCAACTCTGTTGATCACCTGGAAAAAATTTATGAAAATGGTAAGTAACACCTTTTTTTCAATCAAAGGTTGTTGAAGTAACTAAATTTTATTCAGTTGAAACTGTTCGGTAATTCTGTACAGATTCTGAAGACATATGCATTGTCGAGCGGCTGTTCAGCAGCAGTCTTGTGGCAGTGGTCAGCCTCTCCTCCCCCCGTAAGCTGAAAGTATGCCATTTTCGTAAAGGGACTGAAATCTGCAACTACAGTTATTCCAATACCATTTTGGCTGTGAAATTGAATAGAGCGGTTAGTAAATTTTATCCAAAGTAACGGTAAATATCTGGGGTAACTCTGTTATGTAATCTTATTATTATGTTTCTAGAATTTCTTTTATATTTGAAATTTCTAATACTGGAAAAAAAGAAATCTAAATTCTGCGTCTTTGAGAATAGTAAATTTTGCAACAAGGAGGGGAAAATGGTCTATTTCTAGTAATTGCCCTTCCCTATTGCACAACATGTTTTTTTCAACTAGTGCATGTATAGGTCCTTTTTTCTGCATGTAGGATACAATAAAATATTTATGTTTTATATTTGATTTGACTTATATGAATTAATCATAAGAATAATGATTGATACACAAAATCATTCAGTTTTATTAGATTGCTGATTACCTCCCTTGGTAGATAATGGATCTTACTTCTCTTAGGGATATTTCGAACTCATTACCTCTTTACGAAGATAATGAGGTAATGAACTCATTACATTTCTAAGAAGATAATTAGGTAATCGACTCATTACCTCCCTAGGGAGGTAATATCCATTAAGAGGTTTAAGATTAGGATTAAGATTACGATTAGGAGGAGGAAAATCCGTTACTCACTATCTCCCTGAGGAGGTTATATCCATTAAGAGGTTTAAGATTAGGATTAAGATTATGATTAGGAGGAGGAAAATCGATTAAGAGGTTTAAGATTAGGATTAAGATTACGATTAGGAGGAGGAAAATCCGTTACTCACTATCTCCCTGAGAAAATGATACGAAAGTGAAGCCCGCACTCGAAATGAGCAATTGTCCGTCCACATTACATGTGAGAAGAAAGGCCTATTTCATACATGTGTTAAAAATAGTACTTTATGCAACAATTGACGAAAACTGGTTTCGTCACTGATTGCATACAATATTTTTTATCATAAATGCATCGAAAATGATTTTACTGTGCTCTATACAACAAAATGCATGTGCGTAATGCTCTATATGATTCAAACTACGCAACAGCGCTGCAAACGGCCATTTTAGGCCCATGTTACAGGTATCTAAAATCGCGTTTTGGACGCATGTGTGATAAAAAATATTTTTTATGGATACTTTTTATTTTCTTGTTAATTTCTATGTACCTGTAGAAAAATTATCAGAATCCCTTTTTTGCATACAGAGACTGGTGGTATGTCTCGAGGAATCACTCTACATTCACAATATCAGGGATATGAAGGTGCTTCATACAATCCGTGACACACCTCCGAATCTCGCGGGACTCTGTACGCTCTCCATAAACAGCGACAGTTGTTACCTCGCCTATCCTGGCTCAAACACAATAGGAGAAGTACAGATATTCGATGCCATCAACCTTGTCAGTGGAATTTTTAAATCTTATTCACGTATGCCTGCTCCTCATGTTGCACACGTTCTGTAATTGCATTAAATTACTTTTCCAGCAAGCCAAGACGATGATACCAGCACATGACAGCCCTTTGGCAGCTCTTGCCTTTAATCCATCAGGAAATAAAGTAGCGACGGCTTCAGAAAAAGGAACTGTTATCAGAGTTTTCCATGTAAGCAATTCACAGCTTTCATTTTTCAGTAATTTTTTGTTCCTACTTGCAGTCTCATTTCTCTTGTTTATCGATTTTTAAGGTACACGATGGTGCTAAATTATTCGAATTTCGACGAGGTGTTAAGAGATGCGTATCTATCAGCAGCCTTGCATTTAGTATGGACTCTCTGTTTCTTTGCTGTTCGAGTAACACTGAAACTGTGCACGTTTTCAAACTTGAAGAACCAAAAGAAGCGTAAGTATTAATTTGCCTCTTTACATTAACATCTTCGTTTCACTTTTCTTATGTCACAGTATTCGTTTAAAGACTTGTGCAAAGATTTGTCGATTTAATGTCTGTACATTACCATTTTATTCAAACCAATTAATTTCTCCTTTCCACTGAATTTTCTAACTTGGGTGTAAAATCATTATTACTGCAATTTTCACCTGTTGGAAATCTAGACCAGCTTCAGAGGAAGTTCAAAGTTGGATGGGCTTTTTTACAAAAGCAGTATCAGCATCAGCGAATTATTTGCCATCTCAGGTAACTGATGTTTTCAATCAGGGACGTGCTTTTGCCAGCGTACATCTACCTTTCCAGGGACTGAGAAATGTTTGTGCCATCACTACGTAAGTTCTAACGTTAATGACTCTGATGAAACTTATCGCATTTCTACAATATGAAATGTGTTCATCAGGTTCTCCCAGTTTTCTATCTACGTAGAATTTTTCAGAACGATGTATCATCTGCAAATTGCGAGAAAATTAATGGAATTAACATATATCTATAGAATAATAACAAAAAATATATTCGTACTTTTGCAAATAGGATACAGAAAGTGTTGAGGCTATTAGTGGCCAGTGCAGATGGATATCTCTACGTTTATAATCTTGATATGGTAGAAGGGGGAGATTGCACTCTACTGAAACAGCACAGGTAAGTTGTATTTGTATTCATTTAACATTGTTTTTCCGTTACCTCGTATCTAGGATTTCTGTTCATTTGATTTCCTTTGTCGGAAGTCAAAATTTAAAGCATGAAGGTAAAATCCGAAAAATTATAAACTAGAAAAAAATGAAAATAAGGGATGGCAAGAAAAAAATAAGTCGTTTGTAAAAGTACAACGCTCAATTTTACATCTATGAAATGCTTTCAATTTTGCGCAGGCTGGACGGCAAGCCGGATGAAATAGATGGTCCAACCGTATCTACAACAGCATCTGCAACTGTAGAAACACCTGCGGCAGCTCAAACAGTACAAAACACAGGTATTTTTTACTACATGTAATCTGAATTTCATGCTTCACAGCTCGAGCTGCATGATATAGTGTTAAGTCCTACTTCCTCAAATTATTTTACATTCAAAAGTTACGTGTACTGCCAACAGTAAAAACTGGCATATAGTAAAATGCTTGAATCACGTAAAGTTCGATGACTGATTAGGTGTGTACATACAAGATAACATGTGTCATCAATTTTAATATTGTGGCCTTTCTGGAAACCAGGTCAACGCAAGGTCTGAGAATTCAATAACAAACGTGTCTAAAACTAATTGTCGTACCGAAAACGTGTTATTCCTTTGGATTAGATACGATACAATTGCAGCACATCCTACTTTGTTGACAATTGATTTAAATGCTGCAAATTGAAGGAATCAAATACCCTATCAGTCATTTTATGTTATTTGCTGTACCTACAGCGTAACAATGAAAATGGCTGATTTGCAATCAGTCAAGAATTCAACGTGAGAGAAGCGCAGACAGATTAGGTAAATCGAACCTCTTCTGTTATTTTTTTGCCATACAATATATACGAAATATACACAACTTGGAGAAGTAACGTGTTTCTTTCTGTTTTTCTTTTCATTTTTTTTTTAAATTCTTTTATGCATGACTGTTTTATGGTTCAAAATATTTTCTAACTTATCGTTTGATGTTCATCATTATTGTTTACTTCTTTATTTAGTGAGATTTATGAGTTGAATTTTTTCTTTTCGTTATCTAATACCGAATCGAATTAATATTCATCATACACAGATACTTGACTCAACACAATGTCCTGAAGTTGAAAAATTGTGATTTTATGTGTCAGAGTTTGAAAGGTACGTTTTCTGTTTAATTTATTAGGCCGTCGATATTGTTCCTGAGTAAAAACACCTACATCAATATTAAAAACAGCAGCCCTTTATTAGTAATGAATTCGGACGTGTTATCACTGTTATGAAACTGATTTGATATTTGCACCACATAACTTTAAGGTCAAGTGTGATGGATGGAGAGAGAAGAAGCAATATCCTATCCCACTTATTCTCCAATTAGTTAGAAATCCAGCCAAGTAGTTTGACGCTTCTTTGTCACCATTTTCTCGCTATTTTATTTTTATGAACCATCTAGTTATTTCAAGTGCACCATTGATTTTCTCACAAAGGTGTAACGACACGAAGAAAAATATTTGTCGTTATTGTATTCAGTGATCTGATAATCATTTGACCAATTTTTTTTAATTCTAGCCGCCTCTAGGAAATGCTTGCCAATTCAATTGATATATTTTAATTTTCCTTCATAATTTAAGCTGTAAAATTTACGAATCCTCAAGTCTTTTGCGTACTAATTTATCATCCATCAATTGTATACCTGGTAAAGTTGATTTCACAAATGAGCAATTTCAGTGTTTTATCACCAACATTTTACTGGAGAGAAAAAACTAGGAGAATCATTAGAATGTGCATAAATTTCTTCCGTTTACGGATAGTCAGTTATTATTTAGTTTATAGTAATGAACGTGTCATTTAATGATTTATTTAGTGACAAAAAACCGTAATAAAACTGTGATGTAAGTTTTTCGATATGCATAACTTGAGAACGTTTCACATTTTCTTCAGTGAATTGCTCATAATATTAAGATTAGGTAATTGAATCTAACAGTTGTGTATGTCTGTAGTATCCTAATGGTGACTATTTTTCCATTCTGTCCACTGATGATCATTAGTTTTTGGTATCTTTGAACACCTGAACAAAAATTAATCTAGCATAGGTGAAGATATTTTGAACCGTACATTGGCGTAGTCGAGCATGTTGTTATTATTTCACTGGTATAAAGATATACGTACAGCGAACATAGAATACAACAGAATTAGAATTTGCAAATTGGTAGATTTGAGAAATTTTTATGTTCACATATTTATTCTTAGTATGGATTTTGTTGCTTCCTCCAACGATGATCAAAAAGCTACTAATCGATAACCTTCTATATTGCGAATTATCTTTTAGCGATTGAGAAATGTTAAATTCTACAGCCTTCTAGCCCCCTTACGAGACAGACGATCTCTTGGGGGATAGAGAACTTCAGTTTACCACACTTGATGTATATATACATATATATTTTTTTTCTTTTTATTATCTACGGAAGGCTGCATAAATAGCTACGCGGGTGCATTGCGCGGCCGCTCGCCAGACGCCATGTCAGGTACTGGTATGTCCTCTTTCTCCCCCACTTCTCACTTTCTTATTACATTATAATATGGTTATCAATATTATCATTCATACCACCTCGTGTCCTCTCTCTTCGTCTCACTGTACATTCATACTTCGATATGCTTACCTTGGCCAAGTGCTCATCGATCCCATAGCTGTGACACATATTTGAATATCGTCCGACGAATACTAAACTGAGAAAGCTGAAATTTCACGATTAGTTAAGTTCTGAACAATATTTTTGCAACAGTAACACTAAATAACGATGTATTAAGAATTACACCTGTACTTGAGAAATATAGCATGTAGTTTCAATTTGATATTGCAAATATTAGGAGATAAAAAAAAAACTATCCTTAATTATTAGGCTACAATAAACTATTAGCTGCTTGTATTTTTGCGTTAAATGTTGTAGATTTTTTAACGGTATATTATATGTACAATATCGCTTAATGCTGTGCTTTGAAACAGAAATGAGAAAATGTAGTAAAAGAAAATGAAACCACCTGTAGAAAGTATAAACTCTGAGTAAATAACTGGTCTAGGAGAATATTAAGATTTTTTGTGTCCCTGTATGCTTTTCTTTGATTGAGGATGCAGTGGAGTAATCACGAATTCTATCAAGTATCTCAGTATTATTATAATTATTATTGTTATTATTATTATTACTATTATTTCTTTCCTACCCATGAATTGTTCAATTTCTCTTGCACTTTTTCTTTTCTTTCAATTGCTAACGCATAATCGAAATCGAATTAAAAATGCACTACACTGTCAGTTTGAAAGCTTTGAACAATTTTCGGATTGTTGTTGCTTCTGATTAAATTATTATTAATGTCAGTTCCAGTTTTTGTTTTTTTTGCATGGAATTACGTAATTACATTCAATGATATTCTGACGAAGTGTGGTCCAGCAAATACTTCACAACATTTCTCCAGCCAATTCAAACGAATCAATCCCATATCGAGATACAAACCACTCGCATATAATACAACATGTAACAACATTTTACACCAGATAACAAAACATCATATACGTTCATACGATAACAGTAAGAAACAAAAAAAATTTCGAAAAAGGCAGTAACACCTATAGATGTCTTGTCATTCATTAGAGACACTCTATAGTTTAAAATGTAAAAGATATAGATTTTTGTATAAGTAAATATTAATTACAGCTAATTTATGTTCACTCTAAAGGTATTTATATTTTATCTGATCATTATATACATTGTATCATTACCCCGAGTATTTGTTGATATCTTGTTATTTTTTTTACATCAAAAGATAAAATTTTTACATCATGTCATCTTGATTTATTATTTTCATATATTCTCTCCCTTTCACATTAAAATACATTAACTGCATACGATTATCCGAATATTTTTGCGATAGATATATCTGATGAAAATTCGAGGAAAAATTCTCATTCGATTATTAAGAATAACAATAAAACAACCAAAGTGAAAAACTGATAATAAAAATTTTGCACGATTGCATGATTGGTTATTTAGTTAATTTATGTACTTGTATATTTTTCTGCATCGTATCTAATGTATGTGAATGATAAAGGGGAGAGAGACCTCGTTTCACAACATGCGATCAATTTTTCCATCAATGTGCGCTATTAATTTTTCGAAAAAATATCATTTCCTGGATTTTCATACACCCTGATTTATGCAAAACAATAAAAAAAATTATCTGTTTTCATCAATTGTACTGGATACATGAACTGTGATGATTGTATTATTGAATTCTGCAAAACCGTCTACACGTTTATTAAAAAGTTCTAAAACTGTTGCAACTAATTTATTTTTTTTTTTTTGTCCATCCATCCAGCCAATACATTTGTTCCACGTGGTACTTGACATGCATTCGATTGTACTACATCAATATATAACACATATGTACAAAATGCCTCCATAATTATTGACAAAATTATTGTCTGTTCCAATATTTTTGTCTTTAAACCTACTCACATGCACATGTTATATGATCACACCGTCACGCACAATTTAATCCACATGTCGCAAATATCTGAAGCTTGGATCATGAAAAAAGAATAAATAAATTAATAATAATCGTTTGTAGACTCAGAAAAGTTTCACGAGATGGTAGCTGCTACGGAAAGTCCACCCAAGGGCGGTTTTCGTTTGGATGACGACACCGAGTTTCCACCGGTCACACAAAGGACTGATTGAAAACTATCTTTGACATATCTTTAAGGGATTTTGTAATGATAAAATAATTCAACACGTGGAACATGGATAAGTCTGTGTCGATACATACAGCTTTTTGAAAGTTTTCCAGGTTTTTCTTTGATTAAATTTGTCTAGCTACTCCATTAATAGAAGCCATGTTATTATTTTCTTCTGATATATTTTTGTAAATCAATATTACATCTCTAATTGTTTTCCATTGGAGAAAATTTAATGAACGATGAAATATTCTTGTGCAGTGGATTGTGTTAAACAAGAACAAGGTTTCGCCGTCTCTCGGTTACGGCTTATAAACGTATTTACAACTTTTTTTTTTTTATAAATTGAAGAATGGCTGAGTATATTGGCATAGATTTACTCTATTGAAAATAATAACGAAAATGAGGAAAAAAGAAACAATGAGCACAGTGGACCACATTCTCATATTTTAAAACCGCAGGCGAACGATAAAAAAGCCTTTTTAAACATACGTTGACATCTGTTGAAGCAAAAATACAAAGACAAAATTTATCAAAAATACATACCTTAAAAAAGTATAATTTAAATCATTATCAGTAGTATGTAAAGAGAGATAAAGGTCAATAGATAGTAAAGGTCATAAAAAGAAATGAGTTTTTAAGGTGTATCAAAATTACTATCGGTTCCACATACATACAATTTTTCTCTCTCTCTCTAGTTTATTATATTTTAGTTTTTTTTTTCGTAAACAAAAAAAAAATAAATAATGAATAAATCAATAAAAACGAAAAAAATCACAAATAAGAAATAAAAAATTGGTGCCAATCGTAGACCTACTTGGGGATATGAAGTCGATCATATTTTTCGATTATTAATTTTATTTTACATCATTACGTAGAAACACTGTGTTTACTGTGTGTAACTGTAATATCCGTATGTCACGAAATGACGGACCTATGCATCTCGATTTATTGTAACTAGTGGTTAATAGACGGGAGCATTCGGTGTGTCATTTGCCAGGCCAGTGTAATGGAAGATCTACGATAATTTGAGACAGTTTTATACTAATTTAAGTCTTGTTTGGTAGTTTTAATTTTATAAACATAATTACGATTAAATTAATTCAAAAAATATATAATAAAAAGGAGTTTAAAAAAAAAAAAGAAAAAACGAATAACGATTGTAAATACAAAAAAAAAGCTTACGTATTAATATTGTTGTGTATAATTTCGTACCAATACATGTATGAGCACGCTAGCAAATTGTAGCTAATTTTTATTTTTACTTGTTAAGATTACCTCATCTATAGGTACATAGGATATCATTATGTATCTTGTGGTTTTAATCAGAGAACTCTAGGCATATTTAATGTATTAGTTGAGTATTATAGTGATGATAATAATCGTGATGAACTATTTTTTATTTTTTTTTCTCATCCTGGATCATGGTATTTGGATCTACCATATTCAGTGCTGTTGTGAGGATGTGCATATTAATATTATCATTGTTCATATCTACTATAACGAATCACGTGTAATGTAATTATTTTTCACTGCGAATAAAATTTAAACGTTAAGTAAAACAATTTTTGAATAAAAATTATCTCAAACGCATGTCGTCAAGATATTTGTATGTGAAATACATGTAAGAATCCGAATGATGGACAGTTTTTTGTCTTCTTCTAATCGTTGTCGTTATTATAACATGATAATGAATGTGTTCATATGAGAATAAGATTAATAATAAGATGGGTAATATTCATAACAACAGCGTTAGTTCACCACCAACAATTCGCTACAGAATTGATTTATTTTTGTTTCTCTTCCAGAGGAACATACAACAGATCATAACAGTCGACAAGACAATACGGATTGCTGAGAACTGGAACGAAATGTGGGATAATAATTTTTTCTCCGTTATAATTGGAAACAAGTGCATTTTTAAATAATTTTGTTTCATCCATTTTTTATTTTGCTTCCTCTAATTTTATGCAGCAGTACAAAAGGAACTCGCTTATTCAAAATTTCGTTATTTTATTACACCGTAACACGAAATTACTTCAAAAAACACTCACGGAGGAGGAGAAAAAGAATGAGAGAGAGAGCGAGATGGAAAACATATCAATGATAATACACTCTTAGTGCAATCTCAGTTTTAATCAATAATTATAATAATATAATGTAAAAGTTTTAAACATACTAGAACATGTGTAAGTATGTGTACAAGATGGAACATTTATGATCATATACCTATGAAAGTATCAATATACTTTTGTATCTTACGCTGCCAATTTTCCATAGTTTTTGTATTTCACGTCTATGTTTCTTGATCAAACTATACTCGAGAAGCCGAAGTTATTGTGGACTTATTCCTATTCACAGAGTAGCAGGTAATTTCATCTTTCATGCAATTCATGTATGAATCACAAAGCTCGGTGAATTTTTAATCTCGAATAAAAGAATTTATTCGATTTTTTGTTTATTTGCCAATAAGCGGTACTTGCGCTATCAACAAAATATTGGTACAGAGATGTGTAAGAAATTATCTTTCATTTAAAAAACCAAGATGTTTCACTCAGGGTAACAAAAAAAAAACTTAGGGATCTCCTTCCTCTCAGAGGCAAAAGGATTCTCGTGTAGAGTTCAGCCACATTGCAATGCAAAATCTACGCCAGTTACAATTGAACCCTGGTATTTCATTTTGGAAATGATTCATCTTATAACAAGAGTAGCAAATGTGGTGGTTGTACATGAAAAAAGGGTCTATCAATTATCGTTTACTTCGATTTTAAGTAGTCCGCCTGCTTCTTTGTTTAATTGTAAGCCAGCATAAACGGCGAGTTATGGTATGATTTAGTACAATTTCCGAATAAAATAAAACTGCGAGTAAGAAATTTGCCAAAGTTTGATGAATGTGAGTGAAAACTTACAAATTCTCGTCTTCGTTGTTCTTTTTCGCAAATTTTTTAATACTCTTGACCATCGTCATGATTCGCACTTTTGTAAAAGATTTCGGATACTAGATACACCTGATGTAAAGTAGCATGGCGTAACATTATTCCTCCTTTCGTTACAAACTCTATATGAGGAAGTTTTTGTATGTTTATTATTCAATTAAAATTCTGAGTTTCTTTCAATGTTTGTTCTTCTTTCTCTTTACCATGTAATACATAAAATCTTTCATAATGCATATTTCAATTACAATAAATCTTAACCTACTGATATACATTACATAAAATTTTATTCGCTTCAATTAATTTAGTTTTTTATTTGTTTTTTATTTTAACCATTCCAATCAAATTTTAATTAACTTCATCTTTTACTCAGGCTTTCCACCAACTATGGGAAAAAGATGTTACCTTGAGCTAATATATGTGTATGTAATCGATGTATGCAAATATAGACCCTTTACACATGTACTCAACGAGAGATGAGATACGATTAAATGAAGACTTAGCTATATAGATCATCATCACCGTCATCTTGGAACGTGGGGTCTCCCTGCGTCGTGTCCTGCGTACCTCCTGTGCCGCTTTGCGGGAATCTAGGAGAAAAACAAAACCAAGTTAAGTTGTTATGAGAAAGTAATTTCTTCTATGAAACATAAGCTGTAGCAAATTGTTTGATGATTCGGTGTAAAATTTGTCATAGACACAAAAGATGTACAGAATATTCCATAATTATTGATTGTGTCAAGAAAAACACCTATGCGTTTAATATACCAATCTGATAACATCAATTTTGTAAGACACGAGTTACCTGATTTTCGGTTGGAAAAACTATGAGTTGAAGAAAATTAACGCAAGGGTAAAATTATTTGGTCAAATCTTTACACGAATAAACAGTTAAATAGAAAGATATACTATTGGGACCTTTGATAAATTGTTTAGGCAAAAATAAAACTCTTCAGCTATATAGCTTAAGTGGTCTTGCTCACCTGAAGTTCGTTCCGAATCCTCGAGATTGTTGAAGGGTCTGAGCAAACATTTCGTACTTACGAATGTCATTGTCAGATACTGAACGACGCGCAAACCTCATAGCTTCTTCAAAGTGAGCTCTGGTGATTTCAGGTACGGGATCATCCTCGTCCATCTGTGATGTGAGATATATTTTCTTACAAGAATGAAATAGATAAATGCAAGGGGAAACAGAAGCCTGTAACAATATTAACAATACTAACGTCCATGGAAACATTCGGGTTTGCAGCACGTTCTCGTTCGCGACGTATTTCTGACTCGATACATTGCCTAATCGCCAATTTGCAAGCCCTTTGACAAACCTCGGTAAGATCAGCACCGGAGAAACCGTGCGTTACCTTAGCTATGTAGGTCAGGTCGACATCCTAGTACAGAGAAACATGGATAAGAATTTGCAGGGCTATGGTCCACGCATAGTGCCCTCTTATCCTGTGATCGACGCACCTTGGCAACAGGGGACTTGCGTAGATTAGCTTTGAAGATTGCTTCTCGTGACTTTTCGTCCGGTAGAGGGATGTAGATCAACTGATCGAGACGACCTGGTCGTAAAATAGCTGGGTCAATGATGTCAGGCCTATTTGTTGCTCCGATGATGAATACATTTTTCTTGGCACCCATTCCGTCCATTTCAGTAAGTATCTGATTTATCACACGGTCAGCCGCACCTCCAGCATCACCGACAGTTCCGCCACGTGACTTAGCGATTGAATCCAGTTCATCGAAGAACAATACACATGGAGCCGCTGATCTAGCCTAGTGTTGCAAGATATCAAGTATTGAAATAAATTCGAATTTTGGAACACGCGCTTTTTCATTTGCTCATAACTTGAGTTGAGAATTATTCACCGAATGTTAATAATCAGATGTACCTTGTCGAAGACATCTCGCACGTTTGCTTCAGATTCACCAAACCACATGGTTAACAATTCTGGTCCCTTAACCGAAATGAAGTTAGCTTGGCACTCGTTAGCAATAGCTTTGGCCAAAAGTGTTTTACCACAACCAGGTGGTCCATAGAATAAAACTCCCCTCGATGGCTGCATACCAAACTTCAAGAACTTGTCTGGATGTTCAACAGGATACTGGAATTTGAAGAAAACAGGCACTTTATTGATGAGTGAATTGACTTTCAGTGACCGAATTGTTAAAATGAGATAACTCGATGCACGCTCATAAGGTGTTTATAACTTGGGAATTTAATTGACTTTATTACTGACCTGAACCAACTCTTGAAGTTCCAGTTTGACGTTTTGCAGTCCGCCGATATCTTCCCACGTAACTGTAGGTACTTCCACAATCGTTTCACGTAATGCACTGGGACTACTTTTGCTCATCGCATACTGAAGATTGTAGGAAAAGGAAAAAAAATATTAATTACAAGTGAAATTAAGTTATTCAAAGGTTGTCGAAAACAAATTACTGCTGTGTCTAATTTCGTGTGAATCGAAGCCTAGAGAAAATAGTATTTATTCATTTACCTTGAAGTTTTCCATTGTGACAGCAAGAGAGGAGAGAACCTCGGCATCGATCTGGTCATCCTCTAAATCAATCAGATCCATCTTTTCTCGAATCTGTTGAAGGGCAGCCTCAGAGCACAATGAGGCTAGATCAGCACCGACATGACCGTGAGTCTCAGCGGCAATCTGAAAGAAAATGACAGTGTCAATATAAGTGTCAACAAATGGTATAAAACAAAATGTCATTTTTATTTGATAAAAAAAATCCAAATTAACATAACTGACCTCTTCTAATTCGACATCATCGGCTAGTTTCATATTTTTGGTATGAATACGTAAAATTTCAAGACGTCCAGTTGCGTCGGGAATACCTATGTCAATTTCCCTGTCAAATCGTCCGAAACGACGAAGAGCTCCGTCAATGCTGTTTGGTCGATTTGTCGCAGCCATTACAATAACGTGGGAACTTTGTTTCATACCATCCATCAGCGTCAGCAATTGTGAGACGATACGTCTCTCCACCTCTCCATGGGTCTGGTAAATAAAATGTCACAAAATTATAAATCTAAATTGTAACATGATAAATCTGCGAAAAATGCTGAATTTTTTTTCTTTTCTATGCAATGTGTCTACTACAATCAAGTAATCAGATTCCACGACTAGTTCCAGGACAATAGGATTATGAATTTTCAGGATAGGATACAGAGGATGGTTACATGTTGAATCATAAAATTTATATAGCAGTTTATATACAGAGTGAGTTGCTATCGACTGCATAATCCGTCATACGTTAAAATTCAACGCATCAGGACACGTATTACAAATGATATGTCACAGTTACAAACAAAAATATATTACATCAACTTTTTCAAGATAAATCAAAATATTTCATGACTTTTCCAGAACTAAAGGAGCAATTTGTGTTTTCCAGGATAATTCCAAGATTTAAGGATATTTCAGGAGCAGTAGACACCTTGTCTATGATCAATAACACGTATTTGAACAATCACCAAATTTATAGACTTAGAGGGAAAAGAGCAAAGTCACTAACTGTCCATATCACGTTTGAATACAGTATTTTACTAACCTTTTCACGCTTGGGAGCGATAGCATCCAACTCATCGATAAATATGATGGCTGGTGAATTTTTCTCAGCCTCCTCAAACGCCTTTCGCAAATTGCTCTCGGACTCACCAGCAAGTTTGCTCATAATCTCAGGTCCTATCGATATGAGAATAAAAGATTTAATTATATGCATGTGACTTGAACATTAAATCCCATTCAAAGATGCTCGTAGAATAGTGCTGAGAGTTACATCAAAGCATTTATAAACCAATTCGCAATATGATTACCATTAATAAGGAAGAAAAAGGCGCCAGTTTCGTTTGCAACTGCACGTGCAATGAGGGTTTTTCCCGTTCCCGGTGGTCCATAGAGCAATATACCGCGCGGTGGTTTGACTCCGATTGCTTTGAAGAGGGACGGGTGCCGCAGTGGTAGCTCTACCATTTCTTTAATTTGAGCCAACTGCTTGCGAACACCACCAATATCATCATAGCCAACAGCATTGAGAGCTTCCTCTTCTTCCTGCAAATTGACAGCGCACGGAGAATAATTGGAAGCATTGTAAGATGCACTAACACCGAATATTAACATCTTGGACGATTGAAAGTTAAGTCACTCGGGTGTAGAAAGTGCTTTATGTAGCCATTGATGTTTACACATTTTATGCTTTAGCTAGTTAAATTTATCTGCAATAAAAACATTATAATCAAATTATAAATTAAGTACACACCTCTCGCTTGATTGGATCTCCCTCGCAATGTATCACTGTATCCGGAGCAACGATACAATACGGGCCTGGATCAGTCTCAACTACTTTAAATTCTACGGCGCGCATTCCTCCGCGTACGATGAAGTTGTCATCTTTATGGATTGGGCGATATGCCTCAAGGAAGTATGGTTTCAAATACACCTCGAACAAATTTCTGGCAAGAAAAAATTATTTGAGTTAGTAAGAATGCCAACAGACCAATAAGTGTGTATAAAAGTTTTCAAATATCTCACCCAGTAAGACCTTCGACAGTGTCGTCCATGGGTAGAACATGGATACGTTTGCCATATTTAACATCCGGGCAAGCTTGAACGGATACAACGTCGCTAAGTCTGACACGCAGATTGTTTCTGACGACACGGTTCATATGTATCTTCTCATCTGGACATGTGTCGTCTGATAGTACGATGCACACGGTTTCCTTGCGCCTTTTTCCTTTCAAAAGTACGGTGTCACCGCGAAACAATTGTAGCTCATCCATTTTTTCCTGCGAGAGGCCGACGACTGAATTGTCATCATTGATCGCCTCTGCCACCAGAAGCCTGTTTGGCCTGTCCTTCTTGCGCAAAATCGCAGTCGCGAGATCATCTCCACTAGAATAATAGTAAGGTAAAAAATTAAGTAAATATTGCCAATTCTTTGTAGATGGTTTAGTATTGCTCGGTATATTATCGTACTTTGCAAATATTGTTTTCAACAGTCAGACGTAATTGGAAGTTGGAATAAAAAATGGCAATATGTGAAAGGTGTCCCAATCATAATACTGACTATATTCTCAAGATACTTCAATACTCTAAGACTTTTGTCTACAATCAAATTTCATTATGTGTATATTTATTATTTAATTTGTGTCTGCCCGTTATGAAGAGATTGTATTCCTAATAGGTTCTAAGTTTTTGAAACTGACTTTCATTTCTCTACCTTGAGCACATTGTTCTAAAATAATTCTAATGATTAATATAAATTACAGTAAGATATAGCAATCAGTAATACACATTTCCAATCCCATCGTGCAATTGAAAGTAAATACTTTATGCATGTCATGGAGTTTAAAATAGAAATGATTTTTCTTCCGATCAGTGCGTCAGAAGTGGGGAAAATAGCTGAAGCCATAAAAAACAACTTTAAATAACATACTACAAAATCGGCGAGTTTTAACAGGTTTTGAGAAACAGATACTCTGTGATCTTTAGAATTTAATTTATTTTAGAATGACTAAAAAGTGGACTCAAAATTGATTACTTTCAATATAACATGTCATCATCAAGATGAGACTCACACAATGGTATCACAGATAAGTATAAGGTCAGATAAAAAAATTTGGGACCAAGAGCAATAATAGAAAAAAATTCAATATGAGTCTATTTTTTTTTCTACTTTCAGGGTAGGAAACGAAATAAGGCAAGTATATACAGACAAGATTCTAGGTATTTTAATACTAAATAAAAAGTTATTCCGACGTGAATATACAATACATCCTTTAAGGACAAATTGCAGAAAGGTTGAAAAATGTTAACTATCATAATAAATGATCAAAGTGATCGTCGAGTAGTAATTGCAGCAATTGTGATAACGTAGGTTATTATAACAGTAATATTAACAGGAATAATAATAACAATAATGACTGTGAAACAGGATTGAATATACGAGCAATTTGACAATGAGAAATACGTAGGAATTCCAAAACTGTATTAATGACTTCCTAGTTAGTCTCTGTCCACTTGAGCTTAATTTTTTGTCATGTCAAATTTTTGTTTCATCGAAAAATCCTTTGTCATGTTACGCCTGCTGTGCGGCCATGATCGCACGGTCCGCAGGTGTAAATAAGATAAATGGGTATAAAACGGCACGAAAATAAGCAAAGATTTAATCCGTATTGTGAAATAATGAATACCTTTACAAAGAGCCGGGCGAATTGTGAGAATAGAAAGTATAAGAAATTCGTTAAACTTGAGTCGGCGTCGACATGATGACAACGTAAAATTTGGAAGCGTAGAGGCCGTGAATTGAGGGTATTGGAAAAAATAGTAACCGATCGGATGATATCGTGTACATATTATCGAAAATACAACCTACTGAAACCGGATTTAATACCATTGTATTATTCAATAAGCTTACCTCTTAGGATCACTCATATCTTATTTTTTTTTAATAAACTTGGGAAAAAAATGCAAACGTTACAATCACGATCCCCCTTCGCAACTAACACGAGTCACAGACAGCCAGCTAACCCAATGAACATCTTCCACTCACATCTGTCATGGCCGCTTATTCGCGTTCGCGAACCCATCTCAAATTGTTCCTATATTCGATTCTGCACAGTCATATAACTTTCATCAAGTTTTATAACGCAATTGCAATTTTTGGATTTGTTTTACTCCGGTGAAATCCCGAACTGACTATTCAGAAACTGTGATTAAACATTTTTCATAGTATTCGGTAATCGAATATTGCATATTCGCAGTAATTCTGTTCATGAGAGGTTGAAAACCGATGAATATGATTAATAGGTTTATCTTGTAAGTCGTGTAATATCCACCTTTAATAAGCACACATCTGCCTATACGCGTGCTTGATCAAAAATAGAACAATCTGAAAAACAGTGCAAATAATCACCGGAGCACTTCAGAAAAATTCATATTAATTATGTCTCATACGTGGAATGACTGCAAGCCGAATTCGCGGTAATTACTGGCGGTAACCAATCATTCGTTGACTTTCGTTAAATTTCGTAGCGGACAGAAAAAAAAATCATTGGTCATTGGCTATAACTCGTTTCGTGTCACAGCCACGCAGTTCAGTGTCGTTACTGATGCCGCACGTCATTTTATACCTTATTGTTAGAGCAATGAGCATATTGTATCTGTGTTATATACGTACACATGCTCTAAGTATTATGTATGTACGTAAAGTGTGTACATACACGATCATTAGGTTACAATTATCGTTTTATAAACTACCCGCCAATTAAATGCTTCGTTTTTTATAGGTATTAGTTGAGAAGCTAAACAAACGCACTCATTCAGGTCATATTTATTGTATATTGGAAAACTGGGTACAGCTTCAACAATTCTCATACATCTACAGTAAAACCTGATGCGATTTATCGAAATCTGGAAATTTGAACATAGATCGAAAAATTATTCTAATCTGAGGCTTTCCGACGTCCATTCAAAATTCAAGAAAATCTTAAATCTTGACATAACTATAATTTGAAATTGCCGATATCCGAGAACTATAAAATACGAGAAATTTTGAGTATGAAATTTATACTAGCAAATTTCAGCATAAACAAAGATTTATTTTGATGGTTTCATGTAAATGAAATGACGAGCCTGTTTTTCAATTTTTTCTTAAATTCACATCGACTACAAACAGAGCTATAAAAGCATTTTATTAACTAATCCAGCTGATTATAATAGTGTTCAAATAATATTATGCGGGAATTACTCCTTGCTAAAGCAGATCCAATCTACTATAGAAATTCTTGTTAATAAGAAACCCCAAACACTATACATCGTAATATCAAAAATGTGCCCACGTTTTCAAATCAAAAGTGTTTTATCTTCAGTTATCTCAAAAATGGATGAGCTGGTGAGTCATTTGCAGCCATATTCAGGGCTTGGCTGTCATCTTGCTGCTTGATAATTCCTAAATGGAGTAGGATTTCAAGAACAATAATTTGAAAAAAGGATTGCGTCAAACAATGGCAGGAATCAAAGGTGATAAATATCTCGATTATCAAATATATGCAATTATCTTCTTCCTTTCGAGTAGATGACGTACAGAAATCGTATTCTAATCGACTAATCATAAACATGAGTAAATAACATTGGGTTGACACATAACCTCAACACTTGTCAGCGGACTCCGTGTATTCACGTCTCTTGTTCGCTGCCTTTCTAACACAATCATAACTGGATTAGAAATTGCAGCTCATTGATTTTCGTGTCCTTCCCTTTTCTTCGAACTTTTCGCTCCATGCGTCATTAATCAATTTCGACAAGTTGTAATATTACGTCAATTTAACAAAAGTGCTATGATAAAAAGTAGGTTTTGCCTATATCTTGACCTTTCATTCAACAAGAAACCAAAATCACTTTGCCTCGTATCTTTGCTCGCATTAAGTTCTAATCCTTACAACTAGCAACAGAACTATTTTATTTTCAACCGCTTAGTCAACTAATTCCAGCTTTTATTGGTTGAACTTTGTACCTATTTTCAATCAGAAATGGTTTGCGAATTTTAAATATCTTCTAAATAGAAAAAATTATTTGCCAATATCATTGTCGTTTTGAAATGTAGGATGTCTCGACAACACCTCGTAAAATGTGTAAATAATTTCCCACACTCGGTTAATCCTATTTCTTATGATAACTTAATTTTATTCAGTCTATTTAACTATAAGAGACAATATCACATATCACATAGACCAATGTAGCAATGAATTGATTGATGCCCCGACCATTCCCAAAAATCCTAACTTCAAAGTGTTCAGATTAATAAATTCTATTTTTCTTATGTCTGTTTCACGTACTTTGCCCGATGGTATATTTGGTTAATAGCGTAAGTATTAATTCCATTTTTACCATAATCATTTAAAGAATACAGTCTCAATGCTCTGTCAAATGTTAAGGTAAAATTAATTTTTAAATTATTGGGGCTCAGGTTGATCACTTTGGCATTTGCCGGTTCAATCGGCATGACATTTGTTATCTTGGGCTGCGCACTTCCAGCATACCAGTAAGTTAAACCAATAAGTTTTCAATACTTTTAATACATTATTAGTTACCTGGTAAAATTTTCAGAAATCAAGCATCATTCGTGAATACAGCTTGTTTAAAAATAATTTGAGATTTCGTTGAAAATGCCTGGTTGAAAATGTAAAATATAAGTCTTTACAGTAATTATCGAAATTGAGTTACTTTCAAAGCTGAGGAAAATAATATTCAAAATACTTTAAAAATAGAATCTACATTGAATATATTTCAGAGCATGGTGGCCCCTCTTTGTAGTATTATTCTACATCTTATCACCAATTCCAACATTGATAGCGAGACGTTACACAGAGGATTCCGGAAGTAGTAGCAATCCCTGCCTCGAATTGGCAATCTTCGTTACGATGGGATTCGTTGTATCATCCTTTGCTCTGCCTATTGTGTTAGCACGTTCACCAGAGAATGACCCAACGGTAAGTTTGCCAATTTAAAACACTTGATAATTATATCTCGAACGCCAAGCTTGTATTGAGAGAAAACTGATTATTGAACTGCTTAAAAAAAATTACAAGGTAAGATGTATTCATCTAAATTTCTTGCCTGTGAATTGTTATTTCAGATAAAGTGGGGCGCGTGCTACCTGACCTTGGTGGGAAACGTAGTGGTATACTTAACTCTGCTCGGTTTCTTCATGACCTTTGACCAAGACGATACTGACTACAGCATGTGGTGATCTGTTTGAATACCTTGCCGTTGTCCAAAATGGTAGATAAATAATTTACCTGTTTACTTAGCGGTAGGGTTTTAATTGTCTGATAACATATCGAGACGGAGCTCTGTGATTACAGAATGTTCCAGAAAACCCAATGTCAATGTGTGTTTTATTATTTTTAGAGCGACATTGAATTCTGGATTAAGATTTAACGCATAGATATGTATTTTTCTGTTTATCATATATTACTGAAAATCAGTAAAATCGTTAACCGCGAGTATGCAATGATATCTCGTCGCAATCATTTGTACGACTATCCTACAATATTTTTATCAATCATATATTTAAATTCTTTGAGCAAAGTTTCGGTAAAAATTAGTAAACGATACATCTGAGCTTTGATAAATAACCAAATAAAGGAAAAATTTTAATAGATTATTGGCATAATTTTAAGTATTCAACGACATGTGAACGTGAAAACTTACAAGTTACACGAATGTTAGTTCTAGAAGTTTGCGTTCAAATCTTTTCAGTTACGTTTTATGGTTGCAGTGCAATATAACAAATATATACGTATTGCGTATTATTACTAAAAATATTTATAATCTAATGATTATTGTTGCTAATTTTCGCAAGCGTGTGATTATAATTCAACACTTCAATATTGTGATAAGTGTTTTTCTATGCAAAATTATCTGTGTATTTGCAGCTTAGTGCTTACAACAATTGATGCTATCTAGTAATAATATACCACTGAGTTATACGGCTCAAAAATATACATATTTATGTACCTAATAGTTTTCAGATTTTATCTCAAGATCTGCGAAGATGGTCCATCAGAATGGAATATAACGAATTGTGTGACCGCCGTTTAATTCTGACTTTGTTTAAAACCGCTATTGTACATTACTTCCACGTATAACGTGTGTAATTTTGTGCGTGTTGATAACGGTAATTATCATAAAAGTATAGGCAAGGTATCGCTGCAAAATTCAGTATCACTGATTCACGTAAAACTTGTACTAATACCATAATTAAATAAAAAAATAACGACGGAAACAAGTCATATTCGTGAAATTATACATAAAGGTTTTATTAATCGCTAAACACAAATAGCAATTAACTGTATTATGTATATCTGTCCTTATCAGTTTAATGCAACTAGTCTATATTGTGAATTTAATGACGAGTAAAAGTCATGTATAAAAAATAATACAAACCTATGATAAGAAATCTCACGTTCGGTGAAACTCACACATGATCAATTATCACGCGGCAAAATAATTAAGTTTAAATAGATTATTTGTGTGAAATTGTGGTCAGTGTAAAGCTTCAATTCTCTTGTTTGTAACGTACTATGTCGTGCAATACTATATACAAAAATCAAACTTAATGCCGGTACATAAGAATGTAGGTACATTGTCGTATTGATCGTAAGGTAATTTAATTAGATTTGTTTGTACATTTTTCAAAAAAAAAAAAAAAAAATGATAACATATATACATATATACACATGCCTGTCCACTTTTGTACTATAATACAAAAGATAAAAAAAAAAAAACAAATTGATATGAGTTAAATTAATCACAAACATGATATTTTCTCATTCCTCAACGAATAACTCTTATGTGTTTACGTCTTAGAAATGCATGGAAGTTGCAATTATTGTTAAAACTTTACAAAAAAGAACTGCTAGTTATTAACATTGATACATAAAATGTGATGCGTACCTTAATATTAGTACAGTTACAGAAAATTACTATGATATCCTCATGTTTGTAACTTTGGAACTTTTGAATTGCTGCTGGTTGAAAATATGTTTCAGTATTCGTGGGTTCATTTTTCAACCGTTAATTTGTCCATTTTTCTTAATGCTATAAACATTTGTACTGACTTTGCACAAATAAATACGTATAACAGATGTTCAAACAAATTTTCCATCAAAGTAAATACGATTTACCCACCTATTATTTGATGGAATAACAGTGTCATGGGTTTCTTGGGGTAAAAAAAATGTCACTGTATGCCTTAAATACGACGAAAGAAACACCTGTTTCAACCGAATAAAGAAACTGAGCAAACTCGCATGAAAATAGTGATTACAGGAAAACAGAGCATCATCAGATTACAAAAAATTCAAATAATATGATCAATACATACGTACAAGACTTAAGAAGCCTGTCACGGATTATTAAAAAATTTCGTTCAGTTGAACGAATAAAAATGATATTAGGGAAAATAGAATAATAGTTTGCAAAGACTGAATGCTTATATAATTTTGATTTATTTTGTTCTCATAACGCATTCAAGATATTTGCACGTATGGTATTGTATTTACAATAGGTACCTATCAAAATATATGTGAAAGTACATTGTTCACCTTACAAACTCTATGAAACCGTTTTGCAAATCGTTTGTTCCAGTTTTTCTAGCCTTTTAATTATAGTACCTGAAATTTCTTCGACATTTTTATGATTATTCATTTTATAAACTACGTGAAATCATTTTGCAAATTGTTCGTCCCTGTTACTCTTGTTTTTAATCATTGCATGTTAAACGTCTTCAATACTTGTATCAATATTCACATTATAAACTATGTGAAATCATTTTTGTAATTGTTTGTGCCTGTTTTTCTTGTTTTTTTAATCGATATATCATTAATTTTGTTAATAGTTGTAGCATTATTCGCCCCATCAATTGTATGAAATCATTGCGCAAGGCGTTTGATTTTGGTTTTCTTGTTTTTTAATTATTACATCATTAAGTTTTTCAATACTTGTATCATAAGTTCAATTTAGTATTATGCGCATCCCGTAGTATAGCATGCGTTCAATACAAGTGGAATGTACGATTAATTTTAATAAGGGAAGGTCTAGCATATTGCTCGGTGTTCTGATGGTTTTATCTATTCACTCTTCATTCATACATATGCGTGCCATAAAAAGTTCCTTAAAAAATGGAATATTCATCATTTAAGTGGAAGTACTTTGCTAATGAATGGAATTTGAGTTGGAATGTTGAGTTTGATTGAACGGATTTATAATTTATAAATCAAAAGCTGCTACGAATTTAAAAAAGCTATAAAATATAGACATCAGATATTTTCTCATTTTCCACAACAAAACTAAACACTCGTAAGTGTCTCGTGTGCTGGTGTATCATTAAATTTTATTTTATCGGATTTGATCCTCGCATACATTATCTTTCCATGATAAAATTATCAATGTATTTTAAACTTTGAAATTCTCCTATTGATAACACGTTTCTTCTGCAGCCACAAGTTATTTATGATTGTGTACGTATCAGTAAGAATAATCTTTCAAATAGTGTCGAGTGAGAAAAAACTTTGATGCACTTGCGATTTTTTGTATAAACAATGATTAAATCTTCTTGGCACATAATCCATGTTTTCTCCGAATGCCTTCTTTGAATAAATGAATTGGAAAAATCATAATTTGACGGTTAAAATAAACAAGAAATCTTTGTAGGCTTTATATTAATCTGCGGTAATTCGATTAAGAATTATCTTCGAAAAGCAGCAGGTACAAAACTTTGAAAACAGAAATATTGCAAAATGATTTAGAATTTCGTTTGGAACAATATCAATAATTTGTTGTTTTCCCATCGCTAATTCATCACCAAAAAAAACTGATATGGGCCAAGAGCCAAAGCACGTGATTTTTTTTTTACTGCACTAAATTACGAATGTGAAAATAGTTTTGATAAATACCTACTAAAGATAACATGTAAACACTGTAATCAATTAATGATTTTACATAACATATATAAGTCAATTTGGTATAGCATATACTTTGCAACAGCAAATTATTAGATTTAAAATGAAAATGAGCCCGTAAGATTTGGGACCTCAACTTAACTGTCTCTGCGGTATATTTTCTCGAGAAATTTGAAAAATAAGTCGTGCGGAAGACCGCGTGATATTTGTTGAATATGAGTATTCATTAAGTTGTAACTTTCCTCTTCGTATACGGAGTACGTAGTTTGTAAACCCAAACTGTTATACAATTGTTTTACTCTGTCGACTTTGGCTGGATCGCTTGAACCATAGCATTCCTAAAATTGCAAAATAATTCATACTCCTTTAATATGCTGCTTTTGGAATTCATAGAAAAACTTTGAAAATCGCTTTATGCATAAGTTGTGTAATTGTTCTCTTTCATTACTCACTTCTAGTATCTTTTTCTGAGCAGGCGTCGCACGTTGTAATGCAACTACCGCCAACCACGAACATTTGCCGTCCTGTATATCAGTGCCGATTTTTCCTGTCACCTCAGGATCTCCATAACAGTCTAAAAAGTCATCTTGAACTTGGAAAAAGTGACCCATTTCAAGCAGAATCGTTTTCGCTTGTCTATGCATTTCAGGATCCGTAATACCAGCCTGTTATATTTAGGAAAAAAGAAAAAGGCTCAGATGGCTAACGTGGGTGCTAAGTACACTGAGAATCCATGAAAAAAACAAATAAAAAACCTTCACCAAATATAAAAGTCCAAAATACTCACAAAGTACATGGCGAGAGAAACTGGCATGACAAAAGAATAATAAGCAGTTTTATATTTAACTATCGCATTGTATTGGTCCATTGTAAATAGCTCCAGCTTAGGCTTCTGGCCAAAATGGGTTGAGATCAAATCGAGAGTCTGACCCATAGTAGTTTTCAATATATTCTGAAATTTGTTATTAATTACATATTTAACGATTTTTGAAATTGTACGACATATGAAAAAAGTCTTGAAAAATCGGAAAAGTTCATCCGTGAAGCAGGGCGAATCATGTTTGCTGGAAGACGAAGATTTGTTTCGCTGCTTCAATCTGAAGTGATATAGTTCTGCAAAAACGTTTCACTCACCTCGTGGAATACCTCAACTAGATTCAAATAGCACGCTTTATCTTTGAAATGTGTACGAAGCAGCTGGAATATAGACTGTTCCAGTAAAAGTCCGTCGTTGATCGCCGACAAACCTATGTTGTTTTGACGGTACCAGCAGGGTTGACCACGTCTGGTAGTCGCACCGTCCATAATGTCATCTTCCACCAGGAAAAATGCTTGGTACTAGACAGACACACAACGACCCCAATCATCATAACAATCGGGTCACAATTTACTGCCGCTTTTCAGCCAAGAGAAAAATTGAATAAAAAAATTTCTTCTTTTCATCACTTGTGTTCAATGTTATTATATTTTTAAACTCGTATTTAGACAAACTTTGTGAATAAAATGATGCATGAGAGGCTTGTCGCGTGGCATTAAAATGATTACATTTATTTCCCTCACACTTATCGAGTTGACCAGAAAAACCCGATGATTCTAACAGAAACTAAAATTACATTTAAAAACTTGCGTGGCGTTATTTGAAGTAAGAATGTAATCGATGCCTTATCATCGGTGACAATATGAAATAACATTCTCTACACATTGTAAAGTATAAATAAACTCTACGTAGTGGATTCTTAGCTTCAGCGATAACATCATCATAATTACTATAATGAAAGAACGAATAAGAATACTCGTAAGGACACGGTGAAGAAAAAAAAACTAATAGCAACATATATGACACACCATATGACATAGTGATTCATGATTGGCTCCAATAAACAAAGATAGCTGAACCCAAATAATTGATAAGCCGACGAAGAGAAAATCGATATTTCTTGGACTTGCAAAGAACAATCACACACTGCAAAGCCTTTCCCAATAATATACGGATCAGGTTTAATATTTAAAGGGCTTTCCATGTAAACTCGTAGTTAACGATTGATTGTAACATTTTTCGATTTCATCAAGAATTTTTCCTTTGTTAGTACAACCCCTGAAAATCTTTTCAAATTTTTTCAATCACTTGTATTTACCCTATGAACTTTTAAATCTATCTGAAAAACACCCAAATCGGTTTGTTTTAGACAAGAAGAAAAAAAACATTCCATTTTCGCAACAAAACATTTACACTCAAGATTCAGAGTGGAAGAACGATTTTTATATTTTTTAAAATAATTATCGCTGCTTCTTTAATAGTCTTTTTTTATTCGCGTACCTGTTCGAAATCTATTATAAAACCTAACGCATCTACGATTCTCGATTGCTTATTAAAAAAAAAAAAAAAAAAAAAAAACAGATGTTGTTGAGATGGGTTTAAAAATTGATAGATTAAAGACAAGCGATTCAAATAATTTGAAAACTTTTGGGAGAGGTTTTCGCACGCCGCACGTCGCATAGGAAAAATCCTTGATGAAATCAAAAAATGTCACGATCAACTGAGTTTACTGAGTTCACGTGGAAAGCCCCATCAATATCGTATTGTTCCAAATATTACTCAACTCCTAGTTTTCGGACTGCATATTTCAGGACTGTTTTTTAGGTACTGAACATAAGTAAACTAAAAAAAAAAAAAATGATATCGCAACAGTATATTTGCATATTAATTTATAAATTGAATTTTTTTTCAAAAGTTATATTTATCAATGAACGTCGGTAGATAAAAATATCGAAGCATGAATTCCATTGGTCAAATTGAATGATTGAACTATTCATAAAAAAGAATTTCAGTCTGTAAGGTAAATTTTCTGAAAATTCCGAATACCGAAAGTCAACCCAGCGTATAAGTTGATGACGATTTTTAGGGGTCATGTTAACAACAATAAAACCATCATTTATATTCGGAACAATACGGTATATAGTATTTTATGCAGAATTACATTGGCACCGCTAGCATCTCTCATTTGAACGACAATGTAAGTTTAAAAAAAATAAAAATAAAAATGATCGGTGACATTGTGTGAGAGACAGTGCCGTCACTTGCCCTGGTAGAAAACAGTCGACGATGCGTGTATTCAGTCTCCTTTGAAAAATTGTATACGCTGGTAAAATCAATGTATACGCATGAAATCCGTTGACATAAATTGAGACTGCCCCAACGGATCAAATAACTGTTGAATTCTCACGTATAATATTTCCACCTCTGCAACTTACAGATGTAAAACATTTGTTTGTTAATTTCTTTTTGTTTTTTATTTATTTATTTTTTTTTCAACAAGACGTAAAACTGCCATCCAACGTTACAAGATTATTTGTGTTAAATTAAAAGCATGCAATCACATGTGAAGCAGAAGCATATCGAGTAAATATGACTAATTTCTCGCTTCCCAAATCAAGCAAATATTAGTAATCCACACGTTGTATATTTATTGAGTTTTTAAATGCGATTCGGTTTATTTGTAATCACAAATTGAAGAGTAGATTTCAAAAATACTTGCTGACTAATGATTCCAACATTTTTAGCTAATGGTAATAAATATTTAATAGTCTTCAATATATAACAACGTTGAAAGAAATTGAACGTGTAACTTTTGCAACTCTACCCTTCGTTTTTAAAGTCTTAAGAACCAAGAGAAATATTAGAAATAACGCACCGAACCTGCTACCTTGTATTACGATTATCTTCCATGAGGTAATTACTAACATGCTATCATGCACGTGAAATTCGCATGTTGTACCAGTGTAATAAGTCAAATAAAACAAACTAATACAATGACTGCGCCATTGCTAAGAACTCTGGGAATTATGTGTAATTATATATAAGCCACGCGAGTTATTCATGCATAGCCAAAATTGTGAGTCATGAACCACATAAATAATAGTGCTGGTGTTGAGCTGTTACTTTTTGTCTTAGCTCACCACTGCGTTTGAGCTGCTGGATTTACCTTAGAAGATAGCCAATATACGAATGAGTGCACGACATACCAACTCGACGCACCAGCCCAAAATTCTTGCCAGTCTGATGTTCTCTTCGGTGAGCTGATCATGGGTCGCAAGCTTTTTGAACGCGTAGACAACGGCCAGTCCTCTATTTTTCTTTCCACTAGGAACGTTGTACTGCAGAACCTTGAGAGTATGGGATAAGATGAACTTGCTTCGGTGAAATTAATGAGAAAGTAAAAATTTTCAAGAATTTCCGTGACATTGTACTGCTGAGAAAATAACAGTGACCTGGAATTAGTACAAATTATGGGACTTACTTTTTCAATTAATGACAAAATTAAAATAAAACTGGTCAACATTTGTTTAAAGTTTATTTCTTTGCTGTTACGAGTTTCGTTAAATTTACCTTCGCCATCCATTTAGTGGCGTGAGGAACGTCGAGGTGACGTCCAGCATCCGTCAAATCCCTCACCACGTCCGGCCACACAGCCATCATTTCACGACTCTCATCCCTGCTGGTGACAGTTCTACTTCTGGCTTGAGTGACGGTATTAACCGAGTGCGAACTTGCAGCTCTAAAAAATAAATAAATAAAATAATGACATACGCAGAGAGCAGTGAAATATTTATCAAATTATATTCGGAAATTTAAAAAGCTCGAAACGAAAAATCCTGCTGCGCTTCTCACTCGCTCATTTTACAGCAAGAAAAGTATTTTTCGAACAAGGCTCTTCAAAAGACTGTCTACTACTACTAGGTGAGGACAAGTTATAAGCGCAACAAACGATATTTGGAACTGATATGGTTGGATAAACTCCACTGTGGCTAACGTTTTAATTATAGACAGTAGGGTAATTTCGACGAAGTCAGTAGGTCGGCAGGGTGATATCTACATTTCTCAATACGTAATGCTGCATGTTTTTCTGTAGTAAACGCAGACGTTATCCTTGGTATTGAAAACGTTTTGTTCACCGTAAGAATGCGCAGGTTAATTCGGGGTCCTTGTGAACGACACAAAGACGTAAAGTTCCTATTCTTACCTGAATGAAGTTTGTTATGATAATATTGTAACACAGTATGTTTCAGAAGAATCGTTACATGGCAAATCTAAATTTGTCGTAACGCCATATTTACAAAACAGAGATCTTCATTTTACGTTTTGTTGCATTAACTTTACCGATTTCAACATAGTCTATTTTTACAATTAGCCTGAGCCAATGCATAATAATATCAATATCACTAACCACTGTAAAAGTATACATGTATATATAGTGGAAAGAGTTGAACGACAATAAATTTTGCCCGATTACAGTATGCGTTGAAACATATGAATGGAATGTTGGATAACAATATAAACTAATACTTGAGGTTATTTCTTCGTTAAAGATAAGTTGGCTTTTTTAAGTAAAATATAACAAGGTTACGTCGATGAATGAATCGAAGAGAGAAAAAATAGAGGATGACGAAAAAGTGGCTGAAAAGTCAGAGGTGCGATATTATTGAGAAAAATTGTAGGCGTGTGTGTAATTCACCTTATTCGATGACCCATTGATCAGGATGATACAGCGACATTTGATCCTGACATCAGTAAATCGTTGACAGTAGCAGTGAAATACGTTACTCACAGAGGAACTCAGACGGAGATACAATGCAATCCAAATTTAACACAAGATGATTTCCTCGAAATGATCATGACAATGAGAATATAAGTTTGATAAGCTTGTTAATTTCAACTTACGTAAGTGAAAATTATTCGGTTGTAGTTGGATAAAAGTTTTACAATTTAATAATTATGGTGTCAGCACACGTATGCGCATTTATTTAACCCTTTGAGTCATAATGGTAAGTATTCGTACCACCTATTTTATATCCATTTTTTGTATATTTAGACAACTTTTCAACATATTTCATTGCAGTTTTTTGCTATTTTTGATAGTATACTAATAAGTTTTCAATACTGGAGAGTAATTATGATAATATAATGTAAATTATTATTGTTAGAAACAAATTGATCGTAGTCAGGATCACTGATTATGAATCTAAAATCAGATTTTGAAAATTCAAGATGGTGGACAAACACTTTAAATTCAATTGAATCCGGAGAAAAAACTCTGTTCATGGGTTTTTGGGGTGGCTAATTACGAATCTGATGTTAGATCTTGAAAATTCAGTATGGCGAATTCAATCAGTGACCCTGAAAACTGCTGCATAGAGTTTTTTTACCGTATTGAACCAAATTTTTAATTTTCAACCCACTATATTGGATCCGCTATCTTGAATTTTGTAAAATTTGATTGCAGATTTGTAATCAGCGATCTAAAAACGATAGGATATTATCTCGTTATGAAAGTTAAGTTAGCACAATAATGTGTGACCAACGGGTTAGGCTTCAATATCGAACAAATAGAGAAATTTGTTAATCCTGTATTACGAGTTAAAATTTCACTTTAATTTTATCAATTTTTATTATCGATAGTGTCTAATTGTATAACTTTACAAATTTGCTCTCTTGGTCAAATTAGCAAATTGAAAGGTCAAATATACAAAAGTACGTCATCATCTTTTTTCTATGTATATCTAAAGTAAGACCATATCGTAAAAAGTATAGAAAACCAGCTCGCACAAATACCATCTGGTGGAAAGACTTGTAATTTATTCAGTATATCTGTTTGAATTACTGTAGTCATATATACATAGTATACCCAAATTTATACATATTTTAACGATTAAGTCTCGTTATAGATATTCATACATATTATATGATTTACATAAAAGATTGCGAAACTAAAGTTATCAGGTGAATAAGCATTGGTAATGCTGAACGAAAGAACGAAATGGTAAACGTAAAGAAGGTAAGAATGAACAGATATGCAATGATTATTGTTTTCTACAATCAAGTAGTAACTCGATGCGTAAAGACGATTGTTCGTCAAATGATGTATCCTCAAACAGCAGCAGAACAATTCAGCTGATACAGACAATCAGTAGTTTTATTACATCATACTGATAACACAAAATATTTCGTTCGATACTGTATGTCAACGAGCGCAAGGCGTGCAGCTTAAGTAGTGATAAATAATAATTTAAGCTCTTTTTCTCTTTTCTTTTATTAGCTTTTGATTAAATATTATTTTTACACGTTCAATCAAGAGAGGGTATTGACATAGCCTGCGTGCGACTTTTGGTGACGAAAAAAAAATAATACGGTAGATTAGTTTGGAATGATTTTACTGCTCTTCTTTAATCGTAAGAGAAGAGCACCGATATCAAATCTTATCTGACAGTTTTGTCTCTTACCAGGTACATTTAATATTCTCCATTTCTACTTCTGTATAAATTCGGTGGATAAAATAATACCTGAGTATCCGATTGCACGGAGTTATAGTAATAATTACTCCTGTTTTCTGTATAAAATACAGCATGTTCGGCATTTTTTAACCACAGGTTTCCTTTAATCGTAACAGAAGCATTTCAACGTCAATTCTTGTACCTTTCAAACCTTAATGTCTGTATCAATCATCTAAAACATTTCTATGGAAATAAATGAATGATAAAAACAGAACTAAAGGTCTGATTTTAGGCAAAAAAATTTACTATTGCAATAAAATTATAAAGAATAAATTAATCGCAATTGATTGTACACGTACAAAGATCAAGAAAATTATGATAGAGTCGATCCATGTTCGTGGCTTCACGTACAACAGTTGATAAAAACGGAAAGATATGCCTTGGGGCTTGAGAAATAAATATTGAAGGATGATCTTCCAAATGTAATGTCTAAGAAATGGAATTATCATTCCGGTGACTAAATATTTTTGCTCTTGAGAATAATAGATGGAGTGATGGGAGATAGAGATTAAAAATAATTTTTGATAGTTAAAATTGCCAAAAGTATTTCAATTCGCAACTGAAATTGTATTGTCTTAATCCTTAAGAATAAATATTTAGCTTATAAACACGGCGATTACAAAGAATAATATAGTTATTTTTTCGATATTTGGAGGACTCTACAGTCATTTGATATTCATTAGGTAATTTTTTAAGTTTGAAACTAACTGGTAATTGGCGAAATTCCAAAAATTTTTAATAATTCATGGCATAGACTATGATTTGATCTTTAAGAAATATGTACACAAAGAAAACGGATATACGATGATTAAATTTAAAGTAAATTTAATCTCACTGCGGTTATTATTTAATATAAATTGAAGGAAAGTGTGATGATATTCAATTGAGACTGTTGCGTGATTAAATAAAAATAATATCCAAATAAACAGTCGGTAAATACTGTACATAGCAACAGGTCACAAAGTATCCGCGGCGTTTACGTTACAAGAGACAATAATTTCCGTTGGATAGCAGATTTCTCGACACGTTTGAGATTTCGGAGTACCGGTGTTTGTACACGTGCCACGCGTAATATTCAAGGACCTTTGCTCACATCCGCATAACATGCAAAATGAGTCAATGATCTGCGTATTCGAGTGGTATTAAGTTAATCCCTAAGCAGCGTTGCGACGTTAGCGGAAAAAATTATACATGCCAGTGTTTTGTTTCGAATTGGTAAAGTAGGTTATTTTTTGCGTTTATAATAACCAATTGTTCGTACGCGAATATTCGTATCATTATGAATTACCGCACAAAAATGTCACGTCAAATTGTGGGAAAAGAAAAACGAGGAGAGTTAGGAGCGAAAAATGTACGCTATTGTTGCTGTGCCGTAATTTTTGCAGGTTTCTTAATATCGGTAAGCAGGTAAGTAAGGCGGTGTGAATAAGCTAAGGTGATATTGTACGTGACGGACGTGAGATTAACATACCGGAAAAAAAACACGTACAATCGATACAGAGATAGGAATGCGTATGACAATGGGTAGCGTTAAAAGGAGAGATAAATATCGAGTCGATCAAGAGACGGAAAGAGTTATAACCTGTTGTGCGAGAAGTGTACGAATTATACAGCATCCGATATTGCTCACCTGGATTGTTGAATGAGATGTTTAGTCACGTCATTTATACGGCTACGGATGTTTAGAGAAGCTGAAGTGGAGTTGTTGCCTATGGAATGCTGTAGACTTTTTCTCAACGTATTGTTCAAAAATGCGGAACACCGTTGCACGGATGAAGACATCGCGTTTGTGACCGAGACGATTTCTCGTGCGGCGTGGATCTTGGATGCTTAATTTCTCGTTATTTGTTGTCTTTCACCCTTCGTAAGTACATACGCGGGAGGCGGCAACGACGCTGATCAAAAATGTCTAAGGATTGAATCAATTAGCGGTGAAAAGATACGCCAGTTACGTCGAAGAGAATTATCTTCGCTGCAATCTTCACGGCGAGCGCGCTTCGTTCGTTTGTTTCGGACGTGTATTTATCGCTGCTGGTACTGTCGACGCAGATATTCTTACGTGATATGTAACTTGTACGCTCCGCGGGCACTCGCATGTTACTGACGCAAATTTCTATTTCCTTCGGTCCGTCGGTACGAGTAAGCCGCGAACAGGCATTGGAATGAGATTCTATAAATAGATTGATTAGGTAAACTTCACGCCGTCCAATCACAGCCTTTCTTTCGTTATTAATATTCAATATGGCGGGAAAACGCTGTTGATTCGAAATTGTTTATTCAACTGCGATTCCAGCATAGATGGATTCTTCGGTCGACGGAGACGGTAAGATGCAGAGGTTATAAGTGGGAAGGTCGTACGTATAGAAAGAAAGGGAAAATCGAGCTATTCAATCTATCCTTGTTTGAACATGAATTTACAAATGCAAAAAACAAGGCTAGATGTAGATGAATATTGACTGAAATTTAATCTCATTGCTTTTCGTGCACGTCAAAAATAGTAGCAGTAAGGATAGATGGGGGTAAATCATTTTTCACTCGCTATCGTTTTATCCACTTGCCCACTCTATCTGTCATTATCTCTATAGATTCGAGTGTGTTTCGAGCCATTCAACCACGGACGTGTTTTATCCCGTTGTTAGGAAATGTTATTCATCCGAGCCCTGATCGCGGAATGAATAGAACGTTGATTACTAAATACTATTAACACATTTTTGTCATAGAATAAACTGTTAGTGAAGACGAAACAAAGTAACGTAGAAGTGATTAAATTGAAAAAAAACGTGGTAAAATAAAGGAATGGAACTATAAACAGTTTAAAGTACAGGACACTGATACATGGTGATATTACGCATGTACAGCTTACACCACAGCAACTTGCACTGTTTATTATGTTTTGACGGCAAGGAAGAGAGGGATAAAAACGTATAAAATATTTATTAATTGTATAAGTTATGGTAGTTTAGTGGAAATTGTAGTGATTTTGGACTAAGGCTGAAATATGCAATTATAGGCATGTGCTAGAAAAATACAAAAGAAATTTTTTTGAATCGATCTAAAACTGAATCTGTACTCATAATCCTCATGTAATGATCGACAAAACGAATGATGGATATATAGAAAATTCAGCCGACTTAATTGTCATGGTAGTAGTATTGCAGAATATTTTACTGTTAAGATGATATGTATGTTCCATAGATTAGAAGAACAGAATTCTTTTTTGCGATAACGGGAAAAAGACAAAGGATAGTTTCATATTTACAATTTAAATTTATTAATCTGTGAATAGTAAACATCGATCCACCTTTTGTACAGTTAAATTAGAAATTATTTACTAACTTTGCTACCTAGTAAATCATGTATCATCAAACATCATAGCTGGTTTAGTTACCATGCAACAAACTGGTATCTTATGATAAGAGCTAGACATCAAATCACATTACTTAGACTTCTTCTTATTTGATGGAGCTGGTAGTCGAAATTTGGCCATTTCAACTTCTGCCTCCGCAAAACTGGTCACATTGTAACAGAAGTACTCAGGATTTTTGTATTCACCATTTTTTGAAGCATTTGGTCCAACCGCTGCAGCAGAGAAATGAAATTTGAACTTGTTGCTACAGATACATTATTTCTAGTTTTTGTTTAGTAACTTGTGACGATTCGATTTATAGAATCAATTGTTTGCAATAATTCAGCCCAAATATAGATTTTTCATTTTCCGTGAAGCTATAAGTTAGATATTTAATCAAGATTCATACAAATACTTGATCTTTCAACTATTATCATCGTTATTATAGTCACTAATTATTTTTTCACTGGATATAAAGATGATAATATCCGAAGTATTAAATCTAGTGAACTTACGATTATTTGGAATATCTACGCAGTTTTTGCTAAGACCAGGTACATTAGCCGCGGATGCGGATGGATTGCTACTGCTCCGAGACCCAGCCTGCGGACTGTAGGGTCGAGTCAGAATTGTTCGCTGAACTTTCTATAGAAGGAAAAAAACAATGTAATGAGATGCAGCTTTGAAGCCTCTGATTTAGAGGCTGAACTTTACCAACGATATTTGACCGAGGCAGATGCTATGATTGAAAGTTGAAAAAAGCGCACTACTTAATTTTCGCAATTTTTGACCAAGAAGGTTCATTGTTTCTAGTTTGAAATCAAGTGTCGCAGACTTCACATACAAGCATAATTTTTGAAGCATCGTCAAGAGTTTCGAAAAATGTTAAAACTTTGGGTTTGAGATCTTTTCCAAATTCTCTTACAACATATTGCCGTTGTATTTTTGGAAATAGTATTTGAGGTTAGAAATACATACGCAGTCACAATTGACATAATAATTCTATTAGCAAAATGGCTACGATAATGATAAGTTGTATGACTTTAGTATGTGTCTACCTGAATTGTAGATTTTCCGAAAATCCGCATCATTTTGACTAGAATCTTAAAAGAAAAGCAAACCTCTTGTACATCAATAGTACTCGTTTAACTCGTTACACAATTCGCAAAGTGAAATGAAGTTCAACTTAGTGCTACGCTACCCAATATGGCAGCACTGTTCGTGGCATTGCGTTACCATAGCAACGATTTCAGTAATATCCAGTGAAGGTAGCCGCCTCAGAGATCGGTAATCGAAATGCAACTCGTCCGCGTTTTGTCAAATTGTCATGTTCTGTTATCTTGCCTTGTATCCACAGATGTTGTGAAAAAAAACTCTTTGTTGTCGAGGCATAAATATCGGTATTTTACGACTACATCTCATATGCTACTGTGTAGAAACAAAAATCAGAATTTTGCGTACCTGTTTTCTGCAGAACTGTAGAATGAACGGTGGTGTTAAATTTTACACAGGTTCAATTTTCTTACGCAAGGAGTTTTTTTAACCGCCGGAATATAATATCTGGAATCTAAGAAATATGAATACAAGGATTTCGTATTTTACGATAAAAGTGATTTATTGTTATGATTAATTGACGTAAAGAAACGGTTTTGCATTTAAATATGCGGCCATCTTGCATTATTGCCAGACAAATGTCAACCGGCTTGCACACGTTCGAGTTGTCCGGTTGTAAATGCACAGATTTCGATTCGGTGATTTTTCAAAAATTCTTCTAACCAGTCGTCTTGGAAGTTACCCATGAATATGTTTTGTGCTTAATTATTTGACGTACAACATCTGCTAAAATATGATACTCATCTTTTTCATATCTTCACATCACGAACAGTGTTTTGTTTTTGCTTGCGGCCGGGAAGACTTCGTACGACGATCGAGGTATTCATGTCAGTCATACTAAAAGAAAACTATGTACATTGTCGTAATGATGCTGCCTGTTTCTGACAATCGCAGTATTTTCACCGATGCTTTGTAGTATTATTGTATTTTACACGATTATTCCAAGTTCACGACCATTCCATTTTGTCCGCTGATGTATGTATACATTACTGCATGAGATGCAAGCAGTTTTGATTTTGGAATAACAAGGTTACTTAAGTATGGAATTATTCATGCTTTGTATGAAACTTTTTTTTTTAATATAAATAATTAATTGGTCAGTGAGTAATTTGTAAATTGCAACGCAAATATAATTATCAACTTTCTTTTTCTTTCAGAGTATATACATTGAGATAGTGATAGTGAACTTGGAGAAGATGTGAGCATTTCAAGTCAGTTGGTAGCAGCATAGTGAGACATGAAGCGGCAAGGATAAGCTGTGGTTCTCTGTTGTGAGGATGACCTGGTCGAGTGAAATGACATTCTAAGGTGGTGGGCGATGGGTAAGCCTCGCATGTCGTTCATTCCTCGACACTTTGCCAGGTGACGTAATATTTCAACACTGGCAGAGTGAGCGTGACACTTTTATCTGTCTTTTTCTCTCTTACTGTCGCTTGTGTGGCATGGTGGCAACATCGAAACGATATTCATGTCTGCATATTTTAGCCTACAGTCAAATCGTTGTTATTACAGCATTGAGTAAAATATCCAAAGATTAAAATTTTTTTAAATTTTATGACTCATAGTTAGTCATAGAATTTTACTGAATTTTTCTAGTTTCAAAGAAGTCAACTAATTTTGAGTGCAAGCATTGGCTGTTAAATTCAGTTTCATTAGTCGCTATACTTTGGTGCAAAGTAAAACTTTCTTCTAAATAATAAATGCTAAGATCTTACTCTTAAACTGAAGTCCGTACGTGTCTGTATATCATTATTTTCTATGAACACAGTTTGCTTATCACAAATTTAATTTCGTAGTTCACCAAATAACTCGATTACTTGATCACTAAATTCTCTATTACTTTACACTTTAAAATCATTGTTTGAAATTTTTCTTGAAGTCAAAACTTGTAGGATGTATTCGGTAATCAATATAGGATGTGAAACTAACCTGTTTTACCGCTACAGATACAACAACAAAGTAAGTCATCAAACCACGGTGTGAATGCGGATGAATCATTGTGTTGGTGAGAACAGGAAAATGTAGGCTAAATATAGGTGAACAGGTAGAAATAGCTAGAGTTTTCCGAGTAGGCAAGGAAATGCAGTGTGCGATTCATTTAGACCGTATATGTATATTTGATTATCCAACAGCGTCGATCCAATAGCACTGCACCTGAAGAGACATTACGAAGAAGAGGATCGCCGGCCGTCATGCCACCAAACCTATTTTTGCTTTGTTCTTTCTTTTTCCTTCTCTCTATCCACACTAATGATGTTTGACTTGAAACATGGGGAATATTCCGAATTTTTTTTTCTACTGTGTGCATGTGTTATTGAGTAAAATACAATGGTATTGTTAATTGAAATTTCAAGTATTGCCAGTGAATAGATTGAATTTTTTACACACGTTTCAAATTTGTTTTTATTCACAGGTGTGATAAAACTTTGAAATTTCACTTCACAATAGCCACAAATTTTTGCTTAAGAATCTTATGTGATATATGCACACTTTGAAGATATGTTTAATAATTTTCTTACGCCATTTACGGGTCGATGTCATACATATTCTTTCCAACGAAAGTATGATGTGAAAGATTTAGGTATGTTGTTTTTTCAAGCTTTACTGTGCTCTGTTCATACGAACTTGATACCCTGCGGTTCCGAGACTGAATGAACATTTTTCCCCCCACAATGTTTTACCCCTCTTGACACTTTCTATACATCGTGGCCGTTTTAGTTTTGATACCGGAGGTTGCGTTCCGGAATTTCCTGGCAGCGCTCTGTATGACAAAGGCAGAACTAGTTATGAATTTGAATGCGTAAAAGAGATGAAAGATTGGCACTGGAAGTTAATTTCGTAACGCACCCCGAATCTTTGTTACCGCACAAAATGAAATCGAACTGATTGTACCAGCCCTGGAATAGTCCAATAGCTGGTAACACTGCTCAAATTTGAGCTAACTTCACTGTCGAACGATTAACCTGTTGCGACTTGTTTGGATTTCGTTGATTACGTCAGCTGTCAAACTGCTGCTGCGAAGGCGGTGAACGAAGTTGTGTTCTTTTTTAAATATTTTAATAATTTCTTTTACTACGTGTTTCGTAACTACTTACTTTGTGTCGCTATTGGCGTGAAATAAAATGACGGAAGTAGACAATTTCCAGTTGCACATCGACAATCTGCCGGAATCCGAAGAATCGAAAATAAATTATTGTTCTCGAGACGGGGTTATATTCATCATCGACGCTACGAAAGAGATGTTCGAAATTGATCCGGAACATGAAAAATCGTATTTTTCGCAGTGTCTCGAGGTAAGTACGTTTATATTCAAAACAATTATTAAAATCACTTCGTAATGTATTTTTTGGAAATCGTCTCTGCCAGTGGAGAATGTAACTTGTCGTATTTCCTTGCTCCGAATCATCAAATCTATCCATATAAAATTATTTATTCTTGCAGGCATACAAAAATATATTGGCAGAAAAATTGTCATGGAACAAAACCGATTGGATGGGTATTATATTGATGGGTACAAATAAGTGGGACCAGGATCCAGAAATCAAACATGTTTTCACCTGGCTAACTTTCAAGGAAGTTTCTATAGATCAAATGACAAAAATCGATGAAGCTTGTGAGCAAATTATTTCATATATATTTCATAATATTTATTATTTTCTACTTATAATTTGTTTCACCGTTTATTTCATTTTATAGTAAGATAACAAAGTAAGGAACTTCATTTGGTAAAATTATTCTGCTGAATCTACGATAACTTGAATAAGATTCGAATGATAAAAACTCATCTCGTAAACATAACTCTGTTACTGTTTGAAATTCATCCAAAAATTTGCCAAAGTTGAAAAAATAATCTAAAACTATTGTTTCAGTATTAAATGTAGATAAGTTTCACGATGATGTAGGCTCCTCGACAGAATATCCACTTTATGATGCATTGTGGTATGCTACCCGATGTTTTAATGCAGTCAAAATTACAATGCCATTCCGGCATATCGTACTGCTTACACGTTCCGATAATCCGTATGCCAATGATCACATGGAAAAGCATCGTATCAGATTAAAAGCGGATGATTGTTCTAATCTGAATATACGCCTCTCAGTCGTTGGATTGGGAACGGAATGGAATCCGTCACATTTTTTTGACGAATTAGAAGTACACTCTGGGAAATTTGACAAAGCTGAAGATTATGAAAGAACATTATTGACTGATTTGGAAGAGGAAATTAAACACGCATCCAGAATTACTGCTAAACTTCAGTGGACTCTTGGAAATGGTGTCAAATTAGGAGTATCTGTCAGCACTATCACGGCGTATGTTGCATTTTATTCCTCGTTTTTCGGAAATTTCTAATTGGAAATAGTATTTCTTATGGATTTAACGACTCGGAGTTGTGATATGATTAATTGAGAATTAAAATTTAGCATCTGTGTGTCCTTTGTATCATAAACCAGTCAATTTCTTACTCACGGTGAGCAGAAGACGTACTGTTAGTTAACTAAATCGTATGGCAAATTCGTTACCAATTAACCATTCGAGAATTTTATTACAGGAAAACAAAATTTCCCAGGCAAATACGATTGAGTAAAGTTAATAATGAGCCATTGGATGCATATTCCTATTACAGAAAAGCTGAGGCAGGTTACTCAGAGGTATGCATTATTTTATATTTTACCTAAACACGCCGAGGCATAAAATATACCAATTTAGCGGAACCATAGTTTGTAGATTATAATGTTCCGTTATTGCTGCATTATTTGAAAGTAAGATATCTTGAGTGTAGTGAATGTTTCTCTTATTAAATTCAGCACTACAGTTTATTATTTTTTTCTGCTAATTGGTGTATCAAATCTTTTTCTATAAACCTCAATATGCTTAGGACGAGGAAGATACAGACGAAAGTGAAGAGTCTATCGGAGAGAAAGTAGTTCTTTCTGAAAATGTCTACAATTACCAAGAGTTTGGTGGACGATCTATCAGATTTTCACTGCAAGAATCGTCGAAACTGAGTAATTCACGTGAACCAGGGATCACTTTGCTTGGTTTTAAACCGATAAGTAAATTGGATCTTTCGCATCATTTAGAAGCACCAAACTTTGTCACCTACAACGATTCGCAACTTCAAGGTAAGCAATAAAACGTTACTTGACTGGCTACTGATGCCACATTTAACAAATCCTCTTGTGATTTACCAAATTCTTAATTTCAGGTAGCAAAGCTTTGTTTGCTGCATTGCTGAAACAGTGCGATGCCAAACATGTAATGGCTATTTGTGTGGTAACATTACGTAGTCGATCACCGTCTTACTTGTATGCGTTGATACCGTATGTCACATTGACCGGCTTTTATGCGTACAAATTACCATTCGCAGGTTTGAATTTAGTATAAATTTTTATAGCTTATTTAGTGACATATTTGACTAAATTACTTTAAAAATTGAAATTGAAATTGAAATTTTATGTTTCAGAGAATATACGAGATTTTTCTTCAGTACTGTCCGAGTATTACTATAATGACACAGACAATAAATGTCCAATAAACAATGAAACGGTGAATCTTTGTTATAACTTTATTAAAAAAACATCCATAAAATACGATCCTGTTGTGTTTAAAAATCCTAAGTTGCACACAGAATTGGCTCACATCGAATCATTGGCAATGGACAAAGATTCCTGCATGATCCCGTCCGATACCACGAGTGAGTAAATGATAGTTATCTCGTTGACAATGACTTTTCATTGAATTTAACCACCTGTAGAATTTAAAAATTCTTACAACCTGTTCTCCATCCTAGTACCTGACAAAGAAGCTGCTAGTCGTAGGTTGGGTCAATTTAGAGATCTTTTTAAAAATGAAGTGGACAGCCATGGCGAAACGAAGAATACTAATAAGAGAACATTAAATTTCGAAGAGCTTGTACAAGCTAAACAAGTAAGCAAATTATCTTTATGTAAGCTGTTGCAGTCTTTCGTGAATTTGAAACTTTGTTGGTTCTAAAGTTGAAATATTTTTAACCTGTTTTTGCATATTCTGCGCACATACATTTTTCTTATCTTGGAAAACTGTTCTGTAAATTGATCGTTCCTAACAAGTATTATAACATATTTATAGGTAAAGAGTTGTACGGTAGCGGAACTGAAAGACTACCTGAAGAGCGTTGGTGAAAATCCAGTTGGTAGAAAGAACGACTTAGTAGATCAGGTGTACAGTTTATTCACTTGAATGTAAAGGTGATTACGAACAGTTTTTTTCTGCCTCCTTTTTTCATTTATTTTGAAGAAATATATTTCGGCAATGATGTACAGCATTTTCAATTAAGATGTCCCTTGTATTATTTGTCATTTTTATAAAATCACATGAGCTTACTTTTGTGAGTATTCCGAGGGAGCATGCCGAAGCGACCGTATTGACGAAACTCTTCCAAAATAGAATCGAGCGACGGTAGGGTGATAGACGAAAAATTGGAATTTTTATTTCTTATTTCTCTCATTGAAAGCTCCTTCATTGTTGATATGAGGGATTCGTGATATTTATTTATTAGCTTGAGAAAATAATTTTCACGTATTTCCTGGTTTCTATTAATATAATAATATTTGATAAGTCAAACGTTTATAAAGATTTATCTGCTATTCTATAAAGTACTGATTACAATATTTATGAGGTATTTTGGATTGTAGACTTTCCTTTCGTACCTTCCTAATTGTTCTAATGCCAGAACACAGTGATACATGTCTAAAATACATTTAGGCGCCAATTTAAATCTTTCTGTCATTAGATTTTCCAGAACCACAATACTGTCTCGTTTCAGATTCTCTTTTGACCTGGCAATTTTGCTCATCGTGGCGTAAGGAACGTTTGGAAATAATTTAAAATTTCTTTGGCACAGTTCTTTCTTGAATATTGGAAAAACGGTTCTATAAATGTGAATTTCGTTGCTGAATTGAATTAAATTCAAATATTGTTGCCTTTTTATGGGATCATGGAGTATACTTTTTATAATTAACAATTAATTTTCTTCTACTAAGGTATCACTATTTTCCACCAAAATACTCATATTCAAATCGAACAAAATGGAACTGAAATTAATCACATTATTTTTCAAAGATCGGACTTCACATCTAGTAAGTTTGCAATCATTCTTCTTAGAATATTGTAAAACTTTTGGTACGATTTCAGTGCGAATATATTCCTCCATGATATACTCAGTTTAACTGGCAGGAAGGAAGTTTCGGTTTGCAGTTTTTCTCCAGTTTTACTGATAAGCGCACTCGTGTAACATAATTATAATATGTTAATAACTTATTGTACTTAATTTGAATGCAAGTATTCCAAAAACAACTTGAATATCGTTGTCTTATGCTATGAATCATAGCGGTCAAATTATCTTTTTAGCCTATTCATTGCAAATTGCGAATTCCTGAATAAATACAATCATTGGATGAACGAACAGTGTACACTGAGTTGGTGAAAAAATGATTTGCGATTGCAAGCTTAGAATTTTTATTATCAGATTGAAATGTTCGAAGTTGAATTTGATTATTTATGTTACAAAACAATAATTCATCATACATATAAACAGATGCATTATATAAGAACCTCACGTTTACAATTCATTCTATAATAACTTGATCCAGTGTAACAGCTGTTTCGAACATTTGAATTATCGTGTTTGTGCCGGCGTCACCTCCGACAGAATAAATCGCATTACGAAATTCAGTGCCTTTCGGGTTCCTAATTAATTCGACTAATTGTTTCAATTCTTCTTCAGTACCCATTGTGCTTGGCATAAAAAAAATTCCATAAATCAAGCCAAAGACACCGAATTGGCGAAAGTCTTCTAAAATTGAATCCAGTGATGGTAGTACCAAAGACTTCGCATTGGGATTGTTTCTTTTTGTTTCCGATATCAAAACTTCTTTCATCGTTGATACTAAAGACGCATGATACTTCTTTATCAATTCCGTCAAAGAATTTTCACGTACTTCTTTATCCGCATTCATGTAAATAAAATGTGACAAGTCGAGAGCTACTGATCCAAAACGTAGATACTGATAGTCAATTGCAATTGCGCTCGCTGGTCTTTCATTTTCATCGTATTTGAAGAGAATATTATTTCGGCAGTAATCACCGTGGCATACGACACTCAATTTGGATTTGCTACTTCTCGCTATAAGTGTTTCCATGTACTCTCTCATATTTTCTATATGTCTTTCCAGTATTTTCATTGCTTTGTAGGTTTGCGAATTTTCTTCATATTTCGCATTGTTGAATAGTCGCGTTACACACATGGCAATAATTTGACGAATTGTGGCACCTGATTTTTCAGTCCAGGTACATTCTTTAAGTCCAGTCAGTATTTGCTCATTAAACTGTTCCGGATGCAGTTCTTTACTAATTAAAGACAGTGCGTGCCATCTGCAGTAAATGACATGAAATTTTTGAAATATTTTATATTACATAAAATATCGAACGATGATTTATTATAGTAATCTTTGTCTTGGTGTTCAATGATTAAGTACAATACCATACTTACAAGGTTTCTTAATTTGTTTTGCTTCAGAAAATAAATTGTAAAGATTAGTTTTCACTCACCTGCCCAGGTGTTCCAATGCGCTTACACAGTGTCCCATATCAAGAATTTTTTGCTGCGCTAATTTATACCCTTCTTTCGTCAAATTCTCAAGGATCACAATACCATCTGTCGGAGCCATATTCTCTTTCGACGTAACCTTTTTAAACACAGCGTAAGGACAATCTGGGAATAACTTGAAATCAATCAGTTTCTTGTATATTGGACAGATGGTACGGTAAAGTTGGGTTTCATTGGAGAATTGGGTCCAACTCTCCATTAGTTTTTGCCTTATGCAATCGTCCTTTATACATTTTACGAGCAGGGAGTAAGCTTCTTCTGCCAGAATTCCATCTTTTCTCACCAGGATACTCAAGTTCAAATCAAGTAAATTTGAGGAGAAACCGTGTAGATCCGATTCCAACGGCTGTAGCTCAAAGTTGACAAGTTTATAATCAGTTTTTTCATAGTATGTAAAAATGTCTGGCAGCACCTCAACGCGAATGTATTCTTCCATGATGCGTTCACTTCAACTGCACAATCACAAGTGGCTCATTATACTTAATTAACTTGATCTGAAAAACATGTCGTTAGGACATTTTATCATACCTTAAGAATTTACAGTGATTAAATAATCGTTCCAAAACACGTTTAACAATTTTTCCCCTACCCAAAAAGGTCAGATCAATTATGAGCCAACTGTATACACTGTCTTTTAACTGTATACACTGTATACACTTAACTGTATACACTGTCATTTCAAGTGATATTTGGTTACTGTTCAGGTCCGAAGGTGAATCATGTGAAATCAGCCGGTTTTTTCTACTTTTAAAACAAAGTTCCTTGAATCGTGATAATTACTAATTACTGTTTCTGTGAATCAGAGATAAGTTACTTAATGTATGGATGAATGTTAAAATAGTTAATGAACTTCCAAACCTTGCAAAAGGTCTTGGTTTACTTTTGACCAGAGTTTTGAGAAAGTAAACGATCTTATTGAAAATGTTTTATTACGGGATACAAAGTATCCGATGCAAATACACCTGAAAAAACATCACTTTTGCCAACTAAATGAAAAGTGAGTCATTTTTATTTTTACAAATGTACCATGAATTTTTAATTCAAGAACATAACGTAAACGTCGATCGCTTTCTCATATCCATTTTTTGTATATTTAGAGAACTTTTCAACGTACTTATTTGCGGTTTTTTGCTAATTCTGATGGTATACCAATAGGTTTTCAATACTCGAGAGTAATTATTGCGATATAATGTAAAATACTATTGTTAGATACAAATAGATTGAAAATAATCGTGAAAATTAACGGAATAATTCATTTCCGAGAAAGTTATCGATGAATACGAATCTGTAATCGGATTTTAAAAATTCAAGTTGTCGGCTCCATTATGGCGGACAAAAATTTTAAAATGAATCGAATTCGGAGAGAAAACTCTGTCCAAGGGTTCTTTGACCCGTCCTGAGGATTTACTTCAAAATAAATTTCATCTTCGGAAAGATCAGACTTTTTTTATGCTAAGACACCTTGGGTCGTGTCTTTTTTTCAAGAACAGAAAGTGCTAAAAATTCACAGATAAAAATCCAATTTGAAAAAATTATCAAATGGATCAAATTATTTCTCGAGAATGGTAAGGCCCAGAGACATAAAACTTGCAAGATTTTCACATCTGTGAATGTGAGTGTACACTAGATTGTATAAAAAAAGTCGACTATTTTTTTTTCAAAATTCAAGTAAAAAATAATGCTGTAAAATTTTGAGCTCTTAATATCAACATAAAATAACTTTTCCGACGATGCACCTCTTAATATTAATATTAAGAGCTCGAACTTTGACAGCATTTTCTTTTAGTCATTTGAAACAATATTTTAATAACAATACGGATATAAGTGAAGTGAGAATCCATGAATTCTTAAAAGTTTTTTTATTTTCGAAATCATATACAACATTCTGAAATTGAAATGGAAAAATTTGCTTTCAAAATTTCATAGTGCGGAAAATTTAGTTTCTCCAATTGTTAGGATGCCAGAAATTGGATTTTTTCTGCTCTGTGAATCTGTTATATGTTTACTTTGTGCAACGCTACAGCTGTGTCAAAAATTTCAAGCACCGCATTTGTCCCAGCTTCACCTCCAATAGCCCATACAGCGTTTGAAAATTCTGCGCTCATTCTGTTGCCCGATTGTCCAGCCTTATTTATGTTGACAAATTCTTCTTCGGTACCCATCATCCATGGGACAAAAAATAGTGCATAAATCAAACCGTAGGCACCGTACTGGTGATAGTCTTCTAAAATAGAGTCCAGCGATGGAAGTACGGCAGATATATCCTTGGGCGATTTATTGTATGTCAGAATTTCGCTCATCGTCGATACCAAAGATGCGTGATATTTTTTCATTAGGTCGAGGAAATATTTTTCTTGTATTTCGCGACTGGTATTCAGATAAAAGAAGTGTGACAAGTCGAAAGCTGGTGAGGCGAAACGAGTCAGCTGGTAATCGACTGGAATTACGCTTATCGGTGTTTCATTTTTACCGTACTTGTAGAGCAGATTACTTTGAGCGTATTCACCGTGGCATAAAACGCTCAATTTTGACTTTCTGCTACTCATAATGAGCTTCTCCACGTATTGTAAAAGATCCTCGTTCTCCCTCTCCAGTGTCTTCATTGCTTCGTAAGTCTTTGAATTTTTTGGATAATTTGCATACTTGAAAAGTCTTTTCAAACAAATGGTTATTGTTTCACGAACTTGGACACCGGATTTCCTGCTCCAGGTAGATTCTTCAAATCCAGATAATACTTCTTGATGAAATTGTTCTGAATTTAGCTCTTTCATGGCTAAAGACAACGCGTGCCATCTGTGAAAAGTTAAATGCAAATTTTTTAATCATTGCATCTTGTTTGATATCGATAACAATGAATGTGACGCTGTTGGATTATGCGCTATGAATATGAATCTGTTTTCCCTTTGAAAGGTTGGTGAATTATAATTTCTTTCAATGGTAAAAGACAGGGGATTGTTTTGCTAAGTCTTTGTAAAAAATCGTAGATGTTTTTATAAAAATTCAAATTGAGTATTTTTTATCCACATTTTCACATGAATTAAATGTGAAAGATGCGATTTCGTACCTTCCCAATTGTTCCACTGCAACGACACAATGTTCCATATCAAGAGTTTTCCCCGGCGCCACTTTGTATCCTTGTTTTACCAAATTTTCTACGACGATGATACCATCTAGGGGGTCCAGTTTCTCTTTTGATCTCACGTCTTTGATCAGTGCGTAAGGAACGTCTGGTACGAACTTGACATTTTTTTGAAACATTAGTTTTTTGAATATTGGCACTACGACATTGTAAATGTGAGCTTCGTTGGTGAATTGTATGCGACTCTCTGATAACTTTTGTCTTTCCAAGTCGTCTACTATAGTTTTGAGTAAGAAAGAATAATCTTCATTTCCCGAAATACTTAAATTCAAACCATACAAACATGAGTTGAAAGTATTTAACTCTCCTTGCAGAGATCGCAGCTCGTATTTATCAACTTTGCTATTGGTTTTGTTGTAGTACTTCAATATTTCTGGCACAACTTCAACGCGAATGTATTCCTCCATGATATTATCGTTGTTTGATACTTGACGTGCGACTGACCAAGCAACGCTTTCGGTTTGCAACTTTGTATTTAAATATCGGCAAGTATACGGTGTCCATACCTGCCGAAACTCTTCCCGCTGTTAAGAAAACAACATTACATATTCAAAAGTGTTTCCTGATAAAAGATGAGGCAACTCTTACTATATTTTGTTAACCTTGAGTATCTCGGCCGCGAGAATTGCAAAACAACTGCAATAATGTTTGTTAATTACGATCGGTGAATAAACACTGAATCATGTAATCAAAAGGGCTTCCGTTATTGGTATCTCGATTGCTTAATCGAAGTGATTTGGATTGTGACGAGGCTTAATCGAAATTAACTCTAAGCTTGATTTTAATAAAATCTCAAAAAATTAAATAACCATTACTTTGTTGAGTGGTTGAATTGTTCATCGAGCTTCACTCTGTATCAGTATCTCTTCACTGTATACATCTCTTCACTGCGTTATTTGTGCAGGTGTTTTCTGAAGTTTGGCACGTTGTGATAGTATCCGAAATAAATTCATACAATAATATTTTAGAAGACTAATGAAAACAGTTATATTGTAAACATTTTTCCAAGTTAAGTTATACCATGAGAAGCTGTTTAGACAGGTGAAAAAATGTATTCCTTCAAAATTCTTTCTCTTTCTGTGACATGTGTTACATTGAATTCTCATTTGGTCCGCGAAGTTTTTAAAATGTTCCTAATTTCGACGATGAACTGTTATTCGTTCAGTTTAACAAGCAATAATAATTTCTTTTTTACTCCGATTTAACTTATTGCATATTGTAATTGGAGGACGAAAGTCTTGTGAAAATTCACAATTTGATGTGGTTATAACTCCGTTTTGTAACCAAGTAATGAAAATATTTTGTGTAATTACTTGTTCAAATTTTATCGTTCTACATTCTGGGATCACACAACACGCCGTTAAAACATCGAGTGTCTTTTATTTCAAACAGCTTCTTTTTCTGACACATACACATGATCAATAAATATATTTGAATACTTTTTCGAGTTAATGATAATAATAATAATAATAATAATAATAATAATAACATCAATATTAGTAATGTTAATAATATCAATACATAGAGCAGAGATATGGAATGTATTGTCTTGATACAGAAATGTTTGTCAATCCATCTATATGATCTAATTTATTATTAAATTACTCATATGGATTTTAATTTTATAGTGAAAATGATTACGTGACATAACAATACAAATATAAAGAAAAAAGCTGACGAACAATTGTAGGAGTTATGAATGTTTCATGATAATTATGACTGTCGTGCAAGTTTCAATTTCAATTACAGCAACGCAATTCATCAAATTGCATAAATACAATGTTAGATTTTTATACGTAAATACTGATTATAGATCAATAGAGTTTCGTTGTTTTTTCTGAAATTTGAGATATAAATTGTTAAATTCAAACGTAACAATATGTACAGTGAATACATATACGTAAAATACCACAGAAGGCGATAGAATTTGTAATTAGACAGTAAATATACTTGAAGGCCAGCATTGTTTAACAGTAAGACCAACATTGCAATCAGCGTGTTGTCCCCTTGAGAAACAGTGAATCTTGTTACAATTCGTCTTTTGTTGGAAGCATCTGTAAATCTCTAATACTGCCAACGAATATCGGAATTTTACTCGGCTTATGTTGAATAGCGAACATGAATGGTCTGTTGACATCGAAGACTTCCGGCGGACTAGCCATTCTTCTGCATCTTATTTGAACCACTGTGGAATAAAAAATATTGTATATGTCAATAATTTTATTTGGACAATTATTGAGATAGAAGTGTTAGAAGAGTAAAATGACTGTATCGCAAAAAGTTATAATCTGATTTTTATAGCAATTTTGAAATTTCAGACTAGAATCCATTCCAGATTAATTGGCATTTAGTATAAAGTACATACAGGTAGCTGCGGCAGCTTCAGATCCCTCCTCGTTGACCTCAATAAATGCTTTCTGAAGGACGTGCCCAACCTTTAATGGGGCTTGTGAAATCCCACTCAAGTCTGCAAAATCGGTAAATACTTGCTTTATCCCCATCTGAAATGATAAGCAATAGAATTTTGTTGAATGATTTGATAAAGACAGTATGCCTAATGCGAACAAATCGAGATGATTCTCGGTGGCGCGAATAAAAAAAATTCAAAATTTTTTACAAAGTTTCCTTACCTTGTTTGCTATGTTTAATTCTTTGTCATTCAGTAATGGTGCTATAGGTTACGTAATAATAGTAATATTGCAAGAAAATTATGTCACATTCGATGCAGAAAATTTTACTATTGTGACTAAGGTGGAACAGAAATAATGAAAACAAAATAACATTGTATTGCCTAAAGGCTTTAATACCAAGACTTGAACTCTTGTACCAATCAACTGCGGACTCACCTCTTGTAAAATTTCTTCAAGATTTATTGTGGATTCAACTTTGAACTTGGGTAAGAACAACTCTACTTTGCCCGATCTCCAATAAGTACTTTCAATACTTCCTCGATTGAAATTTTGTTCTAAATTCCGCAGCCCTTCAATTTCGTTCGGCAGTATAATGAGCATACTGAAGTCATCGTTCTGAAAGAAATATAATATCAATATAAAAAAATCTCTGTCAATTACGCAGTCCAAGGGCCGCTCTTTTAGTATCGATCACTCACTGAGTATGGAAGTCGAATTGCTCTGGCATTCAATTCTTCTAACTCTGCGTAAGCATACTCAGACTTTGTATACATAGTAGGAATGTGTCTTTTAGTATCTTTTGTTATATAAAATGGTCTATTCTCTGTGTATTCGGTGTTAAATTTGTTCGCCCAGTTCCCTTTGAAGTACACAGCGTTTATCATTATTATTTTAGTCCATTCATTCACTGCATCTGATGGAAAACGTGATTTTTATACAGATGTTCATGGTTTTCAACTGACGTGTACGAAGAATTGAGTTTTTCTTGATGCAGAAAATAATTGTCACGATTTTAAAACTTTTCAAGTTGACGCGTGATAACTCTTGAATATTGAAATTTCAAAGGAATGAGTTGAATATTTTCGAATTGATTCCAGTTATGTATCACCGGCGAATTCTGTATCGGAATTGAGCAACTGCATCAAATTACCAGCGGATAATAAGTTCTTGATTCTGTTGTTGGTTTGATTTTCAACCCAAGAATTTATCTGTCGAGTGGACTCCACACTGTTCTTGAAGTCAACCCTCGGTGTATCTGAATCAAAGTATTTCGAATTCATAGACAAAAATTCAGGCATCAGAGTTATACCCTCCTGAATATAAATTGCGTTTGCCAAACTGATTTCAAGCCCTGTAGCATTCTGGAAAGAAAAATAATGAAAAATATTTACTAATTTGCATAATGTCGTATACTTGACTAAAAAAAACTTGGGCAAGAAAGTATGCAATTGTTATTTGTGGTGAAGGGTTTTTGAATATTGAATTGCGATGAACAGCAGTTTATGGGTATAATATTTGTTTCGTTCCTTTTTTTCTCGGATATTACGGAATTGCAAAAGAATTACATTCAACGACTGTAGAAGGGACTTGAATCCATTCTGGGTCAGAGAGTCGTCGCTGAGTAGGTAAAGAGCGCTTCTCAATTCCTCCGCAGTTTTCCCTCGTGCTCCGTACGTCAATATAGATAGAATCATGTGAGCGCTTAGCGGAGAACAGACAGTATTGCCTCCAACTTTGGGTGCAACCATCTGAAATATGGATATACATCGGTCATCATTTTTCCTCCAAATTTAGAATGCGCCAAATCGATTTGGACAATTCTTCAACAAGTCGGATTATTATTCCACAAAAATTACAAAGCTGAACAAATTCTGGATAAAACTATCAACTTACCGAATAAAATCTAGTGGTAAATTTATCGTTGGATTTGGACATCTGGTTAAATATATTTTCTTGGTCCTCCTCGTCAGATGCCATTTCGACGAACTGTGAAGACGCTACATTACAGAGACAGTTGGTCAATAAAAGGGTTAAAGTGACGAAACCGAGCATTGGCATTGTCATAAATGTGTATCTAATAATTATGATTGATCATTGGTCTTCTCGTGCAGCGTGTTTGTTTTGTTTCAAATATTAACAATTTCTAAGTTAGGTTAGCCCGGTTTGCTTCAAGTTATAATCACTCTGCTAATGGTCAATAAAATGGTTCAACCTATAAAACTAAGGATTGGCATTGTCATAAGAATCTATTTTATTATTTTGATTGATCATCGGCCTTCCGGCGCGACGCGTTTCTTTCTTTTTTTTTCTTCAAATATCAAGAATTTTCAGGTTAGGTCAGCTCGATTTGCTCTAAGGTGTTAGGTTAGAATCGCGTTGCTCAGTGAGGCAAGTCTGGGCCGACGGATGTCAAGATGACAGATGTCATTTTCTAAATAAGGTTACAATGCGTAAGTGCCGGAGTAAATTTCACAGAATCGTAACGTTAGGTTTACGTGCTCGACATGATTTCAAGGGTGCGGTTAGATTACCTTTTTTTACGATATGCGACGATACCAATATCACAAAGCTGTCGATGATTCTTTGGAAGGATCAGACTCTAGCTGCGAGGTATCTTGTTGATATATAAAATATTTACTGACGAGCGACGAGTCCCGGTCGCTTGAGAAATCCAAGAATTGTAACAGTAAACTTGGGACAGCGTAATAATGATGGGTTGAAGTGAACACAGGTTTATTAGGGTCGTTATAACATTTTTTTTATGCGCCAACAACGAATTATATTCTTGCAGTATAAGATTAGTCTTATGCAAAACAGTTTCCCACTCTTCGACTTACGTAACATTCGTCATAACATTTCAACAATCCTCCGCTGTTCAATACCTACGGAAATATTCCATTTACAATGACGCACATTGCTCACGTGATATTTTCGGAATTAAGTTATGAATGGTCCAAATTTAAGGGGGTATTCTAGTGTAGAAATTTGAAAAAATCGATTTTTTTTTTTTTTTATATTTTCAAAGCTTAACCTTTCAAGAATGTGTCCTTAAAAGGACAAGTCAAAATTTCAATTATTTTCAGAGATATAGCTATTTTAGTGACACGTCTTCAATACTGGCTCGGCTGGAACGAATTTTACTCGAAACTTTAAACGCGTTTTTCTCAAAACTACATTTTTCAAAACGGTTGACATGATTTCTCAAGTTCTATTGAACCGATTTACTTGAAATTTGGTGAGAATCTTCTCAATACATGTCTCTATCGCACGAACTATTATTATAACGAAATAATAATTTTTACTATTTTTAAAAAATTCAGAAACGTCCAAAAAAGTCAAAAAAAACGTATTATTTTTTCGGACAGCCGTAATTTGGCAAAAAAAAATTTTTTTTCGACTTTTTTTTAGTTAGTACGATAGCTGCATTTATGTAGATTAATAATCTTTTTTTTTTTTTTCTGATTTTGAAAATGCTTGCAATCGTGACAACATTGGCGCGCCATTTTTTTTGTACCCCCCACTTCAACAACTCATAGCACTTTCAATTTTGTATTTTTTGACTTGTTTTTTTTTTTGTAATCGTGAAATAATAATAAACGCCTGATAAAAAAATGGATCGTAAAAATATTTTTTGTTTTTTGTTTATAGCACTTCAAAAAACACCTCAAATTCATGCCTCTACACTAGAATACCCCCTTAAGGATTTGTTTTCTCAGCCTGTAACGCGTCGATGAAATTATTGACTAGAAAAATAGGCAAAGCTTGGACTAACATCGAGCAATCTTTGTCGAAGTGGGGAACTTGCAAGCCTTTGAAGAAGCCCGAAAATCCAGCCAAGTACGCGGCAAAAATTGGATCGGAAAATAAAATATTCGTCAGAAAAAAATTCCAGGCTGTTGAGTGTACTCGACCTTGTAAATGCGGGCGGCTGTTGATTATCGTGGAACAGGTCAATCAAGACGTTCTTGTTATCATCTACCGTCGTAGTTTTCTCGCCATAGGGCATAAAGTTATCGGCTGCGCCGGATTTGTTGTTCTGCACAACGTAAATTGGACAAGCTGCGCGGTTTCTCTGCTGGGCAGCATCTTTACGGGGTTTGTCAAAACCGTCGGTGATTTTGAAGCCGGTGTTACGAACGGACGAGGTCGACGGTTATTTTCACGGTCGTATTGCCGCCACGATAAATACTCCAGATACGAAACATCGTGCTGATTATATCCCAAATTCTTCTAGCTGAACTGTTCAGTCGCTTCCTTTTTCTGACGATCCTCGTCTAGTCGAAACGACGACTGACCGTCGTTGCTTGATCTCGTTATTCGTTCGGAAACTGTACCTGGATTGGAGAGAAAACGTAGTCCGGTCATTAAAATATTGATCAATAATGTGTATATTATACTTTTCATTTCTATATTATTTCCTCAAAATTTATCAACATAGCTTCACGGTCTTATCCAGTACGAAGGAACGATCAGTAAATTTACGAAAAGGTGATCAAAGAATCGAATGAGCAAAATATTATACTTGCCGTCGAGTCGGTTTCTGTTTTTATCAACTCGCGAGGCAGTGGGATCAATCTTTGCCTGGTAGGTTCTGTGCTTCGAATTCTTCGAGGAGTTGCTTCGGGTTCGATGGTGATTCCGGAACATCGTTTTGTGTCAGGGGCCATAGGGGACAAGAATTTGCCGTAATAAGGAGTAGCACAATGATGCTTGAGATCGGTGAAGTCATATCGATTCGTCGCGTATCGTAACAGATTATTCCGAGTTTTCACGTAACGTAACTTCACGTAGGAAATACGCCGGCAGAATGATGCACTGCACCTGAAATTGCCTCCCATTGCTGAGTAGTAGCTGGTACACCGTGTAATTATGATGAACCAGACTCTCGATTCCAGGTAAAAAATTTTAGCTGACATCGAGTCACATCTGTACAATACAGAGAAATAATTCTCTTTCTGAGATTATACAATACGTAAGTAATCGAGGATACGGAATATTGTGAGATTATAAAAGTTCGGAGAGGAAGCAAGAGAGAGAGAGAGAGAGAGAAAAGAAGATTCCGTTATAGTGTTGCAATTTTGTTTTCCCTTCCCCTCAACAATTGCGAACTATCAGATCGAACGTTTCCATGGCATGATTTTCACAGATTCCACAAGTTCGAAGCGGTAGTTTTTATTTTGTTACGCCTGTCTGTAGTATAAATATATTTATTATTTTTAGGCTGGGCAGTGCATGTATCGTAATACAATGTATAGGTACAAATTATTATAAGCTATAACATAATATACGAAGTTAGCCTTTATTCCCGGTACTTTAATATTGCTGTATACATTGGCAATTGGATAATATGTAATAATAAGTTTAAAATATGAAAAACTAATCTTATTTATTAAGAGGGAAGGCCACTGTGATGGTCGAAAAAAACGACAGATTTTTAAGAATATTTTTCACAGAGATAACTAATTATTAAAGTAATCGGATTGTTGGTATTTTATTAAGTGTATATTAAACTTGTTTTACATAAATTTTGATTACAAAATATTTAAAATTAACCAAGATATGGGCTGTTCTTTTTTTCTTCACTCATGAAATGCCGACGGATTAAAATTTTTTTCACTAACAAGACCCCTTTTCTTATTCTAGCCGTCATCATTCTGCATATAATAATAATAATAACAATAATAAAAAAATAAATAAATAAAATCAGTACAGTACAGCACAGCCGTGTGCAACGATAGCTACATTTGTATCGATATTTACAAAATTTTGTTTTTATTCTGAGATAACCCTACACCGAGATATCAATCCCACAATGGAGGGGAAAGTTTTAAAAATACATCCAATAGTTGACCGTTCGGATTATCCATATGGATGAGAAAATCACCAAAAATTTGCACTTGAATATACAGGCAACGGTGAAAATGGCTGTTATGATGTTATAAGCACATCGCCGGAAACCGTTTTTGATCAATATACGTTGAAATTACAACCCATTTGTACACGAAACACTGCGCCTGTTGAAATGGAATCAGACGTATCGTTAATTACCAAGCTTTAACATGTTTCCACGGAAAAAAAGTAGAGAGTACTGGTAATCAACAGATAAAGAGCGTAGCATACAATCCGTGTGTAGAAAATCAGAAGCTCGTATTTGATCCATATTCGTCGAAATTACAATATATTTATACACGAAGCTCTACGCATGTTGAAATAAATTTTCGACGTTCTTGTCTTGTCGTTCCGCTTCGTGGTTTTCGGCGTCTAGATCCTGCGCTCCGTAGTTTGACGGACCCAGGTCTGTCCAGGTCCTCCGTTTCGTGGTTTTTGATCTTTTGGGACCAGCGGTTCGTGGTATTCGTGCTCCAAGTTACCGGGACGATTTTTTTTATCGAAAAGATAACGAAACGAGCGACGAGAGGGGTCTACGCGCTTATTGCGCAGGGGTGGAGTCTTTAGTTACATGGATATAAAGATGTGCACGCGTATCATTAACGGTAGTTCAAGTCACTCTGAAGACATGGATCGTTGGGTCGGGAAAGCTGCAATTGTGACCGGTTCCAGTGCGGGTATCGGCGAAAAAATCGCCGAAGCTCTCGTCAAGGAGGGATTGTTGGTCGTCGGACTTGCCAGGCGATTGGAGAACTTGGAAGCACTGGAAAAACGGCTCGAGGGAGCCAAGGGAAAGTTTTATCCGAAGCAGTGCGACGTTACCGACACGGAAAAATTTCAGTGCGTTTTTAAATGGGTTGATACCGAATTTGGAGGCGTCCACGTCCTGGTTAATAATGCTGGTCTTTGGACTCCCAAGCGATTCATTGGTAGGCAATGAAAACTGAGGATTTTTTTTATTTTTGACTTGTGCTAATAACTTTCAGACGTCTAAGCACGTGTTTATCGCTCATTCCTTGTACTTAATTGTTTGGTCATTGTTTGATTTAGATGACGATATTGAAGGTTTTCGGAAGACACTCGAGCTCAATGTCATGGCACCTGCCGTAGGTGTGAGAGAAGCTGTGGCTTCAATGCGAAGGCGAAACGTAGTGGGTCACATTATCAACATCAACAGGTGAACGATCAATCGTGCGAGATTCATCTCTGTGAATAAAGAAGCGATGACATGCGAGTACCAAAAGAATATTAACGATGTTCTTGTGTTTCCACAGCGTTGCGGGACATTGGATCCCCTTCGAGAACCCTTGCAGTCTGTGTCCAAGCGCTAAACACGCAATTACTGCCATGACGGAAACAGTGAGACGGGATCTCGTGGCTGTTGGTAGCAAGATTAAAATTACGGTGAGAAGACTTTAGTGTCAGGAAGTAATTCTTAATTGTAGTTCTTTTGTCAGGAAGACTTACCACGGTTATAAAAATCGGAGCGAGGCTGGACTCATGGTATTTTTCCAGAGCATCAGTCCCGGAGTTGTCAAGACGGACATCGCTCGGGCCGCTGGTGTTCCTGACCCCGAGGGTTTGTTCAGCAAATTTCCATGTCTCAAGCCGGAAAACATAGCTGCAGCAGTTATCTACGTATTGGGCAACCCGGAACATGTTCAGGTGACAATTTAAAACGTGCTTCAACCTCGCTGCTTCTTAAATATGTATATTTTCAAGTTTCACGTTTTACGCTCTGCATAATAGTTCATTCCATCTCTGTGTTCAACAGTGTCACACATTTTGTTTTTTAAATTTGATCAATTTTATAAACTTACAGGTTACGGAATTGACGATTCGCCCGGTCGGCGAAGCGTTGTAAGACATGGATCCATGAGTCAACTTTGAGGATATGTCTCTGTATTTCAGTTTCGTCACGAACAGAGAGAAATTTTATAAAACTACATTGTTACGTTAGGAAATGTACAGAATTTTCCTAAAAACTATATCGCATCTCGTCTGAAATCATTTTCAACATATTCTCTACATCCCTATATCCGATACCCAACTACCTCTTCTCTATCACGTCTAGAACAAAATATTTAGGCATATATGAATAGTTGATTTACGAGATGAGTATGAGACCAGTAAAAGGGGGGGGGGGGGGACTTGGTCGCGCTGATTCCAAAAGTTTGAAGTACCTGAAATGTGCAATCATCTATTGCTTTAGCTTGTTTGGAAATCGAATTGGGTAACTGGCAAAACCTGGCCAGATCCCGACTAGTATGGCTCTTGAGAGATATGTATAAAATTATAAACTACCGTAAAACTATTGACGAGTTGCATTTTACCGATCTTGATCAACGCATCGATGAAATTATTGATTAGAAAAATAGGCAAAACTTGGACTAACATCGAGCAATCTTTGTCGAAGTGGGGAATTCGCATGCCTTTGAAGAAGCCCGAAAATCCAGCCAAGTACGCGGCAAAAATTGGATCGGAAAATAAAATATTCGTCTGAAAAAATTCCAGGCTGTTGAGTGTACTCGACCCTGTAAATGCGGGCGGCTGTTGATTATCGTGGAACAGGTCAATCAAGACGTTCTTGTTATCATCTACCGTCGTAGTTTTCTCGCCATAGGCCATAAAGTTATCGGCTGCGCCGGATTTGTTGTTCTGCACAACGTAAATTGGGACAAGCTACGCGGTTTCTTGGCTGGGCAGCATCTTTACGGGGTTTGTCAAAACCGTCGGTGATTTTGAAGCCGGTGTTACGAACGGACGCGGTCGACGGTTATTTTTACGGTGGTATCGCCGCCACGATAAATACTCCAGATACGAAACATCGTGCTGATTATATCCCAAATTCTTCTGACTGAACTGTTCAGTCGCTTCCTTTTTGTGATGACCCTCGTCTAGTCGAAACGACTAACCGTCGTTGCTTGATCTCGTTATTCGTTCGGAAACTGTACCTGGATTGGAGAGAAAACGTAGTCCGGTCATTAAAATATTGATCAATAATTTTTGTATTATATTTTTCAGTTCTCCATTATTTCCTCAAAATTTATCAACAAATGTTCACGGTCTTATCCAGTACGAAGGAACGATCAGTAAATTTACGAAAAGATGATCAAAGAATCGAATGAGCAAAATATTATACTTACCGTCAAGTCGTTTTCGGTTTTTGTCAAGTTGCGTGGTAGTGGGATCAATCTTTGCCTGGTAGGTGAGGTTCTGCGGATATGGAATATTATGAGATTATAAACATTCACAGGGAGAGAGAGAGAGAGAGAGAGAGAGAGAGAGAGAGAGAGAGAGAGAGAGAGAGAGAGAGAGAGAGAGAGAGAGAGTGAGAGTGAGAGTGAGAGAGAGAAGAGAAGATTCCATTATATTGTTGCAATTTTTGTTCTTTTTTTTCTCAAGAATCGTGAACTATCAGATCAGACGTTTCCATGTCATGATTTTCAGGGATTCTAAAGTTCGAAGCGTTAGTTTTTATTTTTTTGCGTCTATCTATAGTATAAATATATTTGTTATGTTAGGGCTGGCCAGTGTATAGGTATATCGTAATACATTGTATAGGTACAACTTCTTATAAGCTATAATAAATATAATATAATAAAAAAGTGTTTTAACTGTTCTGAGCAGATTCCTATGCATATGAATGTAGGGCGTATTTGTTACGTGTTTTTTTTATTGTTATTTCAACTCTAATAAGCAATCGAAATTTTTTTTATATTTTTCCAACCCCCAGACGCCCCCAGAGCTCTTGAAATGATGATATTTAGATAGTGATTGCGACATTTTTGAAAATGATGAAAAAAATTACAAAAATTTCTGTACCCAAAATCAAAAATATCCATGCCAAAATCTATGTGAGCAGGCAAAACAGTAATTTTTCTATAAATTTGTTGATAAAATAATAATTCTATTTTAGTAATTTCAATTTTTTTTTCTAATTTTCCGGGTTCAATCTATCTTTCCTAACACAACAACCATCTTGAAATTTTTATCACACTACAGAATGTATGCCATTTTTATTCATAATTTTAAAAAACGTCGCAATCGCTGTCAAAATATTATGATTTGAAGCCCAATGGGGACGTCAGGGGGGCTAGAAGAAGCTGAAAAAAATTTGGGTTGCTTTTTAGAGTTGGAACAGCAATATAAAAAATCGCGAACCAAATATAAGGGCGTGAGGGTGAGACCCTAATTGAATTGGTATGGAATGCTCCATGTATACAACAAGTATAAGAACAATTAATGTTTCTCTCGCTGAGATAATTATACCGAGCATAGAGACGCTATCGCATTTTATCATTGTTAGAGAGAAATTCCACAAGCATAAACGTTGCATCGATCGTAAGTCCAGCGTTGGATCAGGGCTGTAATAAAAACGCTGGTAACTTCTTCCCTTTCCTTTTTCTCGGTACCGGTGTTAATGCGGGAGTCTTTGCCCGCCTCAGAATCGTTAGCGTGAAGAAGAAATCTGCTCAGATTTTCAGGCAGCCTGTTCCTGCTGGCCAAATACGAGCCCAACTCGCAGGCGACTCTGCTGGGGCATTTTTGAGCACTTGTCGCTTCCGCCAAGAAGCCCTCGGTCAAGTTAACTCCGAGGACGTTCCAGTGGGTGGAATTATCGCCGGGTTGATCGAAGATGTCTCTGCTCTCCTCCGTCCGAACCTCGGCAATCCTCTCGGCAAATCCAACCCCGTGATGCGTGATTGCCGAGTAAATAGACGGGGCGAATACTCGCAGGATGAACGGTACGACGAAGAAGAGTTTCAGCAGGATTTTCGCGATTTTAATCAACTTGAAGATCTTCAACGGGATCAGGAAGAACTTGAGGGCTATCAGCGGTATCGCTATCGACAGGCTGCTGCCCAGGCCGATTTTGAAGAGGTTCAGTAGGTTGGAACCGATCGCTGAGAGCAAGCCGATCAAGGATGGAGTCGGTTCTCCGCGGCCTGGATTGTCGCACGAAGAGTAGGCGGGCAATTTTTGGTAGGCCAATGGCGGTCGCGGATGATGATGATGGTGATGAGGATGCCAGGACTCCCGACTTCCGGGGTACGAGGATGACTCCTCGCTGTTCTCGTAGTATCTGTTGCTCCTGTAGCCCGAACCAGTGGAGAAAGAACTGTACTTCTCTGGACCGTGTAGGTGATCGATTACTTGATCTGGAAAGCCTGCGAGCAAAAATCAAACGAATCGTTAATAAATCCCCAATTTATAAATACTTTGCCATTCGATCTACTTTATTCTTGGATCGAATTTTCCAACTAAATTCATCGAGTGTTGTGCATCGTACTTGGTGAGTATGAGTCGGTGTAATCCGCTCCGTAACTCGTTGAAGGAGAATAATGATTTTCTTGGGGTGCATAGTCCGCGTCGAGATCCTCCGGGTTCTCACCGTATCCTGTATTGGGGTACTGATGATTGATCGCCTCGTTCCTTCGTCTTCGCTCTCTGTCGCGTCGCAGAGTTCTTCTATGGTCTAAATTTTGTTGCGAGATAGCGGACGTTCCCGTATTGTAATTGTTTGTTCTGTTAGCGATAATCGGAGAAGTTTCCTCCCAGGATGACTGCCTTACAGGAATCTACAAGTCACATGGAAAATTATTTATTACAATAGCTATTTCTCGATATTTACTGCCGAACTTAGTTTGGATAGGAAAACAATGTCGCACAAATTTTTCTTCACTCACAATCTGGTGCTCGTCAGAAGATCTTGCAGAGGGAAAAACAGCAGACGAGTAAAGACTTTTCGAGATTCTCGCTACGGGCCTCAAGTCATCAGAATTTGACGATTGGTTTTCGTTTTGGGTGTTTCTAGTGATGGGCCAAGGAACGAAGGTCAGGTTCAAGTCACCAGAGTCGGTGGGAATTTTGCCAAAGTCAAGACTTGGGGGATTCTTTCCAAGGATCACATCGTCTAGTAGATTGGATGAGTTTTGGTGACGCGTTTCTATTGCGCTCTTGATTTCGATCATCTCGGAACAGCAGATGACAGTCAGACAACACATCAGAAGGATGAGTAGCATGATCTTCATCTTGACGACTCGGAGCAGTTTGATTCTGTTGCAGGAACATCATTTTCATAGTTCAGTTAGTACAACTTTTTATGGAAATCAATTTTTTTTATAAAATAATTTGGCTAGTGGATGGACTTGAAAGGGATAATAACAGGCACGGAAGAAGTGAAGTAATGTCGCGTGTCACGATTGGCTTTACTATACTAGGATACTTTCTGGTTGATTAGTTCTGGTCTCATCTCCCCTCGTCACGCTACGTAACTTTTCCCACGAACAAGTAACTCGAGTGTTCGATTCGCGTTTATTTGAGCAACGGTTATTGCGGTGATTGAGTAAATAACTACCGAACAAGAAGCGAGGAGAAAAAACCGTACACTTTCGGTTGTGCAAAGAATCGATGAAAAAATGAAGGAAAAAAACACGGAAGCGCAATTAGGGATTCATTCAGTGACAGCTCAATATTGAATTACAGTGGTCGTCAATTAAATGAGGCTGGAGTAAAATTTTCTTGTTTATTATGGTCCGGAAGAATGGATGTTTTCAACATCGAAAATCTGAGACACTTATAGTTGTCGCGTTGTTAGATTGACAATATGTTCCCTCGTTTTGTTGTAAACATTCACAACATAATCATGATAATCATTCACAGTTTTACTTACATTTTCTTAACGGCGATTGCACAACTTTTTGTTTTTTCTCTGCCAATCCTGGAGGTGAAAAATCCGGGGTTGTGTAACTTGATAAACTAATCAGGTTTACTAAGAATTACTTATTCACTAAAGTTCTTTGATGTATATCCTGTCCCCCAGTATCGTGAACTCAGAATGCGATGTTGATCAAGTCACTGACGATCATCTCGCGCGAAATTCTGACTGCGATCTGTGGCTTCGGCAAGCTTCGATTAGACCATTTTAAATGGAACGAGTCTTCCCATCTTCGATGGGGGAAATTCATTGGACCACAATGATATTATAGTTCCGGTAATGATTACAACTTGTAACGGTACCCCTCATCTTGTACAATTTTGTTCATTGTAGGGACCAGAAATTAAATTGGTAGGCGCGAATCACACGTTTTTATTTCGATATTTTATATTTATTAATTATCGCGTTGAAAATCTAGGTCATAGACAAATGGCCCTTGCAAACGCAGGTTTAATTCGTGAAACGTGAGACGAGAACGAACCCTGTTGGATTGCAACCACGCAATATCGGATATCTAGGAAGATAATTAATTTACCGATTTGTTTATTTACTCATTGATATAATTCGCACCAGAGTCTATCGAATTCATTTTGAATTTAATAAAGCTAGACTCGAATATCGAGGTAATTTTATTTCGAATGACAGTTGTTTTTTTTGTTTTTTTTCACGAACATCAATCTATATTTGCTACACGGTAAATTTTTCACTTCTTGTTGCAATAGTGCAGATCAAGTAGGCAAGAGTCATCATCGTTCATTCGCATGTTAACAATTTACTGGATTGACATTAGAAGCGTGTAGTAAGAAATAGCCGTACTGCAAACCTGCAAGCAAATCGTAGCGTCCATATTTATTAATCAGATCATAACTCGAGTGATTTAATTTTCGTCGGCAGTATTTGCGATTTAGATCGTGGTCTGATTACAGAGAGTCTAAATTTATCCACCCACACCACGTACCGTACCAAAACTCGACATGGTAACGGGAAAAAATTTTCCGGCTGTCAAAACGCTTGGCTTTTGAGCACGCAAGAGGATCAGAAGAATCCCGCGTTGAACATGCCTCGATCCTTCGTACCACCGAGAATCGTAGGTTGCCCTGGCCAAATCATCGCTCTGTCAAAAATACACCCTTTAATTGTTTACAAAATTATATGTCGAATGGTCAAGGTCGAAAGAGTGCTCTTGTAATCAAGTTTTTGAGGTTTGTTTTTTCATCACTGAAATAGATCTGGATCAATATCTGGGAGATTACCTCTACGAAGACTTCATTGGCCATCCAGCAGAATACGAATATTTGGAAAAAAGAAGCGGCGAAGTACATTATGAACAGTACGAGTTCCATCATACCCGCTTGTACCTGTGGCAGTAAATTACAATTCGTCATTCTCGATGCAAATTACCTCGTTCAGGAGATGAGACAATCATTGAACGGACCGCTTACAATGACCATTCATGCAGTGGATACTCCGATTTAACACTCAACACAACGGTATACGAAAGTACCGATCGGCTGATTGATGTAACGATTTATCATCTCTTAGAAATTAGGATACGATTAGGTTGCATAGACATGCCTTTATTTGACCTTTCAATGTTCGGATTATTACTTACTGGCAATCCAGTTACCTTGACCACACCAAGGCAGATGAGACCAGTACTGAGAATAAAGTGTATCAGAATTACCGGGGAGTAAATATCTTCGAGGTCGTCGGCGTACCTGCGACAAGGTCGAACAGTAATCTATCAGAATTCAAAGTCCAAGTGTCGAGATACTGCGAAAAGCTTTTGAAACAACCGCATGAACTCCATGGCTACGTACCGAATAAGGTACTGATGCTCGTGCACGATTTCGGCGAACTCTTCGTTGCTAATCGAAGCGTCGATGTTGCTTAATCTCACTTGAAGTAAGCGAAGTTTGGCACAAAGATGCATGCAGATGAGAGCGTAGATTGAAGTAAGGATAACGTAACTCGTTACTGTAAGGAACGATCCGAGTATCTGGCAGGCATACGTTATTTCATAGTTGGGACTCACCTAGGCAGAAATTCAGGATATTCATTGGAATCGTTGTCATTGTTATTTTCAAACTGTGTATTTTGTTTTTTCAAGAACCTTATCTACGACCGGAGTGGACTTACGCGTTGGTCGTAAAAGTATTTGCTGATTAGCGGAGTCCGTCGCATAGCATCGATGTCTTCGTACAAATCGAAGTTGTGGAAGATTGGAGGTATGCTACTATAGAATGTCAGTGCTAATAGAGAAACCGTGAAAACGTAGAGGCCTATGCCGATGGAAATACGTTCGAACCATTGGACGTGTTTCAAGAGATCCGGAGGTAAAGGGCTTGCCCAAAACTCGCGATGGATTTTCTGCACCAAACTTCTGCACTTCGATTCTTGATAGTAACTATTCCCGAGGAAACAGACGCTTTCAACCACGCCTAACACGTTGCTGCCTATTTCAGCTACGTAACCTAAATCGTTGATAAATTCTACCATCGCCATTAAACCTGGGATCAGAACGTAGGACATGCCGCCCATGACGAAGACCCGCAAAAGTACGTCCACCTTCTTCACTGTCACTGGATTGGCGTCTAGCAGACGACAACCCAGCATACGACTGCCGAGATTAATCACTCGAATATGTCTATCAACATTTACCTTCTCGAATTTCGTATTATCAGTCGATGTCATCTCAATGATGCGACGCTAAGATCGTTACGTTTAATGAATCATCTAATGTTTACGAGTCGCACCTGAAATTTTATACTCTAGGGAGACTTGGTCTCAACTATTTTGCTCTGATTCCGTCGTGAAATTTAGTCCAACATTTATGAAGGTCTTTGATACTGGTATGAAGCTTCAATGAATCGTGAAAGAAGTAGATACTTTTCAAAAAACAAAACACTTTTGCAACGCGGATATCTATATTTCAAGGTCTGTGTAGTATTATTTACTGATGTGAAAATTTAGAGTCAAGCTGCTAGCCGTTTAAGAAGATAGATATTATGAGGCTGTTGTAGGCACGAATACTGACAATCGGTGGCGAGTTGTTTTTGCTATCTTGAATAGAATTGCCTGCAGGAGTAAAGGATATCAATCTTTTATCCCAAGGCGCAACACATCAGGTCGTTGAAAAATTTACTCGTAGGTACGATTACCCCAATATCACCAGCCTGCCCTTTCATCCGTGTTCGCTGGTGTCCGATGCATTATTCACTCTGCAATTTTACGAGTTAGACAGAAAATTATGCAAAAGTATACGCTATTTGTAGTATCATCAAAGTATCATTGCTGCGTTCGCCATTCCGCAGTCTTTCACGTACGGGTTAGACTACGTGGATAATCTTAGCAGAGCCATATCGAAATGAGGATTGAACATGAACGAGACAGAAGAGCGACTTGATCCATGCCGTTGGATAATGTGCTGAACTTAACACAGCCATTAGATATTTTGTTTTAAACGTCTAGACTAAATTAAATTAATTTTCCGCACAGTCGAGTATTTTATTTCCAATGAATGTTTCCAATCAATATTTTACTGAATCGACCTTAGAAGAGTGTAGTAAGAAACAGCCGTACTACATACCTGGAAGCAAACGTGAATGACAAATTTTATAAATAGAGGCAAAGCGTGGCTGATTTTCAGAAGTCCTAATTACGTACGGAACCAAAGCTGGCCAGGGTAACGGGAAAGAATTTTCCAGCCGTCAAGACGATTGGCTTATAAGCTCGCATGCACATTAGAAAAACCCCACGTCGAATACGAATGGGAGCCTCGTACCAGTGGGAATTGTACGCTGCCATAGCCAGGTTGTCACTCTGTAAAAACGAGTACGTAGAATTGTTTATTACGCGGGATTCCATGAATCTGATCTTGGGGAAAACTTCAATTTTACAAGGTCAAAGTTAGTAACGTTAATGTAATCGAACAATGAGGGGCACTTAATGACTTGCAATTATACAATGACTTTGAAAAACTCAAGTTTTTACAATATGAGTATATTTTGCGCAAAACCGCGGTTTACTGAATTTCCGACAATGTTGAAGTTGCGAAATACGGATGTTTCGTGAACGTTATTAAATTTAACCTATTACTTTTCACGGCGCTAATCATACTGCAAAGTTTATCATTATGCTTATTACCACTACGAAGACTTCGTTGGCCATCCAACAGAATACAAAAATTTGGAAAAACGTGGCTGAAAAGTAAACAGCTGAAACTGTGAACTCCATAGCGCCATCATTTATCTGTTGGAACGAATGATAATATTATATTCATCGCTAACGCAAATTCGTCGCTTCGCAAGGCATTGTCACTTACTGTCATGCTGGTGATCTTGAACATGGTGAGGCAGATAAGCAGTGTACTCAGAAGAATATGCAGTAGTAGCATCGGACTGTAAAGATCTTCGACGTCTTTTGCAAATCTACGTAAAAAACATCATCGACATACAAAAGTGGCGCTTGTGATTTTGTACTGTACACATATGGCATTGAGAACGAAAATGGAGGCGTGGCTAAGCAATATGGCGGCGAGAACTGGGCTATCGACAAAGTGTTAAAACTTAAAAGTCATTCACGCGGATAGAAAAGTACAGAAAACTGCGTGCAAGCTGTGAAGCTTTAGTTATTACGCAAAGAATCGATATTCCGTAAAAGATCCGATGACGGAAGTTTTTTAACACTAAATATGGCCCACTCGCGTTAACGCATTATTTTGCCACCAGATGTCACAGCTATACATTTTCGTTCCCAATACTAAGGTGAATATCCACGCACCGGATAAGGTACCGATGCTCGTTGATGATTTCGGTAAACTCTTTGGCACTTGTAGAGGCGCCAATATCATTTAATTTGAATTGCATCAGACGAAGCTTAGCGCAAAAATGCATGCAAATAAAAGCGTAGATCGATGTTCCCAATACAAAAATGATGACGGCAAGAGATGAGCCGAGTGTCTGACACAGATACGTTATCTCGTAATAAGGACTCACCTATGCATGAGAAATCTTCAATATTCTTCCCTTCTTTTGCATTGAATATTTCGAAATCTATACTAATTGAATTATCTGTACAGTTTTCGTCTCGGTTATATCAACCGCATGAAAGACCCTTAAAGTTTACAACGAGCCAAAGTCCACCCGAAGAGTGGATGATTTTAAGTTGTCTACAGTCGTTTGAACTTCTTTCAACTTTGACTTTAAATTTTCTGAAACCGCCTCACAGTCAGTAAGTCGCGTCTTAGTGCGAATCACGGAGTGTAAAAACCTTTCTAAAAAAATCTTGACGCAGTCAACCAATCTTCCGACTTACACGATGGTCGTAATGATATTTAGCGATGAGAGGTGTTCGTCGTTTGGCGTTGATATCTGCGTACATGTTGAAGTTATGAATCCAGAGAGGAAAAGTACAGTAACCAATGTTCCCCGGCAATGTAACTACTGCCACGAACATGCTTATATTGATAAAAATGCGTTCGAATCCTTGAAAATGCTGAAAAAATATCGGGGATAACGGCTCTGACCAAAATTCTCGGCGTATCTTCCGAATGAGATTTCTGTACTTATCTTCGTAGTAGTAGAAATTGATGAGGATATAGAAACTTTCGATGAAAGATAATACGTTGCTAATTATTTCACAGAGGTACTGAAGGTCCGTAGCGAATTCTGCCGTTGCTACTAAACTCGGGATCAGAACGAAGCACATCATGCTTAACGTTAGTAGACGTAAAAACTTGTCCAACTTTCTTGCGGATAGTGGACCAGAATCTAGCAAACGACATCCCAGTGTGCGAGCACCGAAATTAATTATTCGGAAATATCTGTCGACGTTTATGCTGTTCACCCTTGTTTTACACGATGTAGTCTCCATCATGCACCGCTGAAATCGTTGAATTGTGCCGGATTAGTTTCTTTTTAAGTCCAGTGTTCTTAGACTAAGAATGGAATTCGCATCCTGACAGTGGTGCTTGTTCAAAATATGGAAAAAGCTTTTGTTTCACAGCTAACCCAATGACCGAAACTCCCCGTAAAAGAACATGGTAAAACTCAAGGTATCATAACTTTGTAACGTCTTTCGGTCACGCTATCGTTATTTTTATGCCATACAAATAGGATGCGTTAATTTTATAGTTAAGAATCGTGCCATCACAACTTCTCTCACAGTCTGAAGTGATCTCAATTTTCTATCGTGGTATATTTAACGGTTTTGGTATTACTACTCTCCAATTTGAACCCGATCACGCAACGGTTCAATTATAACCGTAGAAAAACTCTACGTTTACGAAGTAAACTGAGATCAATTATTCTTTCACCTGCAGTCCAAAGTTCGAGTTTCTTATTAGTAATTATCAATCATTTTCGTTAGCGACATCGTTTACCTGTTTTAAATCTTGTCTACAGTTTTTCTCGCGGTCAGCCAAATGGCACTGGCAGAACTGAACAGGACCAACGCTAAGGCAAAAACATTCAATGATACGTCGTGCAGGTCGGTCGATGAAAAATATGCAATTAGGCGAACTTCTTTAGCGTTGCATTCAAAGTGTCTCTATTTCCCGCTGGTAGGTGAATAATTTCGCAATTTCACGAGTTCGATGTAAAATTATTTAAAATTATCCGTTGCTCCAGATGTATCATACACCGTTATTACGCTCGTGTTTCACCCTTCAATACCTAAACTGCGTACATACATTCTGCTCCGTACTTGCTTCGCGAGGAATTGTTATTTATGGTAGGTGCCCATTATTCACCTACGCCACGAGACCCAAGACTGTATACAATCTCTCTACTTTCGAGTAGTGTACACGAAGTACCAAATAGATCGGATAATTTTTCGTTTCAAGAATTGCTACACCATGTCCTGGTCAAGGTACTAAATTTGAAATTGTGGCGCAAAGTTTCACCCAACAGCTGATATTCGTCTCATCTCCACTTTAAACTTTATCTGCATCTACTTAGAATACTCGTTTTACGCCTAACTTCAGTAGGAATCTCACCGTCCTGAATCTTGTCACACTGGTCCAAAGAGGAAAAACAGGAAAAAATATCAGTGCAAAGCCTTTCAAGAGGTGGTCTAAAAATTCACAAGTACCAGTCAAATCTCGAATGTCTAATGTACGCATAATTTCGGGGTAATCGATCATGTCCGTCGACTTTGCCACGGTGGTCAAAGACTCCGAAGCCTCTGGAATAGAACAAGTAACGAATAAGACAGCTGCTGCAGGGCGTCGTTGCTGTCGTTCAAAAATAACCTCTACAATGATATCGCAGAGTCAAAAGACCGAGGAACTCCTGGCGTCAGGTATGGGGCTTTCAAAGTAAGCGTATACGTTCCTCTTGTCTCCTCGACCATTCGTAATCAGCTCTCTGGCAAACGTTTGTTACTTTCCTATCACCGTCCCAAGTCAACACGCCACGCTGTGAAACCGACGATAACGTCGTATCCAAAGTCTCTTACCCGGCCGGCAGCCTCATTAATCAACTCACGTCTTCGGGGCGTCAGATGGCTCGTGAAATGACCAAAGTATCCAGTTGCTACTGCGACGAATGCAAGGGTATGAGAAAACTGCGTCGCTGCTGTCGCCGCAGATGTCACTGACATTGCATAGCTCACAATTCTCTACATTAATATCATGGGTGAATGGTGAGAGTGAATATCGCAGCTTAAATTCTTACGAGGTTTTAGAAGGTTCTTCTTTTTCTTTTCATCCAGTTTCTTTCCAAGTTCACATTTGACCAGTACGGAGTAAGTTGGTTCACTTGGATGACTGGTGTACACTGCACTGTACCTTGGTACGGATGGAAACAGCTCTATTCGCTAAGATCATTCAAAGCGGCGAAAAAAACCGCAAATTGCTATGTATTTTATCGACCATGGTCAAGGATTAGGCAGCAATGTCAATAAATTAGTCGACAGTTAGTCCTGAGTGACGTAATGAAATCCGCGAACAACTCAAAGTGAGGTACAGCTTTGTTTGGTATACATTTTCCGCATGTAATGAGTACGTGCCAAGTAATGACGTAATGACGTCTTCCATTGAAACTGGAATTCCCCTGTGGTGAAACTCCCCACTTTTGAACTGCGTAAAAAAGTAGGGATCTGCATTTTGTTTCTGTGTATTCTTACGAGTATGTAGTCACTTGAATACCGTGATGCGTAGGAACATAAATTTGTTGATAGGAAAATGACGCGTACTCGTTGATAATCGGAAGACGTAAAGGAAATTACTTTGAATCTTATATATATTGCTGATACAGGCAAGAGGCGGATACATAACGCATTGTGCTCACTTCGAATTCACGTCTCAATAAGAAGATCTCATCATGCGGAAACGTGAGTACAATACTGACGTATTTATTATTTGAAAACTCGGTGTGGCTTTCAAATTATACTCAACTTCCCCAAAGTAACATGTCTTCCAATTGTTGATCCGATCTTTTACTGTGTGAAAAATCGATTTTTATCGAGATCGTATGTAAGGCATTCGGACAAGCACAATATTTTCTTCAGTGCTTCACCAAATAGCATTTTGTTTATCGGTGAAAATATTTTCTATCCAACGGCACGAGAGTGAGTGATAACTCGAGGTCCTCCATCTGATGAAATATGTATAATATCATTCCGAATTTACATAACGTATAATAAATTTCGGCTTTGTTAATCGGGGAATCTGAATTCCGAACGCGTTTCGAATCGAAGATATAAAGAAAATCAATTTGCGGACATACGAGTGGCCATCCATATGTTACGTTTAGTTTATTCAAAATTTACCTCACGTATCAGATTACTTTTTCTTTGTCCATTAGATCAGCAGCCATTAAATATATCAAATTTTTTAACGTGCAATCATTTTGGACGTTACAAGTTTTGTTTGTTATTTTAAAAAATTGTCCCTGTAGAAAAAGAGAAGGAAAAATTTTAAATTTTCGAGATTTGCTGGTCGACTAGTCATCGGTTATTTTTTCAATTTATTTATCGGTCTTCGCAGAAGGTCATGAGTATCGCAAACAGGTCATTGTTGACGCGACAATCCGTGATGCTGATAACCTCACCAGAGTGCACTTTTTTAAAAAGTATCTTTTGACTTATTTTATTGCGACATTTAGTGAATTGACTAAATTAATGTCAATCGTAATTGTTCAGCAACTCACTGTCAACAAGTAATGAAAAATTTTTGTCAACAAAATTAAAATTGTTACGAATAAATATAGATTACATCCTCAAACTAATTTCAAAAAATCCGATCCAAATTATCGGAAAGAGACAGATTTTCCAGTTATAAGGAAATCCAAGATTGGTGTGTAGTTTTTAATTGCACACGGTTAATACGTCCTGAATCACGTTGGGAATTATCACTGACGAAATCCGTTGTCCAATCGATTCCACGATAAAAGTTGGGCAAATCATTCCCAAAAATTATTACAATTCATGGTAGCCACCTTCTTTTTTCAGTATTGTTATTCCTTGTTGCAATATTCGCAATATCGGCACAAGTTACCGCCAATGGCGATAGCGCTGCGCTTCAGGCCATGGCCGAGAATGTCTGCAGGTTTGCCGATAACTTTTTAAAGGTTAGTATTTAACGTACCCTTTACCTTTAAAAAAGATCATAATTCCACAAGTCTGAAAATCAACCTTCAACTTTCTTATATTTCCCGAATTCGACCGATTCTCAGGTGATTGCTGCCGACAATCCTGGCAACCTGATATCCTCGTCTTTGAGCGCTCAACTATCACTTGCCATGGCTGCATACGGAGCCGGTGGTACGACTGCTACCCAAATGCGAACAGCCCTCTTTATTCCAGACGACAATGAGCTCGGCCAATCTGGTTATCAGTCGCTCATCGATACTTTGAACGTAATGAAAACTTTGGGAATCGTCATGGTTTTGTAACCAACGAATACAACTGACGAACTATATCCTTTTCAGGCTGTTCAAGGGGTCGAACTACGTCTCGCTAACAAGTTATTCACGTCCACTCGGATCCCGGTAAAAGCTGACTTCAAAGCAATGACTGACACTAGATTTCGGTCGGCCAACCAAGAAGTGGACTTTGATCATGCAAATGCAGCTGCCAACACCATCAATTCTTGGTGCGATCAACAGACCATGCATCGCATCAAGGATTTGGTCACTCCAGGTATTGGCCGGCTGTGTTAACGCGCGTTAGCGGAAACAAAAACATCAGTCGATTAATTCGAGAGATAAATATTGTTGTAATCTATAACGCGGATTTTCTGCGACGATAATATACGTGTTTTTACAGATGATATGACCCCGGATACTGTATTGGTCATCGTGAATGCGATCTACTTCAAGGGGCAGTGGAACAGAAAATTTATTCCACGTCTAACTAAACGCAGAGCTTTTCATCTCGATGCAGAACGTACCAAAAATGTCTCGACTATGTATGTTCAGCACAAGTTTGTAACCGGTGATATTCCCGAAGTTGACGCAAGATTCATCGAAATACCGTACAAAGTATGATACAACTTTGATAAGCGTAGAGAGTGAAAAGTAATAAAAAATATATATATACCGGAGTGAGCTTAGTTAGTCTTTACAAAAGTGGTTTCTTTCCAGGACAATTTGATGAGCATGATCATAATTCGTCCGAATGAAATAAACGGGCTAAAAACAGTCGTTGGCAATCTGAGCCTAGTAAATCTGACCCAGAGGTTGAGACGAAATACTTTGCGTCCGGTTAAATTATTTTTACCGAAATTCAAGATGGAAAGTACATTCGATCTGAAAATAACGGCGCAGAAGGTATCAAAACAATATTACAAATTGTATCAGTTTCGTATGCTTATTACCTATTTAGCACTTTTATTTATTAATATACAGTAAAGTAAATAAGTGTATTAGGAATTTTACTCCTATTACTTACTTCCGAAAATTTAGTTGGGGATCTCAGAGGTCTTCGAAGATTCCGCCAACTTTTCCGGCATAGCGGACGTTCCAATTAAAATCAAGAAAATTGTTCAGAAGGCGTTCATTGAAGTGAACGAAGAAGGTAGCGAAGCTGCTGTTGCTACCGGTGAGTCTAAATAGTGTTTTCCTTTTTTAACTTGAGGTTACAATTACAAATCTCAATCATTCAATCACCTTAATTACCAGTTATGCATCGTCATGCAATTGTTTTATTTATTTTAGGTGTCATCTCAATGTTCAGAAGCGCTAGAATCGAGCCAGACGTGGTTCAATTCGAAGTTGATCGGCCAGTGATGTATGCTATTCGTCACACTGCCAGCAACGCAATTTTGTTCAGCGGCCTTCTCGTCGAGCCCTGATCATTCGATAAGGATATTCAGATATCTACAAGTCTAACGGTTCATCATTTTAATTTGATATTTCAATCCTTAATACTCATTCTTCGATCCAATATACACATTATATGTCTTTCATTCAGGTAGTAAAGTACACGCAAATGAATCAAATAAAAAACAAACTTGTTTGTGCATCCAATAAAATTTATATTTTTGGATAATGGTGTTCACTTTATTTCGATGGTAAAAATTCGTTTTGTACAATCTCCTGATATGTATAAAATACTCGTATGTATTATCACTGTCTGAATTTTATGTTCCTTTGTTCGAGCAGAGAAACATTGGAATAACCAACGGAAGTGAAGCATTCTTCTTTTTTCGGTCAATGCGAGCAAAATTGTCAACGTCAAAATTTTTTAGAAAATAATTTCCATTTTACTTCACCGAAACTAAAAGAGATTCGGCAACTTCGAAGCAAGGATGGTTGATACAACGAAAAGCCTGTGGTCCAGGATAATGGAGGGAGGAAGCGGTAAGAAATTCGACTCCTTGACACCGCATTTGAATCCGCAAAATATTCCCGGCGTCGTTCAGTAAAACCTCTGAAAGCAATCTTAAAAGTATAAATTCAAAAAAAAAAAAAAAATAAATTCACGATCCCAAAACTGCCAGACAACTTGCTTAACATCGGTGGTGAAAAACGTACCTGTCCCTACGACCGAAAGAGCTGTACTACCAAGTTAATGGACGGCAACGCCAAGCATGAATCCAACAAAAATTCGGCGGCGCAGTGTCATCCTGGATGTCCGGAGCCCAAGAGGCCTTTGCAGCCCGAAGAGTTTTGCCCGGATATCGGCAAACCGAAGCCGCCAGAGTGCTGCTTTATCCGTATGCAGGTAGAATTCGTTGGATTTCATTATCAGAAAGAATTGTACCAATCGAGCGTCACGTTGTCAGCTGGCTGAACTCCTAAAGGAGGATCCCAACAACAAATGGCCAAGCTCGGTCTGCCAATGGGATGCTACTGGCTTTCATTAAATCCTTAAAGTAGCATGTGATCCTTAGTTCTCCTAAATCATGTCAAAGTTCAGACAGACCATTACACCGCACGGTCAAAAGTTTGGATGGTTAAAATTTCGAACGGTACCAACGTTCAGACAAAGCTTTCAACGCTTCATGGCATACTTGATGATGATACTTGGTAACATTCAGAATAACCATTTGGGTATTTGACCTTTAGTAGTTCTGAGCATTGGGAATATCGACCATTTCTTGTTTTGACCATACAGAATTCTGACCATTCTGTGTAATGGTCGGTTTGAACTTTGATCATTCTTAAGTTACGAGCTTGAAGCTAGCAGCCAGAATTAGCAGTCAAGCGTTGTAATACTCATTCGCATAAGGAAGTGAAGTTCGGATATAAAAATTTTGTGAAATACATTGGCTGCTAGCTTCAGCTTCATTCCGAAGTTTGACCCAGACCCACCACATCATTCAATATCATCAGGATCCCTGCGCGCCATGCTGCTGTCCGCCTCCTCCGCAATGCGAAGATGAGTGTCACCGCGGTCCAAAGAGGGATCCGATTTGCGGCTGCGATTTGTGCAAGAAGAAACAATGCCCAGATGGGAAATGTTGCGGTCCGAAAGAACCGAGCTGCCAGAAAGGTGTCAAAGATCCGAACAACCTCGAGAAAGCTTGAGAGGTCAGAGATTAGACGTGTAAAAGATGACAAGTCATTGAGCTGGACTGGAAAAATTGGTATCTCGGAATAAGTGAGTCAAGTACTACAGCCGAACAATCTACCATTATTTTTTCAGCACAGATTTTTCCTTGAGGTGACAATGAACAAAAATATTAGTACCCGAGTTTTAGTTGAGGTCAGGGAAATTATCTTACACCTCGGCAAACTTTCTTGGAGTGGATTTTCACCCGATCGAATTATTGAAAAGCGCATAATCACATCCTATTGCAGTCGCTACGCGTAGATGCAACTCCGAATCGCAAACTTCTGCCGAATGTTTCATTGTACCCCCGGAAATGAGAGGGTACGAAATTTTCTCACGTCCTAAAATACCGTGCAAAGAACCACTCCCTCCTTGTCGATGCAGAAGAAATACAACTTCGCTGTTCGATCTAATCAAACGTCCCCTCGACTGGTTCCTCTGCACACCACTGAAGGTTCCAAATTCCGGATTATTCCTAAACGCACCATCGGACTTTCCAAACGGGCACGGTTATTTTGTCTTCATTTTGTTACCGTTGGATTCACAGATCCCCATTCCGCATTTCGAGTGGCGTGATATCAGCAGCCCGAAATCCAAGGAAGAATCGTGCAGCTCAACACCATCCGTAATGCATTCGTGCGAAAGGAAATGTTGCCAGCCGCAACTCTCGCCAAGCCTTGACTCCTGTCCTCGTCCGCGTTTTCGCAATCCTTGCGGTTCGAAAGAAGAGACAAATCCTCCTGAGAAATCACAGGGTGAATTCACCTTCTGCGGTGAATACACGGTTCGCAACAACCATCGTTCTCAAACATTTTTTGTGATTTCGTTATCATTGAACGATTGCCGATGAGCACCAGTCAAAACAACCGCGGTACTTTCTGAAAAGAAACCAAACAATAAGCAAGCTTTTCTTTAATTACGGAAAAGAACCTTTCGTACGACTCGTCGAATGCCTTTGGAGACGAATTGATTAGTTCACACTGAACACAGCTGTATATCAACGTGTGTTAATCGTTCGAACGGCTTACCCTAATCATCGGTTCATCTGAAAAGCTTTCGTCGCGGTGTTTTCAGTGTTTATTGGCAAACATTTGGTCCTGTAATAACTACGAGAATCCGTTTATTTGTAGTCACTTTGTCGTGACCTTAGCAGTTTGTAATTGCTTTTTAATGAACTTATTTCTTTCATTATACTCATGAAGTGTTGTCCTTGTCTACCGCTTGAATGTTTTTCATATTTTGTTCGGACCGGGCACCTCATAAATTCTTACATTACAAATAATTTCGAATCATCTTCTGCAGGAAGGATTTGAGTACTTCAAAGAAAATCCGGGCTGTGATTGCAGTCCCTGTCGGATCAGACGCATCCTCGAAGGTCCGTTGACCAAGGAAAAAGAAACAGCCGAGGGTGCTAAGCACGAGAAAAATAATTCCCACTTGAGGATATGTGATTGTGGACCTTGTCGAGTGCGTCGCACCTTGGAGAAGCCAATTTGTTGATCGGTTTTTACTAATCAATAATAGTTCTATATCGAGTCCCGAGTTGATGCAACGTGTTGCAACTGTTTGTCATTCCTTGGCGGTGATACTTTCCTGATGGAAATTGCGTATATTAGAGCTTAGCATTGCGAAAATTGCCAAGTTTTTTTTTGTGCAGGAGTATGAGAACTTGAGAGAAAAATTTGGAAAATGAATTTGCCGTGTCTTCTGTGGCGCACTGATGAAATAAAGCAATTTTGAGATTAAGGATGTTTATGTGAGATAAAAGTTTTGGTTAAATCGGAGAAAGACGAGTTGCAAGTTGCTAAATTTTTTCACATTGCAGTATAAAAATCAGGTTCTCCAGGCTCTTGGATCTTTGATAGGTTCGATAAACACGTAAGAGAGTTTGAACTTGTGACCGGCAAACATCCAACGGACCTGATGTTATCTATAATGATTAGACTCGGTTTCAAAGTTGAATCACATTTCGCCCGACTAAATAATGTATACCCACCCATCACTGGGGGCCAGGAACTTTGATAATGACGACTCGAAGAGACAACAACAAGCTTATCTTGAAATAAAATTGTCTTATTACATCAGCGAGAAGTTATTTATCTGCAATTGAATATTTCAGGTTATCCACATTCGTTTTAAATCATTCACATTACGCTTTTCCAGAAATCTGAAGTGATTAAACTATGTACTATGTAAAATAATACGATAATTCGCTCCAGCAAATAAAGAGACACTCTATGTACGGTAAACATATTTATTTAAAGGTCATATTTGACGAGCATTCGATGAATCGATGGTAATGCCGTTTCGTTACTATATAAAATATATACTCGTACCTGGAATAATGAAAAATATTGATATTACTGTATTCACAGGAAATGATGTAGTTACGATAAATAAGAAAAGTGGAATAATTGGAAATGATGCTGCAATGATGTTGACGGGTCTTTAGACATTGTTGTACATGTATTTAATATATATTTTTACAAAAAGACAAAAAAATTCATGGCATCACTTTGAATTTTCAACTATTTCGACCTTTTTTAAAGTTCCATCCCTTTCAATAATCTATAAAAATTCCTAGAAATGTTATTTTTTGTTGCGATCATTCCAAGAATGGTTTCATGATGAGGCGTTTTGTTTTCCATTTTTTTAAATATTTCAACATTTTTATTTGACAAGTATTGATATTTAATGTTTTGGAAATATTAAGAAAATTCTAAATCACTTATTTCTCTATAGAAAACACTCAAAAATCTTGTAGGAGGTGAAATTAACGTTTTATAACTGATTCATAATTTTGTAGAGCCATAAATCGCTAAACTTGATTTTAATCGATGAAAATAATCAAGATGCTTCAAACGATAGATTAATGAGTAAAGTAATTTATTACAAGGTTCGTTTTATTTCAAATGAATTTTTTCACATGTTGAATATTGTTTATGCTCGATGGAAATTTTTTATGTTATTCAATTTTTCAAACAGACAAAAACCATTCCATTATGACACCAATCATAAAGTAATTAAAATAAAAAAATTAAATTTTGGAGAACTTTTCAAGCGTTCTAAAAAATTTAGAACTCTGAGACGGTTTAAATATATATTACTTATAGAATTACGAATGCTGTTATCATCCAAAAAGTGTCAACTGTTTAAAAAAATGTTTTTTCAAGATTGTTTAATTTGTCATGAAATTTTATTTTCGATTCAACTGTTTAGGCCTACGAACGGACGATAATTTGCGAAACTCAAAATGTATGTTCCGGGAGCTTTAACCTGCGATTATCTAATTCACACACAACTTAGAGTTATTTTTACGATTGTTATCACACGCAAAGATATCAATGGACCTTTTGACGTCAGGTTATATTAAGATACAACAAAGATACATTCGAAATTCATAGCTGAGAATTTTCGCGGATGCGTCTAGGAATCAATTAGTCGTTGCTCCTAAACAATTCAACTCGCTAAATTTTTTTTTTTTTTTTTTTGAGACCAAGACCAGCTCAAAAAAGGTTTAGGAACATTTCTTAGCCCCAAACATGTCGTTACATTTCTGTCGAATCGGCAATTTGGAATACATTCAGAAGCCCATTATGTACGCGTCGTAAATGCCTTATCGGCTTGTTCTTATCACCCCCAAAGTTTCGGTTCACGATTTTTCGAGGAGTCCGAGGGGGCTGGAGTCGTGGTTATCACTCTTTCACCATCCACAACATGCCATCCGGTGTCTTGTAGTTGCTGATTATTGTCCAACACTTCTCGTCCGTTGACTTGGAGCATGTTACCACAGCTTCCATGATCATTTGCATTTTAATTTTCAGCCTTGCGGTTATAATTATACCAACTGTAACGATGTACGATTGTTATTCAAAAACTTGGGGTCGGCCGTTGTCGTAAAAATGTCAACACCGCATTTTTATCACTCGAAATATCACTGACAGACCATTGACCGAGTTGCATTTAAAGTGGCTCATGTTTGCAGTTGCAAAATTGTAACATCTAATCGCCTGCTGATGGAACACATATTATTACGTATTTCAGTGTCCTTGGAGAAAATGGTCTATTGGTTTTGTGAATAAAACGAGTCATCGTAGAGCGAACTCGAACGAATCTACTAGATTCTTAACAATATTTAAGGCGATATGAAACGAAGTTTCGAGATCCAAGCTTTTTTTTATAATTCTAGTATTTTCTACTATTGAATTTTTAAAGAGAAGTTTGCGGCTTAGGATCATTATAAACATTTGATTCAAATTCTCGATGTACGACTAACTTGTAATGCAATTCAAAAAAAGTATATCGAGTTTTGGCTAACTAGCTACGTGAATTGTAAACTGGCCTATGGAATAAAAACGATCGAATTTCCCTTTCACGCGGCTTGTCAAGCCTGATGTCATTTGACCGGTACAGCCAGTTACACTTCCATGCTCGCATGTTCGAGCGCAAATAAAACGAATAATGGAAGGAGCATTTGGTCACCTTCGTCGAGGGGATTTTCCAAGTGCGTCAAACATGTACAATTTCTTTATTTGAAAAGGAGGAGAGGAAGGCAGAACTTTTCATGGTTACAAAAATGAGACGGGAGGCAAGACAGACGTTGAGGGACGCGGTCGGAACGGCCGGGACTTTGATACTCGTACCGGCGGTAGGAGAGGATGTATAATGAGGCGCATTCACTTTCTGGTGAGCTTCAGTTTACATCTTGTTGCTGAACTGAACCTCAACTCAATTCAAGATGCGGACCCGTAAGTAACATCACGTTATATCTCGCTACGTGTCATTACTTTGCTGTAGGAACACGTGACTGGGTGTGAAGTTTTGTCACATTCGTCCCGATTCGTTGGTTATGGATAATGGTTAATGATCTGTCCGTACACTTGTATATACGTGCGCTCATAACGTCTGCTGCAACGGTGTCAACCATGCGAAGTTGATGATGGGAATGATTTCAAATTGATTTGTATTTTCGTTAACCGAGTTGATAAGACTTGACTCGAAAACATATCCCAATCAATGGTTTGCACTGGTTAAGAGCTTTGAGTTTAAAACTTGTCGATAAACCATCGGAGGCGAATCTGTGATAATTTTAACCATTTTAATTGCATTAGTTGTCACAGGTCTTGTAGGGAAAATTTTACCCTTTTGTTTCTTAAATACGTGTACCACAAATATTGATTCTATTCTTGATCAAAATATGTGATTTGTTCACCTTCATATTACTACGGCAAAAAAGTCTAATTATTATTAATACCACCAGCTGTACGTTTTAAATTTGTGTACGATAATTTCAGGTGTAAAATAATGGAGTATCTTGTTTTATGTAATTGATCTTACTATCGGTGAGGTCTCTCAAAGTTGCGTGTAATATCTGATTTCTCAGTAGAAGATGAATTCACGGAATCCCATCGTTCAATTGCCCCAGGCTGCGACTCTAATCTATACACGATACAAGAAAAAGAATATTCTCTGAAAATCGTCGACTTATCGCGCTCGTCACGTCTATGGTTTGAGATAACATCGTGACCATTCTTGCTTACAATTATTATTACCAGTTTATCATCTGACTTGGTGAATGAATCCATTTCCAAACAACAGTCGATTACTGATGGTACTGGAGTGAAAATTTCCACTGTTTGGTTCGCGGAAAAAATGGACTCTATGAGTTTGACAGATGTCTAATTAGGACATATATGTAACCACCATTTCTTCATCGTTCAACTTGTAGCAAGTTTGTACGATGCCAATCCCTTATCACCATGCATCCCAAATCGATCCGGCAACCTCTGACGTAACTTGTATTGTTTCACTGGGATGTTTTAACTACCATAACGACCTTGTTGACTCGTGTATTGTGCAATCTTTGAACTATTATCAACTGTCGCCTGTTGCTTTGCATGTAGACACATCGTATCGAACCACGTTTACTTGCCTGCGTATAAACAACTAATTCACCGAACAGCCAATGGTTGTGTGGCCTTATTTTTCACTCAGCATTATCAAAGAATCAATATCTTCGCTAAACAGCTGCTTCTTTTCGCGAATACACTTCAACCCTCAAACTTTCTTTCGTCAGTAATGTCGCGATGACTTCACTGCTTTCAGATATGTATGAAATACTGTCTGAAAGCAGTCATACTTTCCACACTGTCTATTGCCCGGTTGACAGTGAGTTCACCTAATAATTTCATTTTTCTACCGATGAACACGCCGCGATGTATAGATGAGTGTTTTCATGATATTCAAGGAGTAAATGCACGTCACGTAATAACCTCGTTAACACGAAATCTTTATTGGTATTCTTCCCAGAATGCAGGCAATATAAACATCACGAAATCGGAGATTTTTTCCTCTCGGTTTTATTAACGATGAGGTGAGACTTTTGCTTGCGTGCGCGGATTAAGCAGAACTCCGTTGACTTTCCGTCGAAAGCCTTGAACGATGTTGCTCCGGTCTGTGAAAATATTCATGGTCGAAGACTTATGAGACTTTTTCGTTGAATATATCGCTTTGAATCCCATCGCGCTGGATCGCCGTAAGTCTTATGATAATTCGATGTCGGTACATATGTGAATCTCAATCATCGGTGATTTCGATCCTACCACACCTCTCGGCTACCACAGTATTCGATGAACTAGTTGAGAAAAAGTTGTTGGATAAAAACGGGTTGGAAGTAAAATCCTGTTTGTAATCCTATTGCAATCTTCCTTCCCAGGCAAGATCGGACCCAATGTACAAGCCATAAAACGTCTTAATATCCTCTTTATGATAGGTAGTGATCAGCACATTTCAAGTGTGCAAAGTGAGATCATTCGTCGTTTTATAAACAACGGGATATTTTTTTCCTCATCTTCATTTTTAATCGAATTCGAATATCGTGACTACTTTCGATTATACTAAAAATGACGAACAACGTCTCTCGGTAACATTTCCGTACATGGCCGTGTTTCGTGGTAAAGTATTAGGTGATTCGCGTCTTCGTCCATCGATGCACGACGGTTACAAACGTATCTCAGGAAATCTAGAAATTTAGAAATAGTAATTTCACGACTAACTCGTTGTGCATTCCTCTCTCCGAGTAATAACATAACGATTACCGGTTAATACAGCCGTTAAAGATGTTTATCAATTAACTTCACAAATTGGCTGTCACCTGAAATAGACGAGTATATAATGGGTGTTTCCATTACTGATTTACATAACGCACGACTGACGTATAATGCTTGGAAGAAGACACGTTGTAACCTCCTAGGAGCGATGAATTAAAAAAAAAACCTGGTTAATAAGAAACCCGTTTAGACTCTCTATGTATGCGTATACATACATGTTCAAGGAAGACAATTTTATTTCGTGACGGTTATAGTCAAGGTTAACTCGTATTGTCCGAACTTGTAGAAGCTCATCGTATAGTATGTACGAAGAGCAACCAATTTCCATACAATCCTTCGGACTCTGGTTGCACGTTCGATAAATGCACCTTCCTTTTCACTTGGCGCATTACAAGATCGCTCTACAGTAACTCGCTGTTGCCGTCATCGATTAACATGCCACAGCTCTGATTTATGAAGAGTGGCGAATGGCTGCGAAACCCGATCATCATTATATCGCGTGCAAACTGATAATGCTGTACAACTTTCATGCACAAACGATGATGAGCTTGTTGTTCTGGTCGTACGGGCTGTGAGTAATCGTCATCGGTTTATCGACATAGATTGCTAGTCGCGTTATCTACGACGACTAATTTCTGAACTACCTGCTGTAGATGCAACCAAGAGTGTTATTTTCAGCCATTAGGTTTACCTCCCATGAAATCACCGCATATACAGCTCGTATAAGTCGATGTGAAAGTGTATTCTCTGTCAGTCAGTTCAGCTTTGCTTCAGTCGCCACATGTTCGAGCGGTTGATATTTACCGGCCGGTTTGTCAAAGGTGTTTCCTCGTTCACACGTCATTCTCGCAAAGGTTAGACTATAAAGCATGTTGTTTAACCAATTTTCATCCAGACTTAATTAAGTTAGCTTTGTAAATCCTTGGACGTCAACACTATAGGTATGTTCCATATTTCTATCACGAACTTGTAACGATATTTTTTCCTCGTTATCGAGGAGCGGCAATGTCACGGTGAAATTTGCACACTATATATTGATTCCCAAGTCCAATGGGTGGGTGAATGCTCCGTATTTATTCTCCTTCACGTCCATTGTAAGGATGAATTTTCGATGCTCTATGCCGCTAGGCGCTGTCTGATCCAGGCATGCGCGATCGCGTAGAGCCACCATCGCATAGACTAAAAGTCTCTAAGTTGTCCGATGTCATTCGGTGTCTAGTGGTCGTAGCCAGGCATAATTCTGAGATCCACACCCAGTTGTGTTGTTGAAAGGTCAGTAAAAGTTCGGTCGGCAACCGGTGTAGTTGAATTTGTAGAGAAAAATTCATTTCACGTTAATCTTTGAAGATATTTCGAAATATTTTGTTATTTCAGTCGTCTTTTCATCTATCAAGGAAGTTGGACCATTCGATAAAACCTTTGACAACTTTGATGTAACGAACTTGATTTGAATTGTTTACATCGTGCTGCGTACCAATGAGATGATATTGAATCCCGCGTGTTTACATACGAAATTTGAAAGTAACTGTGATCAGTTATCCGACATTTTACTTCTGAACAAGTTTGAAGGGAAAAAGAATGAAATAGTCCAATTCTTTTGCGTTTTTTTACTATCCAAAATGAATTTCAAATTTCATGTGCATATTTGAAACTGAGTGATTCAATATTAACACAACAAGTTTTAATGGCTTATACAGAAACAGTTGAGTACTTTGACTCGACAGCCCTTGTCGAAGGGGATTGAAGGGAAACGTCAAAACAGTTTCTTCATCTTTAAGCTGAACCCGATTGACTGCACAAGCCATGTGTTATGCATTGCACTACCCGAAACACGTGATCATCGACAAATTAGTTTTGTGTAATTTAGAAAGTTTCAGAAACTTTTGATGCCGTCGATGAAATCGTGTGAACATTTCTTTACAATATATTTTCTTCACAAATATTCGTATGTTTCAGTACTGTTGTTTTCCGCAGCGGCATTCGCTGTTTGCGCCATGGCTGACCCAAGTAACGATCCACTCCGGATCATTGCCCGGAGTACTGGTGGATTCTCCAACAGATTTTTGAAGGTAAGAGTAAAAAAATTCTAGTATAAAGTGTAAAGGTTTCGTAGTACAAAATAGAAAATCAATGTTTCGCCATGTATTCTTTTCTACGCTCGAATTCAATCTTCTTCATGTCTCATACATTCAGCAAGGTGTATTTTCAAATTGCAGACTGTCGTGGAATCGAATCCGGGCAACTTGATCTCTTCCCCGTTGAGTGCTCAGGTTGTTCTTGCCATGGCTGCCTATGGCGCTGGTGGTTCAACTGCCACTCAAATGCGAACATCTCTCGGCATTCCAGCCAACAACGCATTAGGTCAATCTGGTTACAAATCGCTGATTGAAACGTTGAACGTAAGCTGAGCTGGGGATTCATGTCAATATTTGAGCAAGTTGATGATTATAGGAAGAACTTGCTGTATAATATTCCACGAAAGAAGTATAAAGTGGTAGAATGACGATGCGGTCACTACTCGTAAAGAATATTGTTAGCAGCATTTAGTAAGCGTTAATTGTATATCGATGAGTTTTGAAAAATGTTTTGACCCTCGGTGTATTTAAGTGAAACTGCAACTCACCGCTGCTTGAACTAATCTGTTTTCTTTCAAGTATTGTGTTGGACTCTTTCGGTTAATGAAGGACACTAATCGTTTCAGGCTGTGAAAGGAGTTCAACTAAAGATGGCCAATAAAATCTACACTTCAGACATGGTTCCTATAAAGGCTTCGTACAAGGAAATAACTGCTGTAAAATTCTTGGCGGAAACCGAAAGTCTTGACTTTGGTCGTTCGGCAACTGCCGCCGCTAGCATAAACGCTTGGTGTGACGAGCAGACTAACCATCGTATCAAGGATGTAGTTACTCCAGGTATGTTTGATTACGAGATAAAATCAACTCGTGTTAGATGTTCGCTACTGTTTCTCAATTCTTCCTACACAGACAGCCTCACTCCTGATACCGCGTTGGTTCTCGTAAACGCCGTTTACTTCAAGGGTAACTGGGCCACGAAGTTTGACTCAACCCAGACTGAAGATAGACCTTTCCACGTTGACGCAAAAACTACCATTAACGTCCCTACCATGTACATAAAGAGAAATTACCGATTCGGAAATATTCCGGAAGTCGATGCGAAATTCATCGAAATACCATATGAGGTACGTTCTGCAAACAGCAAAGACAATGATAATGGCAACATTTTTACGAGACAGTTATCTCGTAACCAAAAGTGTCTCGTTTTTCTTTCATTCTTGATTCCGAAATTTTTCAACATGATAGCAGTACGAAGTATTTTTCACAACCGTCGAGAGGATCGTTTAGATTTTCTCTAATCTATTTCTGTAATCGAACTGGATCTGCACAAGTTTGAATTGTGCGCTAATGCGTAAAGCTAGGGAAGATGAAAAATTTTATACATTCTTAAGGCGTGACACTGCAGCATTTCTCTCTCATCTTCAGGGTAAAGAACTCAGCATGATCATCATTCGACCGAATCAAATCGACGGACTGAAGCGAATACAGGATAATCTCCATACTGTAAATTTAACCGACCACTTGAAACGCGCGTATTCAAATGAAGTTATGTTGTACCTTCCGAAATTCAAGATCGAAACAACATTGGACCTTAAGCCATCTTTGGAAAAGGTATGTCTTTAATATATCAACAATTTTTTTTCATATAACAAGGTTGATTGATTTTTTTTTTTGTGGCGTTTCTTACTCATTTCTTTTTCTGTTCTTTATTCACGGTTACACGAGTGCTTTTATATACTGAGTTTCGTTTCAGATGGGTATGTCTGAAATGTTCCAAAACGGCGCCGACTTCTCTGGCATGGCTAACGCACCGCTCAAAATCAGCAAAGTTATTCAGAAGGCGTTCATCGAAGTTAACGAGGAAGGTAGCGAGGCAGCCGCTGTTACTGGTGAGTCAATTGAACCTTTTTTAAAAGTGTGGAGAATCTTGGTCGAGCTGATTACCGTTCGGAAATTTTTAAACTTTTGTTGTTTCCTTTCTTCGTTTTATCGCATGCAACAACATGGGGAGCTTTGATTTTCATTACAAATCCATCATCTCTGGATACACATTTTATAACTATTGGAATTATTTGAAGCTATTTTTGTCTTGCCACGTATACCAGAAATAGACATGTGGTGGAAATGTTATTCCTCTGTTCAACTTGTTGGTAACGAGTTTACCGATTTTCACACGTTTAGGAAATACCTTGTTAAAAAAAAAAAAATATTGGAGGTCGAACCTTTTTCCACTAAATGTAACCAATGATGCATACTTTTAGCAAATTACTCGGGAGAAATTCGTCGTACGAACGGGTTGAACTTGCATCCTTCACAATTTCAGGATTAGATCGCATGTTTCTGTGCATAGTAATCTATTGTTGGAAAGAATTGGCAACAGAAAATCTTATCTATTCATTTTTCATTTCATCAAAAACATCTGATTATTATTATCTGCTTGCTCAACTAAACTCTGTAATTATTGCGATGAAATACTGCAAGTATCTCATGCTACTTACTGAAGGTATTTTACTTGCAAATTTGACGTGTCAATTATTGATGTGGAAGTGTAAATTAAAATTTAATTAACACAACGTCGTGCGAGCAGCATCTTGATCATTTTCTTCCATTTCTATGTGAGTGAATAATATCTATATCACGTATATTGTGACAGAAGATAATGAAGAATTTGCAAAGTAAGTTATACAATTTTCTGATCTTTACCTGCTTATCATAGTTACAAAACGATTCTTTGCTGATAATTTTCCTAGAATTTATACTATATAACTTTCCAGCGCTTCATCAATCCAAGTATCTGCTTATTAATGAGCGAAATAATAATCTCTACTCTGCTATCCGAAAGAAAACTCATTTTGCTATCGGTAACAATTCATAGCTCGATTGTTACGAATAGAGAATAATGACATCGTTTGATGCAGATTCATTCTTCAGACAGAAGACACGCTATTGGGTTTATCGTATTATTTATTTAACCCTCGATCTTATAATCATTAAATGTTATTCATACCAGTAATTTTTTTTGGTATTTCATCGTTTTTGAAACAAAGTAAAAAATCTGCACAATGTTAGGGCGTTGCGTAAACTAAATTTTCAATTATTCAGTATTCAATTTTTAAATCCGTCAGACCCTGTTCGCTTGACATATTTTTTATACCACTATTCCTCACACCGACAAACAAATCTTCCACGAAGCGCTCTCCGTATCTTTTTTATACAGCCATCTAATATCGACAATTTTTTTTATTCCTACTGAAATCGCGCTCGACAATTCTCATTGTCGGTTTTAAGACTGCGTCTAAATATGCATGCTTAATAAAATTGTAAATTACACTGAATTGACACGTTCATATTTTACAGTAGCCATCTCATCAGAACTGACCAATTATTATGTCTTGTATGACATTTCTAACAAGATGTTGGTGTAAATACTTGTATGCCCATATGAATGACTGTTTATGAAATACGATTCGGATTCGTGCAGCGTTCACGTCCGCAGATATATGCAATCAAAGTGGTTCAACCACTCATTTAATTGATCATTCATGTTTCATTGGCAAAGTTTTTAGCCCTACGGTACTGTCATTCGTAGTTTTCAGATATCGCTAATTTTGTTTCGTCATCCAAGACGTGCTCTCAATATCATAGCACATGCGACACACAATACGTGTGTATAATTTTCGTGCAACTGTCGTCAGCTCTGGTTAATTTCCAAAGCATCTGTGAAGTCACACGAAAAACTATACTTGAAAAGACTTATTGATACTATCCAATAACACGGCTGTGGATATATTAAGTCAACAGTGTGAAGGTAGTGCGAGTTTGTTTCTGTTGTAACATGTCTGTAGACGTATGCAGAGTCCATGTTTAGTTTTTTGTTCAGTGTTGGTGATGTTGATCGTTTTGGAATTTATTGCAAGTATTTGGTGTCGAGTAATTGTTTATGTGGCAGAGATCAAAATTACGGGGAGAATCCTTATGCCAATTATGTATACCTTCCTCATCGACTGTAATTAGAGTGTATCGATCATTTCTTTACTCTATCGTACACCGCGTAGTAGGATCTGCGTTGTTGAACGGCCAAATTGTCAGTTCAACTATAGTGTGATTTGTATTCTTGAGACGACAATAATTTTGTGTATTTGTTGAATGGAAACAATATAGCACATCGATATCTGGACCTACCACGCGCATGAATTTCACTGTGCCAAAAAAATCAAGGTGTCGATACTATATTAACTCGTTTAATATATGTTGTGAAAGATAGAAAATGCTAGCCGTTTTAAGAGGTTTCATTGAAATCGGTTCGTATTTAGGGATCGCGGAATTTAGAAGCGTGTGTTTTTGTATGATTTATGTCATTTTCAGACGTAAAAATTTACCGTTTCAATATACACACATTACTACACTTGTTTTCATGGCTACGCAGTAATGACGTTGCTGAAATTCTCACAGAATAGTTCAATTCATCAATTTGCAATTATGGAAATCAAAAACAATATTTGCTGAAAGTAGTTCGAAAACGTTTCCCTGAGACTTCTGTCTACACTAATCCATGAATCGTGGTCCATCTAATTACTAAATAATTAGCAAACTACACAGTTATATCTGAAGTACTTGTGAAGTTACGGGCAGTCTGATACGTCATGATGCTTCTGCATCTTCGGATCACATCGCCAGTATTGATTCAGTAATGATCATGTTGTGCCTTTAAACATCGTAGTTTGAGGTTTAGCGTAGCCGATTTAACAGTCCTATGATCGCGTGATTTCCTCGCGCCCATGTCTGGGACCTGGTACTTTTTTACAAAATTTAGTCAGAATTTTTCTCGCATGCCGTTGCAAACGACCCTTTTTGTCGCAATTCTGAAAAGGAGATTGATTAGCGCACCTCTATGACCGCAGAAATTCAATATAGACTGACCGTGATTTTGCATGGTTGTGAATACGGCACTGGAATCTCCGTTATTCAACAGGGATATCTTCTGTCTTATGATCGCATCGTTTCTTCTCGCCCGTGTCCCGGACCACATTCATGTTGACTTAATGTTCGAGATTCCCTCATCAGAATATCTATAAGAGTTCTGGACAGATCCCTATTACCGACACTTACCGACATCACGACAAATCTTTTTCCAGAACATAGTAAGTCAAGTTCTAGAAAAACGGTTGTGTTGGAGTGATGTCGGTAAATGTCGGTAATAGGGATCTATGCCCAGAACTCTCATAGCTATTCTATTTTCCTTCTACCATTTTATCACATCAGCAGTACGACAAATTTCCCTATATTTTTCATCGATTTCACTAATTTTTATAGTATTGCATCTGTACTGACTCGCGTAACTATGAAACTTTGAGTAACAGTAGCACCGTCATTTTGACACATAAATGAAATTCGTATGTAGCTTACCATTCAATATGGTACCCTGATTATCATATTGTGATTTCGACATGCGTTTCAAGCTGTGATAGAGAAAATCTGCTTCCATTATACGTGTACCATTTCAAATATTGTTTTTTCAATTTTCTCATGTTCTTGCAGAGATGGAGTATGTACTGTTGAGTGCACTTCATTGGCAAACCACAGTAAAAGTGGACCGACCGTATTTCTGTTTGATATTCCATCACGAATTGGAGGCTACATTGTTCGCCGGTCAGGTCCTGAATCCCACCACAGTATAAATGATTTTTTTTTCTTTTTTTTGTATACCTGCATTTTTGTATCATATAAGAAGATTACTTTTGTCATACCCAATGAAATTTATAGTGTATATTGCAATAAAGAAACTGCTTGAACGTGAAAAATCAAATTTCAGTAGTATTCGTGCAAATCTTCTTATGTTTGTTTTGCAAAATTTTCGATACGATCAATCGAGTAGAAAAAACACCCACTGGTTCTCCATTTTTATCCTTTCGACGACATAAAACATGTGGATAATCTGCTCTGGTCATAGTTTGGTATTTGCATGAGTTACGCAGGGAGTTTTCGCTAACTAATTTTTAGAGTCCAGGGAATAAATAAAATCACGATGGACTGTTCATTCCAGTTATCGATAATCCCTCGGAAATCGAATCGCCCACGGTTTATTATAAGACCTCCACATTGGTTCGCGCATGAGCTGATTCTCGTTTTACTGATAGTTTCGCATTTAATTATGTTTGCGGTAGAAATTGATGTCACCCCTCCATTGGCGTCGTGGTCAGAAGAGATCAAAGTGGATCGACCGTTCCTCCACTTGATTCTGCACCGTGAATTGGCTTCTCCGATATTCCATGGAAAACTCTCGACTCCAACGACGACATAATTTATCCAACGTTTCCGTCCGAGACGATGTCAAATTTCAATAATATTGTTATAATGTATACTCTCTGAATGGTTTAAGGTCGTAAGGAATAAAAAGAATTTCTGAACGCATTGCCGATAGAGTAATTCGTTATTATCGATTTCCAATTTCTCTAGGCATTCAAATGCAATGGTTTCCCTGGAATGCAAAAGTGGGAAATATTTGCGAATTAAAAATATGTGTTGGGACGCTTGCTAGTTTCATATCTCGTTCATCATGACATCCGTCACACCGGTGATGTCAGTCGTGTCTGAGAATTTCAATATTTCTGTGACAGAATTGACAATCATGCTCGAGTCTCTATCACCCGAAGAAGAAATGAAAGTGGATCGACCGTTCCTGTTATCGATCGTCCATCGCGAATTGGATTCTCCGTTATTTATTGGCCACATTTCAAGCCCAGCAATACCGTGAATTACTTGTTATCCGTAACTGTTACGTGTTACAAAGTTATCAACACGTGTTTACATGATGTACGTATATAGCCTGTAAATTAATTGCATCAAGCAACCAGTGAGAAATAAACATACAGCTCTCTAAACTCAATTTGTTGTCAGTGAATTTCGACTTTCTTACTTTCTGACTAAAGGCCTGTGGAATGTAAAACCAACGTTTGACTAGCTACGGTATTATATTAAAATACGTTACTACCATTTTTTTCAAAAGTTCAAAATTGAGTGACTGATTTTTTACAGCCATATTCACAATTTCTTACCCACCTTTTCATTACAAGGTTTAACGCGTTGGATACAGAACAACTCTGGCGAGAAACATCTTCATTTCGTCAACAACAGGTTAACAATTTTTTTTTCTCAACATATTGACTATTGGGTCTAATTTTTTCAGTGATTTTACATAAATTGACGATGTCTTATTTTATGGAATAATTAACATTGAACAATTATGCGGTATCCTTTTTGTTTTTCTGTTATATTAATGTAATTAGATGTACATACATAAATTATCTAACCATTTCTATTAGCAAAATCGTGAACATTTCAAGTTCTTTGAATCAAAGCTTATCGGTAATATTTCATAAGGGATGCATTTTTTACGATATTATTGAGCGGTTTCTTTTTTGGGGGGGAAATTTGGGATTTACTTACGGAATCCACACTTTAGGTAATGTTGCAATTCTTAAGATTATTATCTGATGAACCACATACATATATTCTCACGTTTATGTAATACAGGATTGAGCGGACGGCGTTCTTTCGATATCTCAAAAAAGACAACGGTCTTGAACGTGAACCGGCCCTTTATACTTTTCCTTCGTCAGGCAGAGACAGTGCCGATAATCGCAGGGCAAGTACGAGACCCAAGAAATGATTCGCATAAGAATTAAGCCTCGGTGAGATGAATCTGACGAACGTTTTTTGTTTACCAGCTGACGTTTTATCTCTTCTAACAAATTGTTTTTATTCTTTTTTATTTTCAAAACGAAACTTGTCGTTTCTGCGACATTTTTTTAATCCGATATCATATTTCATATTTTTAATTTGGGGGCTTCACGAATTTGTCGTCATTTGTTACCGTAAATTTTAACAGACGAGGAATGCTCCATACACTAAAAAATCACTATAAATCCGACAAAATATTTTTAATCAGCAGTTTTTTGGTTTTCGGATATTGGTTTGAAATGCACGGCTAAAACATGCGTAAACTTTTTAGAATAAGATAATAACATAATATCGTTAAATATATTCGAAGGGGGCCAAAATTTTCCACCAAATTCGTTTTAGGTCCAATTTATTACCCCGATTTTATTCCTAAGGTGTTGAATATACACATTTGTATTCATGAGTGTACGAATATTGCGCTTCTGTTTTCAAATGTCCGCTTGACCTGCGCTTGGATTTGCGATTATCTTTGCCAAATTTTTTCCCGATGTTCATTGAAAATTATTGCAAAATCGACTTTCGCTACAGGGGTATTTCAAAAAATTCAACGTTATGTGCGATGAAACAAAACAGTGTGATATGATGGGTGATTTTTCCAGAGCTCCAAGTTCTTCCTGGCATGGCGTTGCCTAACCCTCAGCAAGTATTCCTCGTCGACAAGCCAGCTTGTTACATGATATACCATCGGAATTTTAACGCAGTCTTATTTATCGGAAATCTGTATCAACCTGTGTCTCAAACCGCATGAATATTTCCACGGTTTAGTTTACGATAAATTTATGTCAAAATTATACATACCTATATTCTAGCAAATACTCAGAGTACGGGGTAATGCAAGATTTTTTTTTTTAATCTCTTGCATATATTCATTCGTAAATCATTGTACTAATAAACCTATCTCACTATTCATTTTCTCTATGCCTTATACATATACGCTTTTCTACGCAATTGTAATCCGAGCATTTATGCTCGTCCAAAGTCTCATCCCGTCCGTGCTTTCGGTCGAATTTCTAGGTACGTTGGATCAATCTTTATCCCAGATATCGAATAGGAATTTAAGATTTTACCATGCCGCTGTTCTCATTCAGAGCGTATAAATTTCATGTCAAAAATCTCTTGACCAATGTTCAGAAACGTATCAAGTCAGTCGAATCGTTCAAAAGCTTTACCCTAGCATCAAACTATTTAGGATTAGTCCAGAATTCTATTACTCACCGTTTATTATTGTACATGTACATATTTGAAAAAAAAAACCTTGATAGCCATGCATTGCATCGTGTAATGAATGAACGCAGCGCTGGGTTATGTATCTTACATAATACATTATTTTTCTTCCAGGATTTATACTCCTGCCAGTAAGCGCCAATTACCAACCCCCACCACCAGAAAGATTTATGGTTGATAGGCCAATCTATTATGCGATACATCATCGCGACTTGGACCTACCCTTGTTCAAAGGCGTTCTTCACTTTCCCATCTCTGCATAAAGCGTTCATTTTCAACGATCACTCCAAAACTAAATCGCCCTACAGATAGTGTGAAATTTTCAGAAACTAGATGCTAATAATTATCTATATAATTTACTGCGTTTTTTCGTGTATACATTCAATAATAACGTTTATTTGTATGCATTTCCATAACACCGAATACTTGGAATAACTTTTAGATTCTTCCATTATCGTTTTCCTTGTCAAACCTTGTAAGCAATCCTTCAGACATCTCTTTTGTATTGTGTAGTATATACAATACTCTGCAAAAGCTCGACCCAGTCTTTCGTACAGCGATGATTTTTTCCCAGCATTTAATCGAAACGCTATTTCTCACAGGACAAGATGCATGAATGTTCCGAGATTTACTTGACAAATTTTTTGTTATATCTGTAATGTGCTTGCTCTTAGTGGAGGGCGTCTTTGAAATCCCCTTCTAATTTATTCTATGTTCGTACGCTTTCGCTCTTTTATATCGATAACCTTCGTATCGCGCAATTAGCTGCGATTCATTCTATGCTTAATTTCAATTTTTTTTTTCTCAAATTTGTAGCAACTTCTACGGGAAGAATTAACCGTCCGCCACAAATATTCGCGGTCAACCGACCGGTGTATTGTGCGATACATCATCGTAAGCTGGACCTGCCACTATTTGTCAGCGTTATTAAAGAAATATCACGAAACGTGGTTTTATTGAAAACGTGAATTGGTTAAAAAAATTCGATCGTCAATTATTTGTTCTATTGAATTAAACAAAATTATTCTTATTTGGAAAGATTTTAAGCCGTCAAATTAAATCGGGTTTCAGAACTGTTTAGCTAAAATTTTGGCATTTATTCTGCGGTGACACGATTTATATTGCGATGAAAGAACTTCTATATATTCCTAATCCATTTTCTCGTTACAAAATTTTAACGACGTCTTTTTCATTACAGCGTAAAAAAGAACTCGAAACTCTTTTCAACTTTGCGTAATACCTCGCATTTAAAGCAATTTCTATTTTGATCAATTCGAATGCTTTAACGTTGCTGAAAACTAATTTACGCTTTTGCTTAGCCATCTAACTAACGAAATTGAAGTCAGTAACGTTAACGCAATGAAATATTGCGGAAGAAACTTCAAACTCATTTTAATTAGCGTTTTACGCATGCACTAATCCACATTATCGCCTATTGTATCGCCGCTTAATTCGCTACAGCGTAATCGCAAATAAATCGCAAATCACTTATAATCATTGGACATCAATTATTTGAAACCTTCCCTAAGCCGTAAAAATGAAAAGAAAAAGAGAAAGGAAAAAAAAATCAGTATATATCTAGGTATATAGAGTCTAGGCACCCGCACTGCGCGCTGAAGAATTAAGACTCGTTTTTCGGATGAGCTTTTCAGAACACAGACTTTCTTTTTCGAATTTACTTTGTGCAGTGATTATTATACTCTCAGTAGCTGCTTGCACCGTCCAAGGTGATGGACAGTATTTTCATACACCGCTCGTGAATATTAATATGTACATACATATTTCTTATTCTAGTGGTGGGCAACAGCGGGCCAGCAAGTGCCGTTTGGCCACCCCCGGAACCACAAAGATTTATCGTCGATCGGTCAGCGCACTTTGCGATTTATCACCGTAGCTTGGACTTTCCCTTATTCACTGTCGCTGTTCACCAGCCCGCCATTGCTTAAGCCGTAATATGCAATCGCGTATACCAATTGTTGCACTCTGTTCGATTCTGCATTCAGATGCATGTACACTTGGTAGCAGTGATTCTGAGACGGATAATTTTCCAAGCGAATCGGTAAGTCGGTTACGTTGGTAATGCCGTATCAGACCGCAGCGCTACCGTCGGCCGGTCTAGAAACAGGCTCGATCTTTGTAAACGTAACATAATCCATGACTGTCGAATTTAACAAAAAAATATAAACAAGTGACAGTTGCGTTGTGTTTACTAAGATTGAGCCTCTTGTGGCCGCCGGTGGCGCTGCGGGTTGATTCAGCATTGCCAACCTAACCCATTTATCGGGAAAATTAACCGTCTTAGAATCACTGCGACCAAGTGTCCGTTACAATTTTGATACATCAGTCGTGAATGTTAATGTGTACATACATGTTTCTTATTCTAGTGGGCTTCGCCGTGCCAGCAAGTGCCGTTTGGCCACCCCCGAAACCACAAAGATTTATCGTCGATCGGCCAGCGCACTTTGCGATTTATTATCGTAACTTGGACGTTCCCTTATTCACTGTCGCTGTTCATCAGCCCGTCATTGCTTAAGCCGTGATATCGAATCGCATATACCAATTATTGCACTTTGTTCGAATCTCGATTCAGATGTATGTACACTTGGTAACAATGATTCTGATATGTATAATTGTGTAAATGAGTCGTTAAGTCGGTTACATTGGTAATGCAGTATCAGATCGCAGCGCTATAGCCGGCTGGCCTAGAAACAAGTTCAATCTTGTCAAACGTAACATAACCAATGACTGTCGAATCTAACACAAAAATACAGACAGGTGACAGTAACGTTATGTTTAAAAAAAAAAATTGAGTCTCTTGTGGCCGGTGGTGGCGCTGCGGACTGATTCAGCATTGCCAACGTAACCGACTCTTCGGAAAAATTAACCGTCTTAGAATTATTGTGACCAAGTATATATCAGATGAAAAATATATGCGTCTCACGGACTTGAGGAGATTTTTCGAAATCGCCTCCCAGCCCATAATACTCCATTATGCTTTGATTAAAATTATGACAACAGCAAATTGTCAATTCTCACGACAAAATGTATGCTTTTTAAAGCAAGAAAAAAGGTCCAAGAATAAAGATCCTAACTTTCTATAACACAACGATGTTGGTTTTTTCACTTGTTAAAACCGTTATTTCGCTATTTTAGAAATGTCTGAAATTCAGTATAAACCGTATAATTAAGCAAAACACACTGCAGCGAGGTTTTGTAAACTCCGCATTATTAAAACAATACTTTTAAAGTTCCAGAAAGGTGATACCATAAAAATTCATTCTATTCACACTAGTGCGTTTCTTCTACGACCCTGCATATTATTTCTTCTCGTTATTGTTAAGTTTTATTTTCTCTCTTTCTCTTACTTCAGCGGTCGTCGTACCTCAAGTGCTGAGCATAAGTTACCCGCCCCGGAAACCAGACAGATTCGTGGTTGATCACCCGGCTTATTACGCAATACAACATAGCGATTTGGGCGCAACCTTGTTCACTGGCGTCATTCATCGGCCCGTCATCGCTTAGGACGCGACATCTCTTCGTGGATCATGCCTTTGAAATTGCCTGGTTAACAATTTTCACCGGTGTCCTCTTACGAACAATTAATACGCAATAATCTGACGATGCTTCCATGCTTACAATGCTTCGCGCAAATATTTCGCTAATCGTTCTACTACATTACATTACACACACATCTATATGACTCCGGATAAGATGCTCCATCAAAGCTTGTCTAGTTATATTCGTTGCACGGAGTGAATTCTTAACGACTGCACGCTTCGTTGTTTATTAAAGGTTAGTGCGCACGCGCTACAATACGAGAGTATTGTATACGAGCTCTTTACCAGGGCGACCAACTGTCGCTAACCTAAAAAATTTTGACAGTTTTCGCTGGCAGTTGTGCTCAATTCACAGTTGTAAAAAACTTTGAGTTGTCACACATTGCGGCGAGCTGTTGTCTAAATTTATGACGGTTGGTCGCCCTGGCAAACAGCCGCTATCGGACTGTACCCCGTGCGCATTGAATTTTAGCAGACGACGGAACGTGCATCGTTAGGAATTCACTCTGTATACCGCACATACTGTTATGCAAGCCATGGAATATTGACTGTGAGGTCTTATGCTTCTCCTTATTGTAAGTGTAACAATTTTTTACTACTACTATTGATATTATTATTATTGTTGTTGTTATTGTTATTGTTATTACAATTAGTTTCATTGTAACGTACCAGGATGATTTTGTTATGATTTGATTTTTTTCCAGTTATGAAAGTTCTTGCATTAAGCGCAATTAGGCATCCTGACCAGGTGGATATATTTACGGTCGACCGACCTTATTATTATGCGATATATCATCGGCCATACAAAACCGACTTGTTCAGTGGCATCGTTCAACTACCGAGCTTAATATAAGTTTCCTATTATTATTATTATTAATACTGCTATTATTATTACATCGATTTTATGCATCGTAGAACGAAGCATGAATTGATTTATTATCAAACCGGTGATGTGAGATAAATTTTTGTACGACCTGTGAAATTTTTGTATATCAATCTTTTTATGATTATCTAATAAATAGCTTTTCTATCAAATTTTACCGACGCACATTTTTATAACTAAAAAACCCTTTTACCATATTGGTATAAAATATCGTAAAATAATACGCGTACAACGAGTAGCGGGTTTTATTTACCCCTTTAATTGTATTATCAATGAAATGATACACCTGTTGAGTGAGTTCGTGCTATAAATTTTGCAGGTATCACTCAATTCCCATTTTGAAACGAGGCGATATCTTATCTCAGAGAAAGAAAACAAAAGAACCGACAACCTGAGTACTTTCTTCCGGAGTGATTATTTGATTTTTTTTTTCTCATCTGATTATAACACAACACATTTGCTTATCATTTCCACGGCTAATTGATGAAATATTTTTTTTCGGTCCGTTTGTGTTTTCGTGTGTTTTTAAAATTATTCTGTGAATTGGAACACGTTCAGATCTATCATTTTTTGTCCTTTACAGCAGCTTTCATCCGACCCATGTCGTTGGTTGCACTTGACTCAAATGCCTTCTCAGTGGACAGGCCATTTATAGTATTCGTAACTCACCTGCGAACAAGAATTGTACTCTTTGAGGCTTCGGTCGCTCGGCCCAATTAATCCGAAGCGGAAACTTCTCGACATCACTCATCACTTTAGAAGTTTTAGAAATTAACGTATTTAAAAATTCATTACTCATTATTGCTAATTCTATACATACTTCACCAGACCAACAATAATTACGCGACGACTTTATTATAACATAATGTTTTATGTGCCTGTTGACATGAAACATAGCTGCATATAGTTATTATTATTATTAGTTTTTTTTTACGTAATAGGTACATCTGTACGTGTGTTATACCTTTAGTTTCATTATGCATAAACGATATCAGCATGAAATATATATAGACGTAATAAATGAATTATAGCATTGTTTGTTTGTTTATTTATGTTTAAACTACCGCTTCGTGTAACTTGCATAAAAATCCCAGATTGGAAAAAATATTTTCTAAAATTGCTTAGGAATTCTTTGCACGAAAATCGCTCGGTACGAATTTCCGCGAGTTTTTTTTCTTCATGAAGCGTTGATTTTTGATTATCAAAAATGCTATGCTTCTCGTGATTTTTTTTTTTTTTTGGTGATATTGAATAGTTTATACTCGCATGTTTCATAGTTTCTACAGAGATGCTGAGTTTAGAAGAATGGAAATAAGAATTCACCAAATCAAAACTCCTCATTGATTGCCCTTTTTATCCTTGTGAGTCTTATCGTCTTCTTCTCCCATATTAATAAATTACAGTAATTTTTTTATCTGCTACTTTGCAGCTGGTTTTGCAGTGGCCTACAGTTCACCCGTACCGTCCGAACCTCCAGAATTCAAGGTCGATCGTCCCTTCTATTACGAAATCAAATCTGTAACCCACAATGTACCAATTTTCGCAGGAGTCCACAAGGGGCTGTAATTAAGGTACGACAATGCGATAATTAGATAAGTTAATATTTATCACTTACTTGAAATGCGTTGCCTCGTCTAAAACCGCGGGTAAATTTTTTCCAATTGTAAGACAATTGGCCTCTTATTATAGTTTTGCTTCAGGAGGAACAATTTTTTGCAATTTCATGGTTCTTATTTTACGAATTTTTATACGTCCATCGGCTTTATTTTCGGTCTACTCAACAATGTCAGCATTCCTTATTCCCTTTTGGAAAAAGTAATTTATACCAAACTCAGTCTATTAATGCGCCGATTGAGCATTGATCGATAAGCTCCTAAGACTGTGATAAACGTGTACTGTATTTGTTTTAGGGGAAACATTGAGCTACAGATCGTTATTCGACGAAAATACTCAACGCCTGAAGATAAATCGTCCATTTTTAACGATCATCACGTGGAGAGGGATTCTGATATTCTTTTCTCACGTCGTCACATTTCCTTTGCGACATCATGGACGCTGAACTGATAAATAAATAATCGTGCCTCTACTCTTAAATTTATACAAATCGATTTTATGTACTACCTCCGGAGAAGCTTATAATTATTCAAATAATAAACTCCTCGAAATAACAAGCTTACGTGATTCAATCATCAACGTTTTCACTCATACGACAAACCTAAAGCTGATTTAGGCTATCGCAAATTATTACATGCCGTCCGGGTGTTAAAAAATGCTTCGAAAATGGGTCTTTGTTATTAATTTTTTTTTCTTATACTTGCAGGTATCACTGCTACCTTCAAGATGGCACGAGTTACAGAAAATCAGCCAGAATCTTTTCATGTTGATCGTTCGGCACTGTTCGCTATTAGGCATACTTCAAGCGGAACAATCATTGTCACTGGCCTGCTCACCAGACCCTAATCACTCGACAAAAGTGCTAAAAGTGTCGTAAACACTTTCAATAGAAATTTTTATACGACATATTTATACACATTTGTTTTCAAGTACATCATTTTTAACAAAATAAGTCAGCCACTGTGATGTATGCTACGCTTTGTGGTATATACATCGTTGAACATACGAATAAAATTCAACCGCATGACTAACTATCGTGTGTGTTAAATCACCTCAATTCCCAGCAAACACGCAATTCGCTATTAAACAATTTTTACATCGAGATATCGCAATTCCAAAAACTGCGAGATCGAACGAAAATTCACGCCATTGGGATTTCTCTACTAATCATCATCATGAATCACGAATGAATGGAAGAAAATAAACACCCGGCTTCCATTATGGTACAGAAAAAAATATATTTCTTGTTCACAAGCATGCATTAATCGTAAGTGGGATAAATCTTTTACTATCAAAAATATTTCCGTTGAGAGAAAAAAAATAATAATAATTATAAAAACAATGATTCACCCATATACTAATTAGACGAATAACGATATTTTTGTTTCAGCAATGTTCATAGAAGATCGGTGTTTGATAATGCCACATGAAATATCAGTTGACCGCCCATTCCTTTATGCGATCGTACTATTGCACAAAACTACCGAGGGCAAGCTAGAAAATATTGTGCCATTGTTCATCGGCCGTGTGACGAATCCAGTGCCATAATTTTCATCGAATATTTACGTAGATTATTAACGCCAAATCAAGTTTGTAGAAATGCAGTAGCTTTATCTTGCAAACCTGAATCGGCAGCTCAACCGTGCCAAACGATAAAACTCTAGAGAATAAATAATCGATACATGCCAAATTGTGTCTCGACTGTAATAGTTGCGAATAAAAGCAACAATTTATGTAGTGTAAAGGGATTTGAAATCCCGAGATACTTATAAGAACAGTCCTAAATTTTACCAGTAAATAGTTGTGTCAATTTAAAGCTAATATTATTAGTATACTATGTGCCGTAAATGAAAAATATATAACTCGTAAGTGGATCGAAATTTTATGCAATTATTTGTGGTTAATAAAACTATAATATATGTATAATAAAAATGCAAACATGTAATTTTCACGAATCATTATACCCTGGAATAATGAATATTTTCATAGATGATCGACAGGTGGAAAAGAATTGAAGAACAGTTTGACTGCAAGTGTTGGAGAAATTGTCAAAATTTTAAATACCTTCTATCAATCTATCGATCAAACAATGCAATTTCGCTAAACTTGAGGAGAAAACCGCAAAGGCGTAGAATAGCAGGAATTTATATTCGGTAGTTTTTAACTCCAACGACATGAAAATCTTGGCACATTTCGCACTAGCATACAGCCAACAGGAAGAAGTGAACTTGAAAAGAGTCGTTCTTTGAAAGAAATATCTAAAAATTTCCATAACGATATCATCGTTACTCGCGAATACTAGCATTGATCGTGAAAAATGTTATTTGCATAGAAGTTAAAACTTCTTGTCCAAGTATTACACGGACGCTCAACGTCCACGCGTGACGGTTTAATTAAAAAGCGTAGTTAGCGCTGACCCGCATCTGATACATGAAATTATTGAGTGAGTTTTAAGCCGGTTAATCTATTGTGTACTGAAAAGAACAGTAACTGGTATAGGTATTTATATTCTCGTACGTAGGTGTTCTATATTACACTCTTACACCTCTACGAATTGTTCTAATCTTCAACTGCAGACGTGTAAGCAATTAATATATGGATCCACTCGGTGTCGTTGCCAAAGTATAGAAGTGTTTCAATGAGAGCGTTCAAGTGTTTTGATGCGTCATACGATCAGTTATCTTCGATCAAAGGTGTGGTAATCTGTAAACGTGTTTATCTTAAACGGTGAAATTGAAACTGACAGTTCTAAACCCGAAATCACCGATTACCTAACGGAGCAGTCCGTTATTTGCTCTCAGTTCAGTTTTGTATTCCGTGCGTTGCGGACGTAGGATTATTATTTGCCAAGCTGTTCTTGTTTCTGATATCTACCTTTCGCAAGTTTCTACACACCTCTGTTTCAACCGCAGAATATCATCTAACGGTAAGCCGTTATGTGTCATTATAACATCCGCTCTGTCAAAAAAAAAAAAAAAAAAAAAAAAAAAAAACGAACTTAAATGACAATTTTTCAATATCGTTATTCTTTTCGTAATCATTTGGCGAAGGAGGGACGGGGGGGGGGGGGGGCATTGGTAGTCTAAATCCAGCACAGAAAATCAGAATTTCAACCAGATTCTGCAGTGGCTTCAGCCGCTATCTTGAATTTACGGTTTGAGTCGGAAAACATCGATTGTAGGCAAAATCTTGTTCATACCAAAGTTGTAGACGATTAAGTTCCTTACAATTACATTTAACAAAAACAATACCTCCGTAATTTCAAGATGGCGGCTGAAGCTTCTACAAAATAAATCTGACCAAAATGCGGAATCTAGACTACCAATGCCCCCCCCCCCAACGAGTACAAAAAGGAAATAGTGGAATCGAAAAACTGCAATTTCAAATGTACATTCCAACTGGATTGTATACTGTAGATGATGAATGATGAATGTAGTGATACGTAATTTCTACGTTTTTGTGATCTAAATGTCGCGGATTGATTCAGAAATCGTTTGATGCTGTTTGCATGCACATGTAATAATAATGCGGGTGCATTAAAATTTTTTTACAATCGTTTGCTTCACTTTTATTTTTATTATTCGGTATAATAGCAACACAATTGGCATCGGCTTATTGCAATTCAGTGAGAATGCTATGCCGGTAAAAATAATTTTCCCAACTGTATAGACTACTGGCATACAGGTGAATTTCAGCACCATAATTTTTTCTTCTTCTATACCTAAATCAGCATTATAGAATACATGCTGTGATGAAACACGATACATTCCAGTACATTTGTGAAACTTTTGAATTTGCATTCCAAATAGCTTTCTTCCTTTCAAATTTGGAACAGATTGTTCTAAGGATAAAAATTTATTGGTTTCAATGACAGGACACAAATGATAAGCGACATTGTTATCTTTTTTAAGACTTGTTTAAGTTAATATTATTTGCGGAAAAATCTTAGTTAAATTATTTCTTCGATTTCAAGTAACGTTACTGCGCTTACGACTTGCGATACGCACGGAAAATACATGAAACGTTGAAAAATTTCACCGGTATGAAGTCAAAGAAGTTTTTTTTAGTGGCGATCATCAGTTGCTCTTATACCACGATCTGTCCGTCCAACGTATTTAGGAACTAGTCTATTTTTATCCTATAAACCCGTTTCGCTCTGATCTGATATCTTCGTCTGGTACGTAAAGAAAGTCCTTCCGCGGTAGAGCAACGAATATAGGTATAAGACAACTAGAATCCGAACGACGCCTTTTCCCCCTCCTATCTCCGTAGCCGTCTAGCCGAAGAGTCGCGTTTTTTCCGGATGACTCACAACCTACTGCGTACGCAGGAATTACAGCGCACAAACATTCCTAGTATGATTGTAGGATTCGTAGGCGTACACCGGTGTCCTATTTATCATCGATAAATGCGCCTATCTTGCACTCGGCCTGAGGCACCGTTCGATAATTAACGCTTGATAAGTGAGAAATGAAAATAATCTCCGTTTTAATCCCGCTTTCATGAATTGCTTAATCAGTCTAATTCGTAATTATGCTTGCCACCGCATGCAGAATCTTGTAACTGTATATATGAAATTTCGTTTTTATCACTCGTCGCAGTCATAACTTTTGGTCGATTTGCAATGCAGGATAAGAAGCGGAAATAATTCATATACAGAATTCGCTTGGCATTTATGTATTTACTGCAAAACTCTGATTCTTGTTTCAGTATTATTACCGCCTGTCGATATTGTTGCTGCGATAGCAGTTTGAGCCAACGATTATGGCTGGAAACGTTGGACTTCATGCCGTAGCTGAAACTACTGGCCAATTTGGTAACAATTTCTTAAAGGTATGTTTAAACGCAATTACTTTACTCAGATTCTTTAATGATCCAGTGAGAAATGATAGTTTATTTTCGGTGACAAAACTTCTCTGATACCCATTTATATGTTACGTGTGCATTACATTTTTTGTGCCTATTTGAACTGCAAAATTTGTAAATGATAGAATTTACAGGGATTTTAATTAGTTTTGTAAGCTTCTATGGACTGTTTCTTCAATATTTTGATATTTCAGACCGTCGGTAATGACAAACCTGGCAACTTGATCATGTCGCCGTTGAGCGCTCAGGTAGTGCTGGCGATGGCTGCCTACGGAGCAGGTGGCAGAACCGCAACTCAAATGCGCTCTTGTTTATTCATTCCCACTGAGAATGAAGTAGGCCAATCGGGTTATCAGTCTCTTATCGAAACATTGAACGTAAGTAATGCAAATAATTTATTCTGGTGTTGGTACTTTCTAAAAGCTGCACGACAGCAGTTCCGCTCTATTTATCCTTGCATGTGAGAATGTGTGCTCCGGATTTACTTTGAAAAAAATTTGACCAGAATTTTTTTCAGGCTGTGAAAGGAGTGGAATTACGTCTTGCTAATAAAATATACACAGCTTCTCAGTTTGAAGTAAAACCTGAGTACAAAGAGTTGACGTCTAAAAAATTTTACTCCTCGAGTGAGGAAGTTGACTTCAACGACCCGACACAAGCTTCTAAAACAATCAATACTTGGTGCGAGGAGAAAACTAACAAACGTATTAAGGATTTAATTACTGAAGGTAAATACTTATGTCTGCAACCGAATCTGGCAAGTTTTGTTGGAATTGTAATCTTCTTCGAGTTGGAAGAACTTGTGGAGTTATAGAACTTTTCAAGACATTTAACTGAGTCCCTGTTCATAGACTGCCTCAACTCAGACACAAAATTGGTACTTGTGAACGCAGTATATTTCAAAGGACAATGGGACAAAAAATTTAATCCCGCTTTGACGAAAGATAGACCTTTCCACATCGATGAACACACTACAAAATGTGTACCTACCATGTTCATAAAACACAAACTGCGATTTGGCGATCTTCCAGAGTTGAGTGCGAGATTCATCGAGATCCCGTACCAGGTATAGAGACTTGAGGATCAATTGGAGATGTGTCATGTACCCGGTCTAGTCATGTACTATCAGAGATTCATAGGATAATCTGCTTCACAAATATTTTAATTTTTTTTCTATTTCTCAGGGAGACGAGCTGAGTATGATAATCATTGTACCGTACGAAGTGGATGGCCTCCAAAAAATTCAGGATAATCTTCATCAAGTGAATCTGAAACAAAGTTTGCAAAAATCGTATCCCAGCGACGTCGAGCTTTTCTTGCCAAAATTCAAGATAGAAAGTACTTTAGATCTCCAAGAGACACTTGAAAAGGTAACATACGAAGTAAATTGCAACTTTTCATTATAAATAGCAACTGATCGAATTTCTCTAAACAACTTGTGTGTATTGCATAACTTCTGGAATTCTTTTGCTACCAAATTTCTGTCCAATTCATGTAATTTCAAAAAAAACCTGTCCTAGAATAACTAACTATAAGAAGTTTGAGTTGCTGATTATTTTTCTATCCACTGTACACGTCTACTTTTAGTTGGGAATGACTGACATGTTTGGAGAAGAGGCTGACTTCTCTGGTATATCTGATACTCCACTCAAAGTTAGCAAAGTCATCCAAAAAGCATTCATCGAAGTAAACGAGGAAGGTAGCGAAGCTGCTGCTGCTACTGGTAAGTCAAAGTTCTGCGAACATCACAGCAGTGCACTGACCCTAATTTAATCCTGTACTTTTGCCTCCATTGAATCGCATATCACCATTTCTCTCTGCCTTCGCGTCATTTAATTTTCTGCAATAGTTTTTGAACATTTTCTCAGACGTTATTTTAATGTCTTACAACAATATTGTATATACCAATCGAGTTTTACGATCCAGCAGTACATTTAGCCTCCTTTTTATTCACCACTGAGGCTGAATTCTAGAAGACAGAAAAGGGAATTTGCACAGTAAGCTATGCAACTTTCTCACCACTACTTTTTGGTTCCGTTCACAATTTCTTATCGCATATTCTTACAATATATTTTAGCGAATAATTTATGTACGTTTTCATACCACGCTAAGAGCTTTGGTAATTTTTACATTTTTTTTATTATACACATCACTATTTATTTTCAATGTATTAAACTTAATTTGCATGTGCCTTCAATTGATTTTCGTAGATATAATTATGTGCAAAAATATCATAATTCACCACTAATCTTCTGGATCTTCGTATTAACAAAATGAGTCATAAAATGTCTTTCAAACTCTAAATTGTACGTATACTGCTTATTTGATTTATAAATAATAATAGTTCCTGATTGAAATGTACTATTTCAAGACAATTTTTTTTTTTGTTTAGGTGTAGCCTTAGTTTTAATGTGCGCATATATCGAGGAACCTCCGCTGAGATTTGAAGTCGATCGACCATATCATTATGCAATATACCATCACAGCACTGGAATATCCTTATTCACCGGAATTATTCGAGAACCTAACGTAATGTGAATTAATCTTATTCCTCAATATTGTGATAGAAATTTAATTTCATTCCAGCTTGTTTCGGAAAAATGATCTTTTTTTCAGCTGCATCGCAAGCTATCACGCGCATTTTTGTGCATATATGCGATTTGAAACTTTTTCTACAGGCATAGTGTTTACTACGATATAAATGACTAGCTTTGGTACAAAATGTATTACAATAAAGTATTATCTGTTATTGAGTGAAATCTTGATATCTTGAGTAACTCACTTACAGATATTATCTACATGGCATTATGAAGTTATATGATAGACTAGAGATATTGTCTTCGTTTATGAGACTACCCGTAACTTCAGATACTGATTTTAATTTTTACTGACCCGTCATCGAAGTAATTATTAGCTACAGACAAAACTGGTTAATTATAGCCAAGTGAGAGGATTTAGAAAAAAAAAATTCGTTCTGTGATAGATAATGTTCAGAAACTATTGTAGTTACGATACATACAGAGTTTGCAAACTGAAATCAAATTATGCTACATTTTATTAATATTCATCAAAATCAATCTCACTATTAAAATTAATTATCCATTATTACAAACTATACGTAAATAACGTTCACGTTTCAGGAATAATGCTGCAGGCTCGGTGCATGATATTTTCAGCTGAACTAGCCGTCGACCACCCGTTCGTTTACATGATTGTATCTTTAACGCAAAGCAGCTCTGATGACGACGGGGACATCGTATCGTTGTTTAGCGGCCATGTGGTAGACCCATCATTGTAGTGTAAATAACCCCATAGATATTTGTACAGATGGCCAAATCACTTTGGTGTAAATAACGCAATACAGATGACCGTCTTCATTTCTATATGAGTGACGAACCGATATTTTTGCTAGAATGCCTCCCACGTGTCATCAAATATAATTTTTAATGTTTGTGCTCGTCGTCGTTAATTAATTTCTGCGAACCAGTGTTGAATTGAATACATTGCTTATAAATAAATTTTACATCTTTTAAATATTCGTTTTTTTTGAATTTAAAATCTGTGGTAATTTTTCGTTTTGTAATCCCCATGTTATTGATAGTCAAAAGCGTTGTCAATTGTCTTCATAGGATTCAACTGTTAGTCAAAAATGTTAAATGTATTTTTACAAAAATTGGTGAGTAGTGGCACTGAAATAATTGGAAAGGAATTGTAATTTTGAAACAAGTATATTTGAATGGATAGTTGTCCCGAGAATTATCACGTACCTAAATAAATTGACAAGGCGATTAATTAAGCTCAGTAAACATAATAAACAATGGTAAGTATAACATCCTTTAATTATATCAGTAAATAATACAATTAGACTTTCGGTGTTTTCACTTCACTTGGTGTTTATACCTATGTACACAAGGGGCAGTGATTCTGACAGTTAATTTTAACAGTTAACGCGCTATACTCGTAAAAAAAAATCCTGAAATATTCAACTCGCTAGCCTCTCAGAGTTTCGGATGCATGACCCTCGTCCTGGCGTTCTCTTTCTATTCCATTTGCATATGTTACCGCGATTTCCCTCATTTTCGGTTCCGTCTAGGATTCCGAGATCCTTCGTTTGTAACGCGCATTTAAAATACTAAGTTACAATTTATATATGGAATAAATAACAGTTGTTTCAGAAATAATACTGCGTGCTTGATGCGTGACATTTTCAGCTGAACTAGCAGTCGAATTGAGAACCAATTGTTTTCAAAAGATCTTATTTTAAGCACCGCACCGTGAATGAGCATGAATCTCGTCTCAGAATTTTATTGTATTCTCATATTCTGAAAATGAACGTCGTCCAGTATTCGCACACGAATCTATTTGTGGGCTGAATCGTTATGCATTACGTATAGTCGTACTTTTAGACCTCTAGCGCAATATTATATACTTCGATCTATCAGTTTCTATAAGTTCGCGAGAATTGTACGTTGAAAGTACAGTGAATTGGCTTTTAGCATTTCCTGAAAAAATCGGCACTTATACGAAGACAAACTTAATACACAGGTGACTGCTTTGTTGTTAATTACATATGATAGATAAAAATATCATCATTACGTACTTGTAAAATTTGGAACAGATCAATTATTGATACTGGTTGAGAAATGATCTTATTGTTAAAAAGTTATTGGAACTTTTCTTCTAAAAATAGCATTGTACTGTAATTTGATCAAAGTGAACGAACTATCTTGTATTTGTTATACAAGCATCGTTTAATATTGTTTCTTTAGGTATATTTCAGTAAAAGCATTTTCATTCGTTCTTTATTACAGTATGGGTGAAGAAATACATGAGAATAACGGCCTTCAGGCCATTACGGAGGCTGCCAATCACTTTGCTACTAGTTTTCTAAAGGTAGACGCATAAATGTAATTTGATTATTACATTCAACACAACTCGTTATTAATTAGAATTATCTATAAATAGACCTTGTTATTTATTGCAGCTGTCAAGAATAAATCAACTGATTATAACACCATGAACCGATCGTCCCACTGTTTGATCTCATTTGTGCATTTGTATAGATATAAATTCTTTTTTATAATTTTTCTCACTGTAATTTCACATTTTCAGGTACTGGTAGGTGATAAATCCAATAACTTGATCATGTCTCCATTGAGTGTTCAAGTGGTACTGGCCATGGCTGCTTATGGGGCCAACGGCAAGACTGCTACTCAAATGCGATCAGCTCTTCTTCTCCCCGATAACGACAGTCTTGGCCAATCGGGCTACCGTTCCCTCATTACACTTCTGAATGTGAGTTGCGAATCAAGACGCCGTACAATAATATCAATTTGTATGTATGAATTGGTACTTGATCTCTCTTCAAGCTCTACACTGGAGATACTGTTGCACCTAATATTTTTAATGTCATAATTACTTTACACAATATTATACTCCATGGTCATAGCTATTCGTTTTCGTTCCACAAACTTCATCCTAAGTTTGGAATATCAAAGAAGTTTATGTTTCAGACTGCAAAAGGAGTTGAACTGCGTCTGGCTAATAAAATATTTACAGCTTCTGGATTCGCAGTAAAATCTACGTACAAGGAATTGATGACTGCAAAATTCTTGTCCTCGAGTCAGGAAGTAGACTTTGGCGATGCATCGACTGCCGCTAAAACTATAAATACTTGGTGCGAAGAGCAAACAAACAATCGCATAAAAGACGTTATTACACCAAGTAATAATTATTGTAGTACCTAGTGTACTAAAGTAAATTATAAGTTGAATATGGATTCCGAAGAAGCCATGAGAAATTTATTTACAGCTACGACTTTACTTGCGTGTTTCTATCCTTGTGTAATTTCAGACAGTATTTGTGCAGACACAAAGTTGGTATTGGTGAACGCAGTGTACTTCAAAGGTCAATGGGAGAGAAAGTTTGATCCTTCTCGAACTCAGGACAGACCGTTCTATGTTGATGAAAAAACTACTAAACATGTTCCTACCATGTGTATCAAACATAAATTCAGAATGCAGGCTCTTCCAGAGCTTGACGCAAGCTTTATTGAATTACCGTACCAGGTATAAAAAGTGAATTTTTATGCAAATTAGCATGTACTGTCGTTGTACATTTCATGTCAGTTGTGGTGCAAAGGGTAAAAAGGTTCACAAGGTCAATATATTATTCCGTATTTCCTAGGGTGGAGAGCTCAGCATGATTATAATTTTACCAAACAAAATTGTAAATGGATTAAAAACGATCGAAGATAATCTTCATGAAGTGAATCTCAAAGAAAGATTGCAACAAATTTCTCTGAGAGATGTAGTTGTATACTTACCAAAATTTAAGATTGAATGCAGTTTAGACCTCCAGAATACTTTGATAAAGGTACAGTTTTAATTATTACAAAATATGCTATCATCCATTTCACTCGTCAAAAGTTGAATTTTAGTTGCATTCAGTATTCTACTCCTTTCAAATAAATTCGAAACTGTCATTTATAAAACAATGTGAATGAAATAAAACTAAAAAAAATTTGTAATGATCTGTTTTATATAGTTTTCAAATTTTTATGCATCTGTAGAATTTGTAGAATTTCTGTTTCTGAGTAAGCTCAAGCACCTGTCCCTTCAAATCTGTTACATATTTTTATTCTAGTTGGGAATGACTGAAATGTTTACAAATGGAGCTGATTTTTCTGGTATAGCTGAGTTTTCGCTCAAAGTTAGTAAAGTCGTTCAAAAGGCATTCATCGAGGTTAATGAAGAAGGTACTGAGGCAGCTGCTTTTACAAGTGAGTGAAGATTCATTGGAATAACTTTATTTTAATTACAAAGATATAAAAGATTTTCGTGCAGTTCAAGCCGTTGATTTTGCAACAGCAAATTAAGGTACATAATAATTCTGAACAATGCCCAGAAAATTATGAGCCATTAAATCCTACACAATCCAGCTTATGTCATACAATTTGGACAGATGTCCATGTACATCGTCGATTTTCTGCTTACCAAAGTTTGAAATAATGGAAGGGATATGGCTTCATTGTTCATGTATAATTTTCAGAAATGCAAATCACAAGGCGTTGTGGACCACGAGAATTCGAAGTTAATCAGCCTTATTACTATGCAATATATCATCGAAACACTGGAATTTCCCTCTTCAATGGCATTGTTCAACAGCCCAACTAGGTACAATATAATCATGAGCATTGTTCGAAAAATCGAACTGAAAATTAACTCTGTTATAGGATTTCACCAGAGTTTTTATGAGTTGGGTGAATTTTCATTAACTGTTCCTTTATACTTGTAAATATGACTAATCGTTTTACCGATTGTGAGTCAACAGCTTTAACTGTCTACATTTGAGACCCAGTATTTTCGCGATAGACACGGTAACTCATGCCAACTTTATCTAAAGTCAAAAAACCAAATATGTTCCGTTAGCAGGTGAGTATAGCTAGTGATTGGACGGAGGATTTTAAAAAAATTGAAATTTCTATTTTCTACAGAGTTTTATGCAAAAAAGTACAATTTTCGGTACAATTTACACCATGTATTTCATTGTCAAATAAGTTGTGATCGAAGAAAAAAAAATCCTTCGTCTAATCACTAGCTAAGTTTGCCTTAAGTTTGAATAAAAAAATTCTGTTATTATATAGAAAAAAAAATAAGAAAAATATGGTTTTTTTTTAACCTTTGAGATCCATGTAACCCCTGAAGCTATAGTCAATGGATGTCATCTATATTGAAAGTACTTATCAACCTTTCTATCCGTAAAAATACCTTTTTAACATACATCTATCATTATCTATTCTTATACAATAATATAATGGATAAATTAATGCCTTTTTGCAATAGATATAATTCCAATATATTTTATTTCAATAAAAATTTAAATGTAATTAACAATGTTGTTAAAATTATGATATATGTATTTCAATGTAATGAGTAATGTATCTCTGATTCAATGAAGTATTGCACTACTCATAATCAATCGAGACGTGGAAGCTTCATTATTATATTCTACTACTCTAAGACGTATTCGTCTTATTTCTATTTTTTTCGTATTCATACAATACTTTTATCGTAATTTAATATTGGAAACTTTTCACTTGAACTCGCATATGTCTGAAAACTCTTGAGATTGTTTGGGTTTCATGAAAATTGAACACCACTGGACAAAAGCGTTGATCACTACATCACGTGAGAATCATTACGTGAGAATCTTCACGAACGAATTAACAATTATTTTTCTCCATATTGTGATTATAACCATTAATACACGTTTTATTAGATGCGTCGATACAACGAAGTCTTGAATAATCATTTCAAAAATTGAAATGAGGACACAAGGCACTAAATGATATTAATAATTTCGATATCTAATTAGGGATATATTTTAACTGTCCAAAATTTAGATGAAAATTCTGAAAACTAAATGTTGCATATACTCTGTGGTAAAGTCTGATTGCGCAAAGCAACAATAAGTACTGCCTGGATTTTCCTAAAGTTTCAAAAATATTTTCTGTGTTTTGTTCTATCTTCAATGTTTACGTGAGATTTGTATTGCAGGTACAAGCATTGAGTCTTCTATTCAATCCTCGGCTTTGATTACCGAGAAAACGAGTAAATAAACATGTTACAATTCTATTAGCCTCAATAGCTGAATGCAAAAATTAACAGTGACCGTATTTCAGGTATCGTATCACGTATAATAATTGATGAATAACCTTCTTAAACTAACGCTATATGTGGAATAAAAACATTTATCATATCTATAAAAAGGAAGAACTGTAAAACCTGGGTTAAAATTGAACCAAGCTTAATTTAAAAAAAAAAAACAATGATTAATGTTATAGATATATCTAGCTAACTATGCAGTTAGCTCCGTCTGCTTTTCCAGACTTCGAAGATATCCCTGAGACCGCAGTTCCCATAGAGGTAAGCGAACTCCGACGAGAGGATGACGGTGGCATGCTCGCTGTGGTGTCAAGAAATACCTCATCATTATCCGAATCGGTATCCTTGTCATCTTTACCTTTCCTGCTATGAATATATTGGCGAATCATGTTTTCAGTTTGAGCCATGACCATATGTCCATTGCTAGTCATGTACGGAGGACCGCTCTGAGTGGTCCGTCTATTATCTGTGAAATTTTTGTTGTAGGCGTGTCGAAGTTGTTGTTGCTGCTGCTGCTGTTCATACACAAACTGATCTTTATCGACATCTGTAAAGAACCGTTTTGGCTGCTTGTAGTTCAATAGAGGATTAACAACAAAACCGACCTGATCACTGTACTGATTCATGGGTATGTTATCGCTATCATCGCTGGCCAATAGATCGGTGGTAAAACCCATCTGTGGTCGAGTTGTCATTACAGGTCCATTGTAAGATAGTCTAACGTTATTGTCCATCGCTTGTCTGACATGCGCAGGCTGACCTCCGTACGAATACCTATCTTTATTCGGTATCAATGGTTTACTGTCCCTGTTTATTGTGCCAGACCTGGATTGGAGATAAGCATTCAAGGTGTTTCCTGCTCCTTGTGCATTCATATTCGTACACGTTTGATTCTTATTGAATCTTGGTCCAACATTTGTTGCAATATTTTGAAAACCAGCGCTTGGAACATCGTTTTTGTCTTGTTGATGTTGATTTGCAGCATTGCGCCACCGCGCGCTATTCATTACAAGCTGAGCCAACTGTTGGATTGTTTGCTTAGTATTATCCTGTTGATTATCATCAAAGTTTACTCGTCGCTCTTGCTCCCTTCTCGTGGTGTATGCATTTCGTGGATTTCCATCATTTACCCTTGATTGAAGTACAGTTTTCGCCGGAGTCGAGCTTTGGATAGGATCATTTTCATACTGCCGCTTGCTATTCAATTGCCGCAGATATTCGTACCCTTCACCTTGTCCTGTGACCAGAATTTCTGCTCTGTCTTTCTGGTCGACATTCAGATTATTAACAGTGGCTGAGCAAGCTAGCGTTGCATTTTCTATCATTTCTTCAACTTGCTTTTCAGTTTCGATAAATGCAGCACTAAGAATCGATCCAGCATAATTTTCGATTTGGTTGGATAATTTTTTTCCCGATGTTGTATCCTGCTCTGTTTCAATTTGACGTCTTGCATTTTCTACCTTCTCATCCACTCTTCTTTCTGCATCAAGAAATGTAACAGTCTCAGAAATAAGCGTTTTGGAATCCATAAATAGACCGCCTTGTTTGGCAATACGTCTTTCAGCAGAAGACTGTGTTCTCACTTCTGTATTTGTAATCGGGTAAAATCCGAGTTGCATTTGTGCCCTTACGAAAGGAGACTGCGAAACTGGACCAAGTTTCGACCATATGGTTCCTGGCTTTCCACTTGGACTTGTAATCGGAGTTACTACCCCAGGTCTGGTCGACAAAGGATTTTGATTGACCAATTCTATTTTAGAATTAGGTAATGTACATGGCACACGACATGGTTTTGGCGGAACTAGATCCAGTTTCGGTGGAACAACTCCTGGTTTAGGCGGCGGGGCTAGACGACTTACCCTCGGCTCCGGAAGCGGAGGAGGTATTTCTGCGTCCTTTTCCGGACTTTGGTTCAAGACTGAGGCATGAACTACATTCAACAGATGATCCAACCGGTTTTCCAATCTGTTTTGACGATCTCTATCTATGTCTAAGAAACGAGTAACCATATCGCTCTGGGCTGCCAGAATCTGAAAACATAAGTCACATGTTATTAGCATAATTGAAATATTTGTAATTTCAGAATGTTCAGGCTACCGAAATAGGTCAATTGCTAAGGAGGACCAGTTTCATTAATAAGCCAAAGTGCAGATGATTTCAGTATGTTCACCTTATTAACAACTTCGTTCTGTGAACTTAGCGCGCTCATCATAAGTTGTTCCAGCTTCTGTGCTTTTTTTTTCCTAAACGGTGCATCAGGGGCTGATTCAGTGTTCACAGCAGAGTCTTTCGATTTACTGAGACCTTTTTCTGAAGGTGTCGGTGATTCTTGCAAGAACTCGATGGATAATGTGTCGTCATTGTAAGTAGCATTTGTTGTTAAAGATGTGGCGTCAAGACTTGGCAAAAAAAGCGGGTTGTACATTGGTAGCGCCTGGTTAAAGGTTTCGTTTAAATTTTGAGGCTTTTCATGTTTGGGAGTTTCACAGAATGCATCATTCAAATTTGGTCCGATATCGCCAAAAATGTTCGGAGACAATTGGCCAGCTGTTTGATTAACATTATGGTTGAAATTTTGAGCTGGGATTGCATCCTGATATTTTTTATATGTAGCCGCTAAGTTTTGTCTAAACGAAGCCTTTCTTGGTTCCTGTGGCATAGCCTGTTTATTCATAGCTGCTGAGCTTTGCTGGAATTGATTTTGCGTGCGTTGGATATTTTGCGGGATACGATTTTGGTTCAAAATAATATTCGGCTGTACTTCAGTTGGTATTCTTACCGAATTCGGCGGCATTTGACTTTGCAAAATTTGATTTGTATTATGTAACAAGTTTTGCTGCAGTGCAGGATTATTTTGCAGCATATTCTGCTGCATCAAGTGATTGTGAGCTGCCTGCAGTAAGTTTTGTTGAAGTAAGGCTTGATTTTGTTGCATATTTTCTTGGATTATATGATTTTGCACGTTTTGCACTGTATTTTGAAAGGGTATTTCGCTGTAGCAATTATTCGGCCCTGAAGCTTGACGAAATGTTTGTTGTATCGGTATTTCTTTAACCGGAACTGCATTTTGCCGCAGTGATTTTTTCATGTTTGGGGCCAAGTGTTGAATAGTATTTGTTGCTGCATCTCTAACTGGCGAAAAAGTACGATACGGTTGCGCTAAAACTGTTTCATTTGATTCTGGTGAATCTGGGTATTCCTCATCATCTGTAAATCATTCAAAAAACAAATATGTTTTATGCTTTTCTATTATCTATTCTATTTTTCACACATTTTGTTCAAATAACGAAACAAAGTTCTGATTAAGGATTATCTTAATGTAGCAAAATATGCATGTTGTAGCTTCTCCACTATCCTATGTTTGTTCAAAAACCTGAGAATCTACGTACGTGCAAGTTCCCACATTGGAGAAAGAGCCTCTGTACGGAGTAGAGTTTCAACAGGATCGCGATACTGATAACGCATTTGCAGGTTTTTATTAGTCTTGACATCCTTCGGCGGTGATTTTATATTAACTCCTACATCTGGCGTGGAAAAATTATTCACAGTTATATATCCATCCAATATAACGTAAAAATACATAAAGCTGAAATTAGTAAAACCAATGTAACGAAACATGAGGGATAAAAATCGTTATTGTGCAATTTTAGAATGACTTTCAAGGAATTGGTTTTTCAAAATATGAGCATATTTTATTTATCATAGTTTCCTAAATTTCAGACTTCCCTAAAGGTGCGAAATAACGATTATTCCTACACTTATTTCTAACTTCAGCCTCGTAAAAATTATCCGAATTAACGAGCAACAAATTAGCTTTTCTCAATCTTTACGAACGTTAGCATTTCTAATGGTAAGCATGCAACAAGTTGATGGTAAAGTACAAAGCGTTCCTACGATCGGGCAAAGAAATAACGAAGGGTCGGAGTGTAGAAAGTAAATAAAAGCAACAAAACATTTCGTGACCCAGCGTGTAACTTACGCCACGGCCCTTTCGAAGTTTAAACTTTCATCGGGAAGGGGTAGGCGTGTGTATATACGTTAGATAACGATAAATAGTGTTAGAGCGACTTGGTGAGGCTTACCAACGGTATCAACACTGTTGATGTTCGATTGAAGCAGTCGTTTGTCTTTCAGGACTTTGTCGATGGATTCGTAATACTGTTCAACGCCAGCGCGAGTCCCGGTTTTTTTTGCTTCCCGGTAGCAAACGAGGACCTGTTTCATTCTCGATCGGCATTGTTTGCCTGAGACGTTGTAGCCTTTCTTCTGCATGTAACGAGCGACGCTATCCCAAATCAATTGCGGCTTCGTCGCGTATTCAAGCTGCTTTTGCACCTGCTTGTCGGTCCAAACCGACACCAACAACGTCGTGCTGTCAGGTGTCCATTTGTACTTTAAAGTCTCACCCGAATCACTCATCTTTTTTATGTTATCGTACGCCAAATATCGACAAAAAAATACAAACACAAAGACGCCACTCTCACTCGCTCTCACTCTCGCGTCACACGCCGTTCGTTTCACGTTCAGCGTTTACTGAACCCAACCGTCGGAGATTTAAACAAGATGAGTCCAAGTTCGACCGTGGGGGAGAGCAACAGGTTGCCCCCTCCCACTGACGCTGGTGTCCCCATATACCCAGTATCTATCCATTGTGACTGTATACTCAGGAGCGAACGTACAATAGTCCGGGCACGCATTTACGCCTCGCGTATTTTTCTTTCCTTTGAACGAGCTCTCGTACCACGGAAATACAAACGAAAGGATACCGTAAACAGGGTTAACTTTGAACTAGGGGTGCAATCTTGGGACAGCGGGAAATTTTCGGATTTCGAATTTTCCGCGAAAATTCAAAAACTTTCGAAACTTGAATTTCCTGCTGAGATCCGGAAATTTCCCGCCAAAATTCAAAAACTTTCGGATCTTGAATTTCACGCTGAAATCCGAAAATTTCCCGCTGTTCCAAAGTTGCATCCGAAAATCTAAACTTACCCAGGCTTACGATAATAAACATTCACCTGATTTTCAATCAATGGAACTGTCGATTTTACTTTGGTACTACACTCGAACAGAATGAAATGACATCTGTACTGCTTTTTCGTAATGACTGAACTTGTCAATTTATAATTTATTTAAAAGTTGTGCAAAGCAAATATTGCTGAAAATTAAAACACACTTTACGTCATGCGGCATCAAAGAGCATACCGACCGCTTGTGATGGGTACAAAAAATTACAAGCTTTTCTTTCATTTTTGCCTGATTTCCACCATTTAAGAAAGTTTCGTACGCTTTGCTTCACCAAGATTAGCTGTTCCCCAATCTTAGTTATAATTCCATTCTAATATTATAAGTGATTTATGTATGAACAGTTGTAGTTGTTTAATGACAACGTTCTTAGCGTTCAAGGACATGCGAAGTGTTTTTCTTTCACGTTAAGTAATGTATGCGAATGAGCTGTGCCGACTCTAAATAATTATTACGTCAATACATGCGTGAATCTCATAATTCTAATGCACGGTATTGTGCTTTGGCTTAAGCTAATTTCGTAGTAAAGTTTTTAGCTTGTGATATAATTTTTCTTCCGACTGATGTAAATATAGATAATAATACTACATCGGTCTGTGATACGTACAAGAAATAAATCTATCACAGAATATTTAGACTCATTTTACGCTGGACTCCATTACATATTGGAAGTTTAAAAAAAAAATTTCTGAGTTCGACTATAAATTCTTTAACTAAAAGCTAAAGGTAGTATTCATTGCATATTTGATTTTATACTTGAAGTCATAGAAAAGAAAATGCGAGCAAAATGTTGTTGCACTGAATTCGCGCGTTTCTTTGTTTCCCGTGGAAACAACTTGAGAGGCTGCTCTCGTGGCCCGTGTTTCACAATGTCAAGAGTCATATGATTTTAAAATATTAAATGAATTTTTGAAAGTCCATTAAATCCTCTTTGTCCAAAAATGCACGCAGGAAATAACGGCTGTTCGTATGCAGGTTGCGATGACTACATCGAAGAGGATGAATTCGACAACAATGACGAATATATTGCTTTGAATTATAATGATTTTCACGATCACAGAAATAAATCTTGTCTCTCACCGCCTCTAGACGAATCTGAATCTGAAAACTATGACTTCGATGAACAACACTGCGAAGGGTCTGTTTTGTTTCATTTTTATAAAAAATTACATTTTATTAATTAGTGCAAAATGATCACTATCGAACTGATTTCCCAGTCAAGGCAATTACGAACAATACTTCATTCCCGATTCCAGTGGGAAATCAGTAGCTGCTGGTCAACATTCGTGTTTGAAATTGAAAGATAATTATTGCTATCTGGATCGGAATGGTATGTTAAATTTTGTCTCCCAAATTAAACTGCACTCCTTTACGTCTACTTTACGTTGATATCGGTATTCTAATTAATCTTCGATTACTCAAAATACCTAGGCTAATGCTTTGTTCACTTGCAGCATATGATACAAGAGTTATGAGGAATTTGGCATCGACGGAAGATTACGAACATCCTCGTGGAAGTTATTCCCCGAGGTTCATTCAGGCCGCTCTTGAAAGAACCAAATCGTCGAGTTTTTGGGGCGATGGTTTGTCCAAAAAAGTCGTCATAAATGTATTACCAGGGCAGACGTTCTTCTCTGGTAACATCTTCGAAACCACTTGGAACTGTTTCAAACTTTTCACTCTTCCTTACAATTAGACGATGAGTTTCATGATTTCGCGGGATATGACGATCAGGAAATAGAAAATATCAGTGTGTCATTAGACGATCAGAATTATTGCTCTGATTATCATTCGCAGCAAATGCAACCATCGAGACAAGTCCCCCAAGCATCGCGATACGGAGGTATATTAAAAAATCTTCATTATCACTCTAACATGAAAACCTTATACTGATTCATGATAGTCATTACGGCAGTGAATATTTTTGTCGCAAAATTCATGTAACATAAACTGCAATGGAAATTTAGAGATTTGGACGTCTTCAGAAAAGAACTCCATAATCTGATTCAATTTAGTGCACTCTGCTGCGGGCTTTTCCAGTGAAAAGTCTACCGTTTATTGTAATATGCATGAAAACCATTTACAGGGTAAACTTTGTGATTTAAGTAATTAAGTTGTTGCGAGAATGACAATGAGTAATGACTGTAAAAAGTGTTTTGAACGCAACACAAAAACCCAAAAGCAAACTGTCTGACATTTGCAACATAGGATTGAGGTCGATGGTGGAGAACTTGATCTACAATACACAGGTGATAATCTTCTCCAAGACTTACTGCCCGTACTGTGAGACTGCTAAAAATATTTTTGATGATCTCGACCAACCGTATACCGTTTTGGAATTGGATAAGCGAGCCGACGGTGAAGATATTCAGGAAATCATGGGGACCATAACCGGGGGAACATCTGTCCCGAGGGTTTTCGTCAATGGCGTGTTTATCGGTGGTGGCGATGATGTCAAGAGATTATACGAAAGTGGCGAACTTGAGGAAATGCTTGGCTGCGAATAAAATTCTATAACGAATTACTTGAAATTATTTCGCTGTGCCAAGGAAATTGTATCCTCTTGCAGAGTGTACAATTCTTTTGGTATTGAGCTCTCCTTAAATTAAAGAAAAAAAACCGACTGGTTCTTACTTGAAAAGTTTTTGATTTACCAACTTTTTCAAACTCTGCTGTAAATTTTTTGAAAGAATTTAAAAGCAATGTCGAAATAAATATTCAGAAGCAGAATCGCGAATTCTTGAACAAATTAAACAAAAATTTGGTCTTGCTGTAATTCACGCGTAGTCTCACACATATTTGTTGTAATTGTTGCGGACCAGGCTGTGGAGACTCACAATCAGATAGCAACGAGGATACTGCGGATTTGGTGAAACTTGGCAAAGTCATTTATCATATGTACGAACCAAACGATGCCTTCTCGGACGTTTCTGATGCAACTGTCATTTTAGAAGCTCTCGAGGAGACGTTTGCTTTTCAAAAGCTGTCGAAAGGGCATCTGTTGAAGTCAGTTACATCCTCTCCGAAACGTGGCTCTCCATTTCGCAAAGGTAAAATATAGCTTATCTATTAGGATTAACTTATCCGCTTGCATCGATAATAAACGTAAAGCAAAAAACAAAAAAAGAAAAAACACCTAAGTATCTGAAAATGCTGTTACAGCTATAAGGAAGGTCAAGACGACGTTGGACCTGTCCAAAAAAGGTATGAAGCTTTGTTTTAGGGGTAGGCAGAACATTTAAACTAATATTGTGACTCATCGTAGGACGTCATAGTTTTCGTTAATGATCGATGGACCTTACAAGTAGTAATTCGGTATTAGAGCCGAGAAGAAAAGAAGAGTCTTCCGCTTTAGTGTAATCTTGCACTCGTTTACAAAGCACTTTAATCAAAATTTCTACATATATGACACATTGTAAGCGTCTCGGTATTATAGCTTGGTATGAATAAATAATTATAAAAATATGATAAATACGTCTGTTAAATATCATGCGCGTACGAATCTTTTGACTGCACGATCGAGAGCGAACAAGGTAGAATATCAAAGCTGTTTTCTATTGTTAATTTTTCACCCGTCTGTTTCATTAACTTTTGCGCTTTATAACCATACAATATTTCATGGGAACTGTTTTTCAAAAGTAAACTATCGTGTGTAGAGGTATCCTCTTTTAAATTGAGCGTAGCAGATGGCCGTTGCACTGCACAGCAATAATTAGAGACATGGACGACTTTAATTTTTATTTAAAATTCGCCAAACCTTTGGTACTTAACCTGCCAGATGCAAAAGGTAAAATACAATTGCCACCTGACTTTTACAAAGTAAAATATTTTGAAAATACGTGTATGCAATACCCACGCGTGATAACTTGAAATTGCAAGTGGCGTTGGTTCTGTTCGATATTAGACCGAACCATCGCCGCGCTATGGGTGAAAAAACTTCGCGACATGGAATCTGACGGACCAGAAGCCAACATGCGGACCGAGTACCTTAAGCTTCTTCTCTTCGTCATGCAGCGCAACAAACTCGCTGGGATATTTGAAAAAGCTCCACCCGATGGACCGCTGCAGGCTTTTCCTCCAAATTACAAGGTCCCCAGGTCAATTGTAGTTAAATGCGATAATTTGTGAGGAATATCGAGATACTTCACTGAGTCCATTTAGCTCTTAGTTTTCGTTATTTAAAAATTAGCAATATCCATTAAAAAAATGCGAAATGAAAAAAGGAAAAATGCTTCGAGTTGAAATCAGTATATACATTTTATTGCCAACTTCGTCAGGCTACGGAAATGCTGTCTTTAGTCAAGCCGAGAAAAATAGCGGCGCTGGCTTATCCTCCGGTATTCACATCCGTCGGAGGTGATCTTTGTCAGTTTGTGGCTGTTCAGGAAATTCCAAATTTCGGGCTTCACGGCTACTACGCTATTTCAATCGAGCCACTGCCCAAGTGGTCACACGCCAGTACGAATTCGGCGAAGAAGGCGAAACTGAAGCCCAAGCATTTCGCTGATTGTTTTAAAGACACGTGCAAACTTGCCGAGGAGGCTTATCATTCAAAGAATAAGCCTGACAAACCGGCTTCTTCGTCGTTATCATCATCCCAACAACCGGCGTCCCAGCAGCAGCTACTGGAATCTGCTGATAAAAATTCCCAAGAACTTGTCGATCCTAAAAATGCGGAAGCTGGTTCTGGAAATAAGAAAAAACAACCGAATGACTGCGAGAGGATTTCAAGGCCAACACCTAAGTTTGTACCATTCCCGCCAATCCCATACCAGTAAGTAAATGTTCGATACAGTTTACAAGATTCTCTAGTAACGTTTGCTTTTGAAATAGGGTGCAGTCCTCTGTTCGTTTAATCTAGACCGCCGTATGTATAGAAATGCATTCAATTGTTATTTCAGAAGTATAAACACGTCTTTAGATCAGGGAATCATTAGTCTAATGTTTCACATATCACACAACTATAAGCAAATTAATAGTTTATTGAACGTAAAATGATGAAAAGTTTCGTTTAAATTACTTTTTCAACTTCCATTAACTAGTTGTGAATCTTTTAAACACGAAAATTGCAATGGAGTTCAGTATTCAAAGCCAATGATGTACAGGCTGCCTTCTATCTACGAACTATTGCATACTATTTCTTTATGTTTCGGTAGGCTGTAACGACGTGATATGAGTTGGAATTTTTATTTTCCATCAAATATTCTAGGTCATATCGGAAGGAGATCGCGGGTTTCGAGTCCCGACCAACATGGGGCAGAAGTCGCTACTTTGAAAGACTGATTGACGAGTCTCGTTAGTATTTCCAATTTATAAACATTTGAAAAGAGTTTCTTCGAAAGCTGAAAAGTTCATAAACACAGAGTATTTCGTATGATAAAGTGAGAATATCCTAAGACGCTGTACACACATGGACTCTGATTTTCAGCTCACCTGCCAACCGATCTTGACGTGTCTCAGGCAGATGCATTGCTACATGGGATAAGTGACAAGACTTTCAAGAAAGCCGAAAATCACGGACCATGCGCTATCTCGGAAACTAGACGGCGTGTTGAACGGATGATGGACCTTCCTCCTTGTGCGTAAGTACGTCTATAATATACCCTTACGTTCATAGAAAAAGTTTCAAATGCTCAAGACTGGTTTTATTTTCACGGTGAAAAACTATCGCAGATGTATGAATAGTTCATCTATCTACTGGTCTGGTAGGATGAATTTTGTGACAGATTTATTTCGCATTCAAATTACTGACAATAATCTTTCGATTTGTAAATTTTCAGACTCGATCCAGGGGAAGCAATGCCACCTCCAGGTACATCAATGACATCATGTCGCTGGCAAATAGTACTTCTAATATTTGATTCCCAAATTTCTTTAAATTTTCCTTACTTCTATTTTCTGTGAAGGTTCACCGTACACCTGTTGTCCAAAAAGGGAACCAGTCATAGACACACACTGTGTCGACATGTGTCTAAGCGAACAGGATTTTTATCCTTGTGAAGAAAGGTCAAGCGTGTCCCTACGAGGAGGTAGTAAGTAATATTTTTCTATAAACATTAACAATGTCCGTGAGTGTATTTAAATTGATGTACAAACAAAAACATAGTACCGCAAACGTCAGTTTCCTCATTTCGTGCTATTTCAGGTGACAGCGGAAGTTGTTGCAATTCTCAAAATCGGAGATCCAGATCGCGCACATCAAGCAATAGTAGGATCAATGGTAAGACAGACTACTAACCGTAGTCGACACTGTAGGCTTGACAAAACAAACCTTGACTTATGTGGTAAAATGTATTTTATTTTCAGACATTAACTCTCGTCAATATTATGCAGCGCAATTTCCACGACAGCAACGAAACGAACATACCACTCGTTATGGTAAATTTTTTTTGTAATAGACAAGAATCCGCTTATTTTTAATTCCGTAGTTAGTGATATGAGTACCAGCTTCTAATTGCCTACTTGTGTAAAATTAAATATTCGCGTGATTCAGGAATGATGCAAATGCTGATAGTCATGCATGAATGTGTCAGATTTTTTTTAAGGGTCCATCAACGATGACACCGATGGTACGTTGGACGTTGATACATCGATACAAAATATCACAACGACAAGCAGATACTTGGATCCAGAAAAATCTGGCAATTTCAAATGGCTTGAGGACATGGAACACGTTACTTTCTCTGATCCTACAGAAATGTCCTTCACAGGGTCGTAAGTCAAATTTTTGAACCAGCAATATTGTTTAGTGACCGCCAATCATAGCTTCTATAATTTTTTTTTACTTCAACAGTGATTCGAGAGCACGGATGAGGTCATTTTCTTCAAACACGACGATGAACGGTTGGTTGAAATTTGTGATTTCTAATATATTGACTATACCTTTGTCGGCCATGAATGAAACGAGTTACGCAAGAAACTATATTTAAAGGGTATCCTTGGTTAAGAGGGGCCAAATGCCTCCGTCTCGTGATTTTCAAACTATCCGTTTAGAAATGTTTCTTTCTCTCTCTCTACTCTCCCATATAACTACTACTAGGGGCCGCACTAGCTTCGCAATGGCGAGGAGTATGAATTGCTATTCCGGTCGTGTCACAATCCCAACAGCGAGATTATAATGCCACTCCGCTGTAAATTTTGTTTATCTCAGATTTGTATAATCTTGATAGTTCATTTATAAATAGGGGGAAGTCCAGATTTTGATGAAGAGCCACCGATAAACGAGGAACTACACCCTGAAGAACTGATGCCTCGAGGTAAGGAAAATTCTAAGTTACGATAGAATGAATCCCCCTGTGTGTAGACAGGTTTTATCCTGATAAATATACTAGTTGCCTATGTACAAGATGCATTTTTGAATCTTTCAGCATTTAAAATATGAAATTTTTTGATTAAAGATATTTTTTAAAGACTCGAATTGGTGTACTAATAAAATTCCCGATAGCTGCAGAGCGAATGCATTCCTCCAAATTACATCATTCGCAAAGATCCTCATCACCTCCGGGTCGATCCTCATCTTGTTACCCTAACAACAGATCCTACACTCACGATAGTTGGTAAATACAGAATATAAATTGCCATTGAAGAAGCAGTTATGATACCTCTTTATTATTGCATATTTCGTCTGTTGGACAGGGAACAGCAGACGGGGTTGAGCCACATTAATGGCAAGTGAATTTTAATGATGGTATTAGCTCAGTAGAGAATTTAAGAAGAATTTGGAGAACTGAGTACAGAACTTTCTGACCGTATTCTGACTTGCTAATATTTTCGAACAGAGGACATTGAACCGTCAATCGCAGTCGTGAGACGAAGATACGCCAAATCTCGAGAAGCGTCAAATCGCCGTCCCGAAATACACGAAAAGACGTACCGGTGGAAAGAAATAGTTGATGAAACTGAACCGTAATTATAAAGATTCCTGGAATAATGATGATTAATTCATCTGCCACGCAGATATTTTATTTCGAATTATATACCACGAAATATTAATAAGACTTTTCGTAAAAATTTGACGATTAGTATTAAGAATTTCTCATTTACAGAAGCAGAAATGAGTCTCTATGTTCAAAAGGTATTTATTAAGCGCTATTCGTTGCATGATATTTCAGATAATTGCGTATCATGGATTCGATTGTTTCTAAATGTTAATACATATAAGTTTACCAACATCCTATCCAACACCTAAATCGTATTTTCTAGATGTCAACAGAATGTCAAGCTTTGATCCCGAGTATTTGGATTACATAGAAGCTGTAAGATCAGGTCAGCCTTCAACTGGATCCTAGATGTAGTCTATAAAAAAATCGAACGTCTATTTGCTTGTTCTAAATGTTCGAAGAACTGTACCCAATCGCAAATTATAGATCACGACTATTGCTGCGAAGATGAAGATGAAGAAATAGAAAAACCACGTTATTCTAATCGTATTAGTGGACCAGCAATGGACAGGGATATGTTGCAATATTCAAAAAAATTAATGAGGCCGCCAAAACCACCACCGTCATCCGGAAGAGTGATCATGCCGCTCTCCAAACAGAGTCAACGGAAACAGAGGATCCTAGAAATGGAAGAGACTAATTCTCCTGATGTGAATGTTAACGAAGATGAATAAAAATTAACACCTAACTAATAATTTGCATGTTACAATTTTCCACATTAAATTTACCTGATACACGCATTCAAGTTTCCGTGAAAAGTTATTCATCACAAATCGTTGTGTGTATGGAACTATAAATGTTAAAATACTGAGAGTAATAGCGTGAACATACAAAGAAAATGTGTAAATAAGTCCGTACTTCTTTTTTATTTGCCAATTATCACATGAATATTGGATAGTATGAAAACTTCGTAGTAACGAATGACAATACTGATGAATGCCGATGGATAATAGTAGATTTATCTAATTGTTACTATCCTATTTTAACATAGTAGGGAAATTCCACCGTTGTCAGCACCTAGCAGAAGAAGTCTATTCAGAGGAAGTACAGACATGGCTGTAAGATCACCTTTAAACGTATCTGATCGTAATTTAGTCGAAGAAAATGAAGCTGTTGCCTCTACAGAGGTGTGAACTCCGATGCGATTTGCAGTTGTAGCTGATATCAACTCTTGATCGTAGATGGACAAACAGTGTACCGGTTCTGTTGTCCCTCTGGAACGTCAATCAAAATACAAATTGAGATGGTTCTGAGTCAGATGTTGATTCTGTAATACTGGGTACTTACTTCAAATGAAATTTCAATTTTCCGTCAACTGCACTCCATACTGCGATAGACTGGTCTAAGGAAGAGCTAATGATAGTTGTGTCGTTTAATGCTTCCAACTGCAACACCTGGAATAAGTAGTTAAAATTTGATCACGTATTGCTACATTCATGTTCACAAGGTGATTAGTCGTTAAAATAACTACATGATAGCATAAAGTAACAGTAAGGTAGAGAGAAATACATACTTCACATTCGTGACCTTTCCATGATGCTATAATTAGTCCAGTACGAATGTCTAAAATTGCAAGAAATCCAGATGCCTGACCCATGGCAATCCAATGCCCACTAGGAGCTACCGCTATACATCGTATTAAACCAGTTGGATTCATAGAGACCTGAAATTAAAGAAGTAGCTACCTATTAAAACTCATCTGAAATAGATATTATGAAGGTAAAGACCTCGGAACAATTGAGATTATTCTGTAGTGTTACAATTCTTCTAACCTGCAGCAATCAAGGGACTTGATAGTACATAATTTGTTCTTAAAGGAAATAATACAGAAATTCCTTCCACAGTTTGTATTTAATTAAACATTATCGGAATGCTTTTATTAGAGGCATCTGTATTTGCGTTACAACATCTATTACTAAATACGTCATGCGTCTTTTAGTTGCTCACCTTCATTTCATTAACATACTGAAATGTTCTGCAGTCAATAACTCTTAATGTCATATCTGTAGTAGCAGCAAGCAGCATTGTAGACGGAATAGGACAAGCTGCCAGAGTATTTACAGGTGCAGGACGGACGCATTCCGGAGACCCTAACAGTGAACCCATGAACGGATCCCAGCAGTGAATGGACCCATCGCAAGTGACCGCATACCTCAGAGATTCCAGAAACGTTAAGGCAAGTATTGACTTTTTGTGTCCTGTGTAAGTGTATTGACATTGTGATACCGCACTACCATCTCCCTGACTTCTCAGGCTCCAAAGTTTCACACTTTTGTCTCGCCCTCCGCTCATAAAGCTATTCTCATTGTCAAGGACATGAAGACATCTGACGCTACTAGTGTGACCGACGAATGTTTGAAGTTTTATTTGCTTAATGTTAAATCTGGTATCTTTATCGGGTCTGCCGATTTCGTGCTCCCAATATGCCAACCAATTTCCTCTAAGGTGCCGACTGGTAGACATCATCTCTCTGCTTACTGATAACCCGTTATCACTTGAAGACTGTGTTTGCGGGGATGGACTCTTTCTTTGAACTTCAATGCGATTTCCAACAACAGATATTTTTCCAAAACTCTCTGCATCCCTTGTATCAGAGTTGAAATCTACAGGTGCAAAATCAACGTTAGAACAAGAAGGTCGAGTTTCTTGTTCATATTCGTAACAAAGATCTCTGATTAGTTGATGATTTTTCAGAATTTGCTCCATAGCATCATCCCCGATGTAACGATAAAATGTTACATACGATTTGTGTGCTAACTCCATAGTGAAGACTGCTCTGAGTTCATCGAGTGCTTTGTTTCGTTTGGAATCCGTCAAACAACTATCTTCGATTACAGGGGGTGAGAAAGATTCGGTGATTTCGTCGCTTGTGCTGTACTGGACTTGTTGCATACATGGAGACAATTCTCTGACAGCCCATTCCTGAGTGGAACCATCTGATAACACTTCGAAGTAGCTGCTCTCATTGCAAGATGCAGCTAGACTGTTGGTTGTAGAATTTTTTTTGTTAGGATTGATCTTCTTTGCAGAATTGACGATTTTTCGCTCTATATCTCCAACGTACACGTTTTTACTAATTTGACCATGCGCTTTGTCAAAAGCTAGAAAAAAACGCTGAATAGAAACTGCTATCTGCGTTTTACTCATCTCCGATCCTAGTCTTTGGCTCAAGCAGAATGTCACTGCAATATATTTGTCAGCCAATGCGCTGCGTGCCACTACACCATTTGGAAAGGTATAACGGGTTGTCGAAAGTATCCTCACAGCCGGATGCAGAACTGATCTTAATATAGTTTCGTGAAGGGCATCCATGAGCGCAGAATCACTGAGGAATCCTATAATGTGTGTCAAGAGTGCCAGGCAAGAAACTAAACCACCCTCCAGATTTGGGGTCAGCTTCCGTTTACACAAAGCCAGTAATTCCACCATGTGACCCAAGTATTGCAGTAAAATTATTTGCTCACCATACAAGCCTGCAATAGCAGTGAGGCATTCTAAAACTTTGGATGCATTTCGATCCCCGACAAGCATTGTGTTTGGCCATTTACTCTGGTCATCCGGTCTTGCTGTCTCATTCTTGGATATAGGGGTCAAGTTTTCTGTTCCAGCGTAGCAGAGCGTTAACATCCTGAGAAGATTCCGTGACAGATAACGAGCAGTTAGAACTGGTCCTAGACGATGAGACAACCAAATGACAGACTCTGCGCTCATTTCAGACACTTTGCAATCAATAGGAACTAACTTCTGTAGCGGTAGATCCATGCAAACTGTTTCATCATTGACGTCAACGTTTTCAGGATGATCATCATTTTCACAATGCAAAGTAACTTCCTTCAAAGTTTCAACATTTGTTGTGCTTGTACTGTCCGTAGCTTTGTTACTTCCAGTGGTGACATTCCCGACGTATGAATTGCTGAACGGTATGTCTTCACTGGATGTTTTACTACCAACGTGACAACCGATGCTGTTGAAACCAGTGACTAGTTTACCACCTTCGACTCTTTTTGGTATCGGAATAGTCGGCGATTTCATACTGCTTGGTGGTGAGGTTTTATTTGCTTCATCAGAGAGATCGTTCAAACTCAAGTTCAGCTCCAAATGAACATCTATGTTATAAGGTACACTAGCATTGGAAGGTGGAGAATTTTCCTCTGTTTCAAGAACGAAAACGTCTTCTATTTCGTTATCAGTTGAAAGTAATACTTTGGAATCGCTGGCTGATTGGCCTAAAGAAGTAGAACCGTTTCGATCAGAATCACCAGAAGAATCCTCGTCTAAGGGTGATAGCATTGCTTCGGCATCGCTACAGCTACCGCCAAGATCACATGTCCTTGATCAAAAATTTTTTAAACTATATGAGTATTGAAACTTTGATTGATGACATGATTACAGTTTATGAAATGTGAAAATGATTGTACGTACTTGAGGTTTCCATTCCTACAGTAATTCACGTTAGAGGGGTTTTGTAAATTGTCTCTGTAGCCGCCAACCGCCTCTACTAACGGTGTAATAAAGTTGTCTAAAAATTTGCGCAGTCCAAGTCTAACCATAAGCTTTAAAAGAAAACTACGGTGGTAAAGTCTCACTGTCCTGTGCTTTGCAGGTGACATGGAAGACAAAACGTCTATTTCAGATTCACTATCCATTATGGAACCATTTTCATACAACTTTACAATTGGTTCCAGTAGAGCCATTGCGGAATGTTTTGGTCCTATAACTCTGTAAATAAACAATAAACAATTTTTATTACAGATTTCAGATGCCTTATCGGAAACTCTTCTCAAATGCAGATATCAGAGCTCGTTCATAAAATGAAATCAACAGGTTTCAAGAGGTCAGAACTGAGTAAAATTTAACGAAGACTTACTTGGCAATAGGATCAAATAAGTACCAAGCAGCTAAAACAGCACAGTAAGGTTCCTCCATTATTTGACGAATATGGGGTACTATTAATTCGAGATAAGCTTCTGAAGTATCACCCATTTCAGGGAGAAGTCGTTCAAGGTCTCTTGCTGCAGCTTTGACTTTACACTCGCTGATCTTGCAGAGGTATTGAGTTTGTGTAACAGACATTGATTCACTTTCCTGAGCCCTATGTGTAACTAGATTCAAACTTTGAACAAGGCTATTGTATTCTTGCAGCATTTCGACCACCCCGAACAAACGTTTGAAGTATTTAGGAAAGGGAAACAAGCTTCCAGACAAAATCGACTGTAGCAATTGATGGGCAGAGGGCGGAGGTAGACCAACGTTAGTTACTGTCAGATAACGAAACTGTACATTGTTCGAACTTGAAGCAGGGTCATTATTATCCACACTTTCGAAATTGTAGCTCTTTGGTATCACGTCAGCCTGAAGCAGCAAGGCTACTGCGCTTCTCACACATCTTGGTAGGGCATCCGGTGATGCCTTTAACAAATTGACACAGGCACTGAATCTCTCATTAAATGTCATGTATGCAGCTTTCGTTGACGCTCTCAATCTTGCAGAAAGGAATATTTCGGCTATCAAACACCCAAGTATTTGCTGTTCCTTGATTCTACTAGAGGCTACAATTTGCTTGTAGTTAGTCAAGCTGTCATGGGCTATTGGATTTGACTTATAAGTCTGGTGAGTCGCTTTGTTTAGAAAAGCATATGTAGTTTCAACCTGCACAAGTGCCGCCACTGGGTTGTAGTCTTTGGGAAGAATAATTTGCATCGACGATTTATCAGTTTTTGGAATATCGTCAGGAGCGAGTAAGGAGCTCCGAGATCGACTGAGTAAACGACTCAAAGCTAGTGGCGATGACCTTGAAGGATTAGAATTGGCCGCAGATTCGTCTTCTTCAAAGCCTGAACTGTGACCTTCATCTTCACTGATTCTTTCACCAGAACGATCACTTTCTATGGGATAAATAAGCTGTTATAACTCCACGAATATACGTGAGGTAAAAAAGTTTTTTTTTTCATCTTACATACTTATTCTCTCCCTCAAGTTTGGTTTCTGTAAACGAGGTGGACTTTTACTCCAGTAAGGTGAAGGCACTAGCTTTTGCGGATGTGGCAATGTAAACACCTGCACTATCCCAGAATTTGTTAACCCTTTGTGATTATCGACTAACTGCAAGCACACATTTTTTGATTTCACTGCTGCTGAGCCTGATAATCTGTCGAGAAGAGGAATGTAAATTATACCGAACGCATGTGAATATCACTATATATTCAGTTTTAAGGGAAACATAGATTGATAGTAATGTTACGATGTTAATTAGTAAATACGTTTCATAAATTTACTTGTAACCAAAAGTGAGATCGATCCAGTGATGTAGTCTTTCAGAAACGTATATACTTTCCAAAGCCTCGCGATGCTTTTCTATAAAATCTTCGGGAGACGTTGCCCATGCTGGAATTTCCAGATCTTGTAGGTCTTCATGAATGGACTAGAAAGAAAGAGGAAAAAAGAGTTTGACAAGTCATAAGAACATGAGTTATATCATCAATTATTTCATCACCTTAAAGACGTTTGGATCGGTGAAGAATTGTGGAATACATTCATCAGGACTCCAATGATGCAGCCTTTGAATAGACGCGGGATACTCCCATGGAACCCACTGCGGTCTCACATGCTTGCATAGCACAGAACGAGCATAGCGACGAGAAAGGTACACGTAGTAAGTGATTTCTGAAAGGACATCCGAAACATGATGACCAACCTGCATTAAAAAAAAATATTTGTAAAGGATATATCATTTTGAAAGAATGAGCGTAGCTTCCAAATTGCAAATTACTCAATTACTTTGGAGTGTTATAAGTTATTGATCAGAGCGAAATTGAAGACGTTTGTAGACAAAAATCACACTTTTTAATACGAAGTAATATACAAAATCAAGAACCGATCAAATACAAAGCTGCGTACATCTTATTTAGTTCCAAAAAAAATATTATGCACGTTATAGACAATGCAAATATTATTTGGCTGGAAAGTTTGGAAAGATTGAAACTGGCTTAATTCTAAATTATGATTTATTCTTTACGAATACGGGGTTCTAGACAATAACGAGCAGAATTGATGCATGATTTATTCATAGCTTCAACGAACCTCAGTTACATGGGAGTCAAACGTAAGATCCAATTGCCGGTCGCCTTTATTAAGTCGAAATTTTGATTTTGTAAGGTCTCTCCAATTTCCTCCGCAACGTGATGTGAAATCTGTCACCCAAGGCATAACATGATGGCAGGATGGATCCCCGTATCTTCTGCCAGCTACGTTATTCAGTGCAGTCAAATAATCGAAATTACTTATTTGCCCCTGAATCCACATTTCACAGAGTTTATCAATGTTTTCGTTAATTCCAAACAAAGGGCTACCAGAATTTTTACTATACTCGTAATTCAAGCTGATATCCTTGTTGTAATCGTGACACTTTAATTTTCTGTGACCGTGAATACTAGCTGAACTTCCACACTCGTGTTGTGGTTTCAAGTGTATATTGTCAGTTATTTTTGGTAAGACCTAGGTTAAATTAAAAATATTATTAGTATATTTCGATGTTTGTCGGTTTCAAATAAATAATATGTATCCATATCAACGATATATTGCCCATATGTGTCTAAATTGAAAATTGAGTGCATACAATTTTATGAAGTGATTTACTCTTCAGCTTGAGATTAAGCTGTATACAGATTTATTTAAAAAATAAACCAAACTACACCAAGTTACCTGAATAGTGAAAGTATCAGTGAGTAATATATCCCCGAGAGTTATTTCTCCAAGAACTAAACCTCTATCATGCATATCTCTTAATAGACGGAGTAGCTGATAAATGAGGAACAAAGGTTTGCTATGGCTCGAAGATAGGGCTGCTGGACTGTACGTCACAGAACTGAAATTGATGATTAAAAGCACATAAATAAAGAACAATTAAAATTAAAAAAAATAAAAATTAGAATTGTTTACATCACGCTGCTTATTTTACTGCTAAGATTTCATTGTGTTACAAATAGCATAGCTTACTCTTGGAGGGAATATTTGGCAGTTTGTTCATGAATTGTGATGAAACAAGATTCTGTTTCAATGGTGAGTAACGCTGGTAATAAATTACAGTGCAGCTCTCGTGTGGATCCTGGGGTAACAGTTACTACATTGCCATCCTGCAGCTGTACCATCGGACAGCCATACATGCGAGTAATAATATCTTTCATTACAGCCACATCGTTGCTGCTTGCCGTTATATTCGACTGTTCTCTTTGCTCGGCTGGATTCCATCTACCTGCCCATGATTCATCATTCAATGTAATCAGAAATCTGTTTATCTTAGACTTGGTCCAGAAAGTTATGGAACTTCAATAGCTTTTCTGAGATTATTTCAAAACTATTATTCCTAATTTGTAGAATAATGATATTTTCAAATAAATGTACTTGATCTAATATTAAAAATGTAGAAGTAATTGTGCCCATTGGATGGCTCGACATACTGTAGTATTTTTTATAAGCTTCTTTCCATAAATTGTGGTGATTAGTTTCCATAACATAATGCAATAGCTGTGGAAATGTTAATTCTGATTCTGTCTTTCCATGCCCCAGGTTTCTCGCTCTTGGTAAGGGAATTGCATTTCTGTGTTGTTTTTGATATACCTATAGGATATAAAATTAAGGATGATTAAGTCTTCAGATGATAGCTGCATTCTTATTTTATGAACGCAATTGTTATTCTGTGATTTATCGCATATGAGTTACAAGTCGTTTTGTAATTCACATAAAATACTAAACTACAAGAGCTTGAACGATACATAGCGCATGACAAGAATTTCAAAAGTATGAATCTCGGAAGTGAACTAGTAAATTATGAAAGTGAATATTGTCTTTTGCCTGAGCGTAGATTCGGAGCCAGTTAGATCCCAATTCATCAAGTGAAGGTTGTGCTGCAATTACGTCTGCAGACAGCTGATCATGAGTGATAAAAGTGACTGACCCAACACTGAGTAAATTAGCTAACCAACTTCGGTGAACCGTAATTGAAATTCGCCCATTTAAAAGGCGAATGTATTTTTTTGGTATGCCAAGCTGCTCGTGGAGTATGTCCATATTTATTTATGCGTAATCTCAATGAACAATTTTTATTCATAAACGTAACCTGACGCTACTCAATAGAACGTGCAGGTTAATGGTTTCAGTAATTTCTTATTAATGTGTCGAGATCGACGATTTCTGTTTTCTCCGTTCATTGCGAATTTTAGCATCACTGTTTATGGTTTCAGACAATATTTTGAGTACGCGACACGCTGACTGCCTGTGTCAATGTGTCAAACACAGCTGTCAATTGCTGTAAAAAGGACGGCACAAAATTCGTTATGCCACGCGTAAATTGTGTTGCTTCCTGCGCCGATAAAGAAGGCATCTGTATAATAATTCGTCTGACCGCAATAGATAAGAGTAATAGCTGTAGTACCGACAATTGTCAAAATGTAACATCATTTGCCGGTAAGGTGAAAGTTCGCACTGTTCGCAAACTAACTATGTTTTTATACACTGTATCGTCAACATTCCAAGCTTATCGACGGATTGCGATTCTTGATAAATCAAAACCTCCACATAAATTGATAATACGCATTAATTCGATCTATGTGATAGTTTATATCGACTTGTTGACATTTCCTAGTTTAAAATACTGCGTGGTGTCTACATAAATGGCTGATCTTTGTCCTTCTAAATGAAGTATTTCTGACATGGTGAAATCATCAACAACTAATGTTAACAGTCGTCAGAATCATACAAAACCGTACCAAATACAAATAAGTATGATCGAGTGATTTGACTTTAATTTTTGATATTTTCGGTGTGAATGGAAGTCACCTATAGTCCAGATTTAATTAATACCTACTCAGTGATTTGAGATATAAAGAACGTTCAAGAACTAAAGTAATGAATATAGATGTGAATCAATGTAAACGAAAAGAAGATCAAAAATAAATAACATAAGCAAAGAGTACTTTGGCACATTCCTCATTTGGTGATATCCATCAGGAAGAAGACGAAGGGGTGTTCGGTTGGTCAAGAATTGGACCTAGAAATCAACTGAGTCCAAAGATTACAGGCTCCAAAAAAAAGTAAAAAGTAAAGCTAACCCCTTTGTATTTTTGGCGAAAATTTTCGCGTTTTTGAAAAGAGCTGGAATAAATTATTTCGTGCACTATTCTGACGTAATTTTGCGAGAGAAATCGATTGGGTGCAGTCCCAATACGCTGCGAGCAACGGATCAAAAGTTACAGGCAGAAAACCAGAACCTGAGTTTTTCACATTTTTCAGCTGGTGATCTTTTCGTCGTCGTTTCTCTCCCGTTAATCCCACGCTCTTTTTGCTGCGTTTTCTGAGTTCCTGGGAGTCTAATTAGTCAAGAGAAGGTCATGCAAATCGAATCTGAGACCAAAAATTTTTCGGCCCAAAAATAAGTGAGGCTGACCCCTTTGTATTTTTGGCGAAAATTTTCGCGTTTTTGAAAAGAGCTGGAATAAATTCTTTCGTGCACTATTCTGACGTAATTTTGCGAGAGAAATCGATTGGGTGCAGTCTCAATACGCTGCGAGCAACGGATCAAAAGTTACAGGCAGAAAACCAGAACCTTAGTTTTTCACATTTTTAGCTGGTGATCTTTTCGTCGTCATTTCTCTCCCGTTAATCCCACGCTCTTTTTGCTGCGTTTTCTGAGTTCCTGGGAGTCTAATTAGTCAAGAGAAGGTCATGCAAATCGAATCTGAGACCAAAAATTTTTCGGCCCAAAAATAAGTGAGGCAACGGATCAAAAGTTACAGGCAGAAAACCAGAACCTGAGTTTTTCACATTTTTCAGCTGGTGATCTTTTCGTCGTCATTTCTCTCCCGTTATTCCCACGCTCTTTTTGCTGCGTTTTCTGAGTTCCTGGGAGTCTAATTAGGCAAGAAAAGGTCATGCAAATCGAATCTGGGACCAAAAATTTTTCGGCCCAAAAATAAGTAAGGCTAACCCCTTTGTATTTTTGGCGAAAATTTTCGCGATTTTGAAATGTGCTGGAATAAATTCCTTCGTGCACTATTCTGACGTAATTTTGCGAGAGAAATCGATTGAGTGCAGTCTCAATACGCTGCGAGCAACGGATCAAAAGTTACAGGCAGAAAACCAGAACCTGAGTTTTCCACATTTTTCAGCTGGTCATCTTTTCGTCGTCATTTCTCTCCCGTTAATCCTACGCTATTTTCGCTGCGTTTTTTGAGTCCCTGGGAGTCTAATTAGGCAAGAAAAGGTCATGCAAATCGAATCTGAGACCATAAATTTTCGGCTCCAAAAATGAAGAAATAAGTAAGGCTAACCCCTTTGTATTTTTGGCGAAAATTTTCGCGATTTTGAAAAGAGCTGGAATGAATTCTTTCGTGGACTATTCTGACGTAATTTTGCGAGAGAAATCGATTGGGTGCAGTCTCAATACGCTGCGAGCAACGGATCAAAAGTCACAGGCAGAAAACCAGAACCTGAGTTTTCCACATTTTTCAGCTGGTCATCTTTTCGTCGTCATTTCTCTCCCGTTAATCCCACGCTCTTTTTGCTGCGTTTTCTGAGTTCCTGGGAGTCTAATAAGTCAAGAGAAGGTCGTGCAAATCGAATCTGAGACCAAAAATTTTTCGGCCCAAAAATAAGTAAGGCTAACCTTTGTATTTTTGGCGAAAATTTACGCGATTTTGAAAAGTGCTGGAATAAACTCTTTGGTGCACTATATCGATGTAATTTTGCCAAAGGAATCGATTGGGCGTAGTCCCAATACGCTGCGAGCAACGGATGAAAAGTTACAGCCGAAATACACGAACCTGTGTTTTTGACTTTTTTTGGCTGACGCTTTTTACATCGTCATTCGTCTGCTGTTGGTCCTACACTGTTTTCGCTGCGTTTTTTGAGTCCCTGGGAGTCTAATTAGGCAAGAAAAGGTCATGCAAATCGAATCTGAGACCATAAATTTTCGGCTCCAAAAATGAAGAAATAAGTAAGGCTAACCCCTTTGTATTTTTGGCGAAAATTTTCGCGATTTTGAAAAGTGCTGGAATAAACTCTTTGGTGCACTATAACGATGTAATTTTGCCAAAGGAATCGATTGGGCGCAGTCCCAATACGCTGCGAGCAACGAATCAAAAGTTACAGGCAGAAAACCAGAACCTTAGTTTTTCACATTTTTCAGCTGTTGATCTTTTTGTCGTCATTTCTCACCCGTTAATCCCACGCTCTTTTTGCTGCGTTTTCTGAGTTCCTGGGAGTCTAGTTAGTCAAGAAAAGGTCATGCAAATCGAATCTGAGACCAAAAATTTTTCGGCCCAAAAATAAGTAAGGCTAACCCCTTTGTATTTTTGGCGAAAATTTTCGCGATTTTGAAATGTGCTGGAATAAATTCCTTCGTGCACTATTCTGACGTAATTTTGCGAGAGAAATCGATTGGGTGCAGTCCCAATACGCTGCGAGCAACGGATCAAAAGTTACAGGCAGAAAACCAGAACCTGAGTTTTTCACATTTTTCAGCTGGTCATCTTTTCGTCGTCATTTCTCTCCCGTTAATCCCACGCTCTTTTTGCTGCGTTTTCTGACTTCCTGGGAGTCTAATAAGTCAAGAGAAGGTCGTGCAAATAGAATCTGAGACCAAAAATTTTTCGGCCCAAAAATAAGTAAGGCTAACCCCTTTGTATTTTTGGCGAAAATTTACGCGATTTTGAAAAGTGCTGGAATAAACTCTTTGGTGCACTATATCGATGTAATTTTGCCAAAGGAATCGATTGGGCGCAGTCCCAATACGCTGCGAGCAACGGATTAAAAGTTAAAGCCGAACAACGATAGATTTCCGTCGTAACTTTTCTACTGTTGGTCCCACGCTCATATTGGTGCATTTTCTGAGTTCCCAGGGGTTCAGTTAGTCAGGCAAATCTTCTCACTATCGATTGTGAGACTTCGAGTTTGAGGATGCAGTTATCTGTGAAAAGTGTAGAGTCAGCCGTTCTTTTTTTCCTTGTAGAATAATACGAACTAATTTGTATCAAAGTCAGAACAAGGTCTCGCTCTATTGACTTCTTTTTGGAATGAACACTATGATACCTAGTCCCATGTCGCTGCTATTACTGTTGTGAATTGCACCTCTAAAAAAGAGAGAAACGCCGGAGTATTCTCTGAGCCGTTGATTCCCTCCCTAATCTCTCATTTCAAGTTATAGTCTCATTGACTGTTATAAATATAGAAATATAGACTGCTGGTTTCGTTGCTGCTACCAAATAGCTTCTCTCTCTTGACGTCGTATACCCCGACCATACTTTTTCCCCAAGAACTTATCGTGTAGCTTGGAAAACATGAAAAGTTCATAGTACTAGAGACTCAATCAAAATACACATTTGCTTTTTTACCAATTGCAATTTATTTAAGACTCACCTCTATAAATACAAACATGATACAATTAGACGTGATGTATAGTACCCACACATGAAAATTATATCGAAGAATGGGTATAATGATTGAAGAAATTATCATAATACAAGATGACATGGAATGATTGTTCAATGTCGAAGCAATAAAACCTCACAGGCTGAATGACATAATTCAAAAAGAAGAAAAATCATTTTCATATCGTAAAATATCGCAGTAATGTAAATAAATATACAGATGGGATTGTCCCAACTCTATTAACAACATCACAGCTGTGACACTAAAAGTACTTTAGGTAAACTTCAATTTTAAGAATCCGTGTGCAATTGGCAATTTCATTTATTGTAAATCTGGTCCTTTTCTTTCAAGCCCGTTGTAGCACAAATTGTCGAATGGTTGTTCAATGTGCACGGACGGTTCAGCGCCAGTTCGTTATTCTGCAATTTATTCACATAATTTGAAAAACTACGCGTTAAGATAGAAGTGTAAATCATAATTCAAAATTTTCCATTACTACTGACCATGACGACGTGCTTTGAATTCAATAATCCAGCCCATACCCCCGTTATTCATCGATGTCATGTACTTTATCAATATCTTGTAATTTGAGGAACGGTACGGAGTTGGAAGATCCTGCAACAAAACGCGAAGATTCGTTAAAGCTCGCTAATAAGTGGTAAAATAGAAAGATTTGCAATTAAAGAATTTGCAATTTTTTTCAAAGTTTAATTTTTACGTTTGCAATACTGACCTCGCCACAGTAACTCTTCACGAATAATTCCTGCCCATCGGGCTGTACATTATAAATTTTCAATACATCTGTCGGGCAGGTTTCCTTCACTCCAATGTCAAACACTTTGAAGTCCAGATCCACAACAAAACCCGATGGCACAGTCACTTCCCAAGTGCATTCGCTTACGTTACGGAACGGTCCCGGATATAGCGGGGATGTGAAGCGACCTTCGCTATTGTAAAGCTTTCCTCCGCAGCCTCTTCCTGCAACAAAATCAAATAGAATATAGATTAGAAAATCAATGGAACAGAAGTACAACGTAATAATAAACACAATCTCCAAAAACCTAGTACCTTTGTCAGTCGTCGTATACGTTATATCGTAATTTTGAAAGGATGAAATAACTTGAGACCACGAATGCAAGCTCAGTTTGTTCCCAGAACTAAAGATAGGCTCTGGTATGCTGTAACCACACAATTGAGCCAAGGTGGTATTGCTGAAACTCCCATCATATATCTGCAATAAAATTTGTTACAAATTTACACTGTACCATCGTAAACACTGAAAACTTCCACAGTCTATCCGCATAGCGTGACACTGAAGGTCACATCGTATACATTCTTAACACACCAACCTGTAACGCTTGTCTAGAACAATTTCGACTGGATGACAGGGAAAAGCTGTTAAAGTAAAGTGAAATCGTGGAATTCACTGGAGCTGTTATCGTGAAGAAACACTCGTCCGAACCTTGGTGAAAAATGCGCCCTTGAGGACGAGTGAAATTCCTATTACACACGCTCTCACTGTATTCGAGCTCAAATCCAGTGTGCCTTTCTTTTGGATTTGGGGACGATTCAAAAATGATTTCAATACCCTGTCCATAGCTGTGAAAAAACGGTTGATTAACGGTATATTCATACTCGATGCGTTCACGCCTTCACAGGTAAGACGTCCTCAAAATTACAAAACAACACAAGATTAATCGAAATATAATGTACGTATACATTTATACCTGTGAAAATCGAATGGTAGATTACTACCACAGTATGAATAAGTTTCTTGTGTCAGACGGCTATTCTGAAAAATTAATTAACAGCTTATGTATAAATCAGCATAGACATTTATTGTGTAAAATATGAATATTCTATAATGTCTGATTACCATCCAGAAGTATCTATTTGGCCTTCCTGCACCACCGTAAACCAAGTTTTCCCCGAAACCTTCACTGATGTGGGTATCAGCCTGATAAAGAACATATCACAATACAGTAATGAAATTTCCTACAAGTATATCTGGAAACTCAAATCACAGTACAAAAACTACAAACATTTTTATCGTAGATAGTCAACTTGTCGTTATTACAATTCTCAGAACTCTCTAAGTCAAAGTGGTTGAAGTGTATGGTCAAACTCTTCCAATAGTTTAACCTTTCATCGGGGTAAGAGAGGAACCAGCGACATCTCAATCCAGCATCGTACACGCCCGGAAAGTTTGGTGATTTCAATTTTTGAGTATGATTTTCAATCAACAGACTTCTATTACCGCAAGGAGCTGTAACGTAGAAGAATTGCGTATACTTGTAAGTAGCCGGTAATATTTTGATTATTTTTATGCGGAAATTACGCAAAAAATATATACAATTCTTACAATGAAGTGCTTCAAGTGTTGCCGTCACTCCATTGCCATTTAGTGTACCATCGGTCACAAATCTGATCCACATTCTATTTGTTGTTGACGATATAGGTGGTGGAATAATATTTCCACAGTATATGCCGATCAGTTCGGAAAACGGACCCAATCCATCACGTATCTTTGGGAAGGAGGCAAAGAAAATATTTAACGACTGTCTAAAATTTTCAAATCAGATCATTGTCTGAGATTCGTGAATGCTTTTTACCTCCAAATAGTCACCAGAGCATGACACGCTTGCTGTCCGATTTGCACCCGCTAGAGACGTTGCATTTTTCAAGTCCATGCTATTCATCGTCAGTCTAATGTAATGATCGCTCGCCGCTTGGACGGACCAGTGACAATCTTCCAAAGAATTGTAGATCGCATTAGTTTGTGTTCGGAAAGTTTGTGATCCTGAAAGATCGATATCACCCCCACATCCATTCGCGATACCGGTAGTGAATAAAACCTATGGATTGAGAAAATCACATGTCATCCCCTTCTAGGTACATTTGTCACTCTCACTTTATTGTCGGTGATATAAAGGGCGAATATAGACACTCATCAACTCGCCTTTGCTTTGAAGCCACGTCCGTGAACGGAATTGTCCGTAACGAAGTTTATGTTCATGATACCAGTTGTTGATCTGATCGCGGGGTTTCCAATCGACGTACCACACAGTAAAATTAACCTATTTTCTTTCTCCGTAGTCCGGGTGGAGTACACGGCTACGTAGTCGAACCGGCACCTAAAATTACATCGCGGTACAGGAAGTTGGTGATTTCAATCATTTTACACGAAAACCAAATTCCACCATATTTCGAACATAATTTACGTTTTTAAGATAGGTATGTTACCAGTTCCTCCTCTTCATTTGTTTTGAAGATGATATTTCAAATTTAAAGGGTGAACATAACTACTAACCTTCTACTGGTTTCAAGATCGAAGCTTTCAATTCTGAGAACAATAGTTTTTCCAGGTGGGGCCTCTACGATCCAAGTACAATTAATTCTTCCGTAATAAGTATCACTAGCGTCTAACGCAGGTGAAGTTATGTCCGCAGGGCTAGTTATCACGCCGCCGCATTCTGTAAAATTTGTTTATAGTATTGCGTTGAAAAGGTGCGGGTGTTTTGATGAAACGTTAACAAATGATTGGAAAATTAGAAAAAGGAATCGCACTGCAGTATCTCAGAAACTTACCGTCGACGTAGTACTCTAATTTGAATCCCCTACGTTGAAAATATGAGTTCGTTGCAAAGTGCATTTCCAATCGTGAATCAACTCTTTGTGTAGGTGGACCATCATCACCACACCAAGTAGTAGTGTCCCTCATATACCTATTGGTCTCTATTATAGTAAGGTTGTCATACTGACAGTTGCTGATCGTGTCTGCAGAAGAAATTGTGAGTACTTTAGGTGTGGGTCATCAAACGTAATTATTCGCACGCAATTCATACTTAACAAACCAATTTACCTGAACTTTCCAACTCGAATTCAATAAACCGTACAATGAAGCTCATTCCCGGCGCTAAAAACGTATAGTTACAGAACAGATTCCCGTCGTATTCTAGGGGCCATCCAGGCGAAGTGAGATACTTCCTTTGCTTCGTTACTACTATGGTCCCACCACAGTTGGTGCCCCACTTCGCATGGAATCCATCCGCTTGAATTTTGTCATTTGACCGGAACAGAACTCTCATACGATTTGAAGTTGAGTTCAGCGGCTGGGGTATTGTTCTACCGCATAGTTTTGGGTAAGGATACCACGAAGTAACCCCGGTTGTAGGATCTTCGCGCCAATCGAACACCTGTAATCAGAGTTGCACTTGTTCGTGATAATAAATGGTAACTGATCTCAGTGTGTTGCTGGTGAAGAAACCACAAAATTTAATTAATTATGGTAGTAAAGTCAGTAACGTTATACTGACGATAATGCATATAAAGGAAAAATTGTCATTTCGCACATCTAGGCTTATTTAAATTTACTCAAATTCTAAAAACTTGACTCCTTCAAAGTCGCTTAAGCATTGCAAAACAGTAATTATCTTCTCATTGTTGCATTACGTTAATGTTACTTGCTTCAACCTCGTCATTACTTGTTGGTGCACAGTATTTGATTCGAATCCGTTAGTCTAAGGTAAGACCATTAATAGATACCTGGACGAAGTCCTTGGCACAGTCGGCACTTTCTTCCAGCTGGAACCGGTCTACAAACTCTAATCCAATGTGATATCCGTTGTCTACTGTTAAGTTCCATGAGCACTCAGCATTATTCGGATACTGTGTTGGGAACCTGTCAAAATATAGTACATAACAGATACGGTGCTAAAGTGGTCGAAAATAAAACAATTGATTGAACGTTAATGAACTGTCAAAGAACTTGGAATAATTTGAATAATGCACACTTAGGACTGGAAATCTCTCCACGGTTTCTCGTGCGCACTATACCGCAAGCGGAATCATGTGAATTATGTGAATCCAACTGTAGTTCAAAATCACTCGGGTCTTCGGCGTGATACTCAATCCACAATTTGTTAGATCCTGATGTTGTAGCATTCGGTGCAATAGATCCGCAATATTTGGGCAACATTGGCGAGTAGAAGCCGCCATTTCTGATTGAAAGGGGTAAATAGTTGTAGAATACAGAGAAACAAAAATTTTATATATAATACTATATTTATGAAGCTAAGCGTACATTTTACCTTATAGTAAGGTAGTTTCGTTCGCATCCTGTAAGATTCAATCTCTTAAAAGTCATTAGAAATTTCCCTCGTGCATCCGGATACTCTATTTTCCAGACGCAATCTATCGGGTACGTCTGATTTTTTGGTGCAGTAATTGTTTGAGAAGGGCCGCCCAGTAATCCACCGCACAGATTCCAGCGGTAGCTAATCGTGGCAATTATCTTAGCTACTGTACTTCCTAGATGATAAATTCGTTTATCTAACTGCCGACAGATTAATGCATAATCATTGTTATTATTGATTCATTCGGTGCACTGTAATTAGTATAACGAGAAACAGAATGCACGGGTACGTTATTCAGCTAGTATAAGAATTTTTTAGTAAATTTATTTTCATGAGTCATTGATCGCTTTCTCGACCATAATATCACTCGAAGTATCAGACGTCAAAATTCATCAATCTTTATCTGTTGTACAATACGTTCCAGTCAATATTTACTCACTATAATTACATTATTTGGCGACGGACTTCGTAAGGTAATACCATCTACATGTCCACAAATGTCACCGACTTGATCTCCAACACCTTGAATAAAAATGAAAGTTCTTCTCTTTAGGAAAAACAAGAAAACTGAAATAGATTTCACTGTCCCTGCTTAAAATGTCGGATACATAAAATGCTGGTCCTATTCGATCTGCGTCTGTAACTATTCCGAACTTATCTATACGGTTGGATCTCTATACGTCAACACAAAAACAAGATTAAAAAGACTATAAAATTTCAGATAAGAACCTGATTCATTTGTTCAAAACCTTAAGTAGAGTAAAAAATTCAACACCCTGTATGAAAAGTAAGCTCTATTTCGCATATTATCACGTTCATCGTATAGTTCATAGAAACTGAATAAAACATGGATTGCAAAACAATAGCTATGTCGCTTGATTAACCTGGGCCTCAAGTTTGTGTTAACTGTCGTAACTTACCATCAGTTACCGTAAGTCTCGGGTCGAAAAATCTACACAAGCCTCTTTCATCAGTGGGTACTCCACCAAGCACTAGTGACGCATTCAATGCAAGGGTTTGTTCTGTTGAATTGACGAAAGGCGAACGAAGTGTCCATTTACACCAAAACTTCGTCAGATTGTGGATAGAATCGTCATGGGAAATCAAAGTACCCTGACCGCTTGTTAGTTTACCACCACACACTGCGATAATGATATAAATTTGTGAATAATGCTTATGTAGTTTAAATGTGACAACGAGCGATATTGATGGCATTGCCTAACTCACGTGCAGGAGCGATGCTACTGTAACGAGCTTTGAAACTGACGGTGGACCGAAAGTTCATCCAGTACTGAACAAGCATCGTGTTGCCGCTACTGAGAAATTGCTTCTGCGTGCCGGTGTTCGTCGCGATTTCAATCGCACCGCCATAATCGAAAGAATTGTAAACCTGAAAGAAATACCTGTATGAATTGTCGAGTTATATAAGTATGAAGTACTCAGCTGTTGAGCTTGGCAAGAACAACACAGTTAATACAAATATTTAAATTCAAAGTATCGTAGAATGGTAACCGAGGGTTTAATCACTTATCGATTTCACGTACATCTGATTTCAAGATTACAAAGGTTTCAAAAGATTTCACGGATTACAAATCATCTCAGACGATTTGAGGATATTTCTAAGGATCTCAAAGGATTGCAAGTGGTTTCACAAGACTTCTAATGATTTTAGGAGATTTCAGAAGATTTCAAAATTTATACAAAATTTCGAGGATTTCAAAGGATTTCATATGATTTCAAGAGACTCCTGAGGATTTCTAAGAATTTTAAAAGGTTGTGTACGAATTCAAGAGATTTTTAAAGGTTTCAGAAAATTTTAAAAATTACAGAAGAGTTCAGCGGAGTTGAGTGGATTTTAAGAGAATTCAGAAAATTTCAGGTGATTTCAAGCGATTTCATCGACTATAAAATGTTTCAGACGGTTTCAAAGATTTTAACAGACTTCGCAAAATTCACGGAAAGGTGTACAACAGATTTCAGGAGTGATTAACCCGTCCGTTGAACCGAACGTTGTAAAAATATGATACACAGGGTAGCTTGCATTGATATCACGTACATGAATGTCGTCTGATAACAAGAATGATATGTCTTCAAGCGATGCAGATGGGTTAAAATCAATTAGATCGAATTGAACACGATATCCTTCTGGCACTGTTATTCTCCACACACAAATCCTGTAAGAGACAAACACTAATATATATTAGTTGAACAAAGAAAATGTAGTCAATGATTCGTTTATATTCAGAATGAAATTACCTCATTCTCGTAAACGTAGCACGAGGGTAATCGGGTGATGTGAATTCACCAGCTTCGCCGACGAGGTCACCGCCACATGCTGCAAAGTTTCGTTTAATGGCAATATATACTGACGTGATACCATGTTCGCAGTGAATCTAAATCTTCCCACTCATTCTCAGCAGATCCTGTAGTACAAAAGAACTCACTTACTTTCTTCAGACGTAGTAAATCTGATTTTGAATCCTTTAAACCTAGTGGACAGACTTTGATTGCTTGTGAAAACAATCTCTGCTTTATTTCCCACTGCTTGAATCACTCCAGGCTTCGAATATCCACAATATTTACCAATGCTGTTCTTCACCCAAGCTAAATGGAAAGACAAGAATTTATTTGTTTTTTTCCTAAGCCAAAATATACGCGTGGTTATTAGTATTAGTAATTTTAACACGACATGAGAGAGTTGATATTGTATTCTTATGAAATGCAGAAAATTTTCGATACTCTCCTCCTGTATATTGATAAATTGGAATGAGGCTTAACTACTTACGCTCGTACCAGCCAAGTCTTACATAATCACTAATTTCGACATAGTCAGTATGGCTGCAATTCATTCTGCTTGGTAAATCGAGGTCTAAAAATTGCAGCTTTACTGTGTGAGTAGAAGTGCCGATGATAGTCCAGTTACAATGATACCCAGTTGGATAAGGGTCTGGATAATTAGGTGATTGTATCACTCCTTGTGTGCCTCGTACAACTCTGTTACAGTGATCTACGCACCATAGAATCGATTGAATTATTCAAAAATCGAGTAAAAATAATGTAATCAACTAGCTTCAACATCTTCAAAAACTCGCTCACTGCCAGTGTTGACTATAGCCTTGAAACCATTTTTAGGGTCGGATACATCAGTATAAAAATGAAGATACATGACATTTCCGCTCGTGGTCAAACTGGGTGGATTCGCGTTACAATATCGTCCTAAGGACGTCGATAACTCAGTTCCTCCATCTCTGATTTCAAGATATTCTTTATTGCAACTGAAACGTAATAGCATTACTTGTGACATCATCAAATCTTTCACATTGTCAAATAAACTACGCATCCAGTAATTGAGAATCATCGACGGAGTTGTTATAAAAGTTACTTACTCGGGATCGAAGGTAAAATCGAATCTCTCAGGGAAATGAATCGAGATCAGTTCTCCACCCGGTGCCATTACTGTCCAGGTACACTCGGTATATGGGTCTGGCATGTTTGGATAGTTTGGACTGCTTATGTTCCAACTTTGGTTTTCCTGCGTTAGAAGGATTTCACCACCACAATTCATTCCCACCTCCCTAAAGAATATTAATTTCGGTTAGAGGATCGATAAATGCCATTATCTTCCATAACGCAACACGAAAGAATGGAAACGAGCAAAGAACGGAGCAATGTAATGACAATTTTACCTGTACGTGAGTTTGAAGAGATTATGCATCTTCGAGCCAGTGAACTTGACATAGAGTAAATTCCCAGTTGTTTGCAAACTCTGAGCTGGAAGTGTGCTACCGCAATATTTGCCATCACCGAGGAGAGGGGACGAGACTGCGTGGCCGTTTTTCAACTGCAATCAGTAATCATTGTGAATAATCAGAGTGGAAGACATTATTGGGATGCGAATAATTAGAAATTACCATAACATAGTTTTCCGCACATGAAACATCAGTGCTACTCTGTATGTTCAACTCGGTAAACTTGACTTCTATAGTTCTCCCCGGCCTTACGGTAACCTTCCATTCACACACATGATGCCACCATCTACTATCAGGGTCAGAATCCGTTGTTCGATTAACTTCTATAACTCCGTTCGGTCCGTACAGCTCACCACCACATACTGGTGACACAAAATAATTAGATGTTGCCATGATTTGGTAGGGTAGTTGAATATTTCCACAACGATATTAATCGATGAAGAATTTTGAAACGGTACCTCTCCGAACTACAGCCTTGAATCCGGTTTTATTTCCATACGAGTCGGTGTTAAATTCGATTTTCATTAAATTTGATGCTTCTATAGTCGTGCCAGTAGTGTTGCGATAGCAGAAGTTTCCTATCTGTGTCCACTGTTGCTGAGATGTCAAAGAATTTCCCGTATAAATTTTAACTTGATCAGCAATGCAACCTTCGGTTTCTTCCAGGTCAAAATTGATAAATTTTATTGCTAAGTGTGTTCCAGGAAGTGACTCGATGGCCCAGGTGCTTTTGAGTTCGGATTCGTAACCATTTGGCCAGCCAGGTGACATGAGAGTGTAGGTGCTGTTCCTCAGAGCAGTCAACACGATTACTGTATCATATAATGCACGTTTTTAATAAAAATAATTTACGCATGTGTAACGCGCATGCCGGTAGTCAAATTTTACTTATCAAGCACTTACCTTCATCCGAAACAGGATCTTCAGGACCAATGGTACTTCTGGGAACTTCCAACCAGCTTAAGAAAAATTTGCTACCTTCTTGTAATATTATCGAATTGAACTTGATGTACACTACATTACTGGAAGTTCGTACCATACTCGGTAATATCATACCACACTCTCTCATCAAAACCGGAGCATCCGCGTCATATCCATCATAAATCTACGACGTAAAGAACAAAAATTAATCACCAAGTACAAAAATCGTACTGAATTGCTATTGTAAGATTTTTCCCGACTTCCCCCCGTGTAAATAATTTAACCCTAGATTGCTACACCAGGGTCCCCGAGACCAGACAGTAATTTTCATAGGCTAGCTCTTGAATAATGGGAAGGACCATAATAGAGCTTCGGACCATGTGGTGAAAAAAAGTTTGGGGTCTCCTCAGTAGTGATACAAGTCGGTGAGATCAATTACCGTCGAACCGCTGAGTAGCGAGTGTCTGAAGTGAATCCAGGGTCTCCGAGACCTCAGTGTGGTAACAACGTACCTTTTTTGAGGACAAATACTTCTTCTAATTCAATTTATTTTATGTTTATAACATTATATATTTGTCCCACGTTTTTATGATTTCTTGTTTTATTTAATTGAAAACATCGTAAAAATCGAGATTGATGCGTCGTGGTTAGAGCTCTGTACTGATCAATTTGTCTATTGCTAGATTCGAGCTGAAGATTTACAGAGTAAATATTTGTACACAATAACTCATGCAAATATCACTAACGTATTTTGCAGTCTAAAATATGCAAACCCGGAGTAAATCGTGTAGCTGCGAAGAGGTAGAAGCGCTACCTTATTCTCGGCTACAACGAGAGCGCTTTGATACTTCAAACTTATACCAGTAATAACGTAAATGGATTATCATTGTATTGAATGAAAAATGAAACTAATAAATACTCCACATCACACATGGATATTTGTAATATCGCCTTTTCCTTCCAGCCTGTGTTTAATTTATGAAATTCTTGAATGTTTTTACGTATGCACGTGTAAATGAATTTTTCAGAGAACCGGTAGTGAATGTCATACAAGCGAAAACATTGGTGAAAGCGAAAGTTTTAGGTACAGATATAAAGTTTTCTAGACTATCGTGTAAGTCACCCGAATGGTGAGAATGAAAAAATTTGTTATGTTGACAACATGCAGTTTCGTTGATACTATTGAAATATCAAGTCGCCAAATTTTCCTTCCATGCTTTAGAATGTTCCTTTTAAAATGCTAAAAGAAGTTTCAAAATCGTGCTACTGGGACAGAAGATATGAATTTTAAAAAAAAAAGTGTAAAATCGATATTTTTCTCGCGTATCTGGATGTTCTTTCCGTTTTAAACTCGTATCAATTTTTTTTTTCATTATAGAGCTGTTCCTTGATAGATTCTCAATCAATTTGAAAAAAAGACTTAAATATGTCAATTTTAACTGTAGTTATGGAGAAAAATCTAAATGATCGAGACTCTGGTATGATAACGACGTAGACAAAAAATAGGTGTGGCAATCCAGGGTTAATACGAAAATTACTTTCTATCTTCTATTATGAGGTACTCACAACAAGTGCTATGTAACATTCGCTTCCGTATTTTTCGATATAGAAATCTTTGAAGGTGATTTGTATCGTAAATCCGATGTCAACGGTAATACGCCAGAAATATTCTCCGTCCAGTATGCATACATTTGGATATAACGGAGACGCAATGTCTCCACTGGGTCCTGACAGCTCCAGATTTCCATGTACAATGCTATAATCAGCTACGAATCCTTTTTTTGTATCTTCCGCGCTACTTTTGAACTTGACCCACAAATTTTTCTGCGAAATTATCGTGCTTGCGTTTTTGCCGCAATACACATCGAGTAGTCTTCCAGCCCCATTCACTTCCCGTACCTCGACGTAATCCAAATTACAGTTCTCACTTTCAGTCACATCGAACTCCCTGAATGACAAGCTTATCGCGTTCCCCGGCGATATTTGAAGGTTCCAAACACACTCCACATTTCGGGGGTAATTGCTTGGATATCCAGGTGTGGCAATCGCTCCCTGTTCCGATGTGTAAGTACCTCCGCAAGCTGTCATTATGTTTTAACAGTCAGTATTATCACTTTAGAGAAACATTGCCCTACCTATCTACTTCACCAAACATTGGGTCTTAGATATTTGGACGATACCTGAGTTCAGGACAGAGTAAGCCCCTGTAAACTTTCCCACGTACAATATGCCGTACTGAGATGTGGCATGGATGGATAAAACATTTCCTTGACTTGTTATTGGCGGTGGAACTTTAGTTCCACACCAGGTACCCAGCGATAGTCCACCTGTTTCTTCGCCCTCAAAAACCTTTATAGAAAATGCATCGCACTCATCGCTACCCACAACAAGCGATGACGGTAGTCTCATGTCCGTCAACGTTAAAGTGACATGATCCGCTGCATGAAACACGGGTTAACATGATAATTATAACGCGTCTGATTTACCGATTTCCGCGTCATTTAATGCTCAACAATCAAAAATTTTATTTGTCTCCTGACCAGGATTTTCATCAGTTGGAATAACTTACCCTTGGATCAAAAGATATTAGTCTGAAGATTTAACTTTACTCGTGAAATTTTAAAGTTACGAATCCTTTCTGGCCGATTCATGCTGGCCGCATGAATCATTTGAGTAAACACGTTGTGCTTGATATGTTGGAATAATATGCAATTAGTGAAAACTTTCACCTGGATCTTCGGCTATAATGGTCCATGTGCAGTTCTCTATATCTGTATGTAAGCCGATTGCAGAATTCATCGTTATAGTTCCGGCACTACGGGTGACAATGCGTGCTCCGCATGCCATATCGTACCTTGCCTTAAAACCCTTCGCCGTGATGTGGCTGTCTGTTCTCATGACTACTAAAAGGCTGTTGCTCGAGGAAATGTAAGACGGAGGGAGTACATTGTCGCAATGAGTTCCCAGTAGGCGCGCATCTTGCGTTGAACCATCGTAAATCTGTTACGAAATGCAGACATTGTTAATCTAACATGGTCGTAGCAAATGGTGCATTTTCATACAGCCCCATAATATTTAGCCATCAGGGCTATCTTCTTTCATAACAATCAGAACGGAAAATAACTAGGAGAACTTAGTACATACCTTGACATAATCGTCTTTACAGTTTCTTGTCCTCTCAACATCAAAGTCCAGGAATGTCAGATTGACGAGGTGGTTTTCAGCAATTTGAATGAGCCACTCGCAGTTCTGATTTTCCTGATAGTTCAACGGGTAGTTTGTGGAATGTATGACCCCCGTAGCTGTGGTGAATTTACCACCGCATTCGATAGGAACGCTTCTATAAGTAGCTTTGAATCCCGAACGTTCGATAGAGGAGTCGGCGTGAAATTTGATGAACATTTGCCTTCCTGTACTGGTAAGTGTCACCGGGCTGGACACGTGGCATGTTTCTATTAGCTGTATCGCATTATCATCGGCTCCATTGTACACGCTCAATTTATCAAATCCGCATTTCGACGTCTTTTCTATGTCGACTTCAACCAACTGAATTTCTATACTGTGAGAATAGTCCACCTCGATGTTCCAATTGCATTCAATATTTGCTGGGTACGGCCTGGGCCATCCTGGAGATGTGATCGTACCTTGTGGTCTAGTTAAGAGACCACCGCAACCTATGAATTCATCAACATTTCAGCATTTATTGTTACCCTAAAACTTCGATTAAATTCCGTACATGCGGAATTGATTTCATAAAACAAATATATGCTTGACTTCATAAACTAACCGTTTACAACCCATTCAAGCCGGAAGCCATTACTTGCAATGTAGCTGTCGGAATAGAATTGAAGAAAGACCTGACGTTGAGTAGATACTATCTTTGGTGGAAGTTCCATGCCACAGTATTTGTTGATAAATTTCTTCGACACATTGTAATCCCCTTCGCTTACTGTTAGGTAATCGTAATCGCAAGAGTAGTCGAGCCCTGCTTCTAGGTCGAAGTGAGAAAAGGTCGCATTTATCTTGTTACCCAGGGGCGCCTCGATCACCCAGCTACAGTTTTCTCGGTGTGGGTAATTGTTCGGGAAATTTGGCGATTCAATCACTCCTCGGAAACCCTTAAGTATGCGGTGGCATACTGTAAAAATTAAAAGTCTCTCCTTCAATAATTTTTTTGAATTTATAATCTGACTTTAATAGTATTCATTGAAGCCAATACCACTCACTAGTTTGGTAATTTATGTGAAAACCACGACCGGCGTTGCTGTAATCGCTATGGAAACGAATGCTGGCTACATTCGTTGTCGTCTGTACGTAGACCGGATGGTTGCTGCTGCAGTATTTTCCCAAGCTTTTGCTGTGTCCAGGAACCCCTTCAGTAATCTTGACAAAATCGAATCGACATTGGTCATGTTCTTCGAGCTGGAGGTCCACTATGATAAATTGAATAATGCTGCCGGGAGCAACCGTAATTTTCCAGTTGCATTCAGCGTGGTGATAATACGGCTGAGGATAATTAGGAGAAGTGAACGACCCACTTGAGGTTGTTGATACACCCCCGCAACCTGTTGAGTTTTAAAAAATATTGTAAAGTGGATATATGTATTCAATCATGAAGTATATCCTCCTTGTTTTCGATGACCCGACATGAGGCAATAATTACAAACCAACTACGTTGCTGTCCCATTCTATATTGAAACCGGCGCCACTTCTTGAGTAATCAGATGTAAATTTCAGGTACATTTGATTGCCGAAGCTGGAAATTTGCCTCGGTATTTCTGTTCCACAGTATCTTCCAATCAGAGGAGATGAATCCGAGCCCCCGTTTCTGAGGACAGTGGGATTTCGTGTAACATGTAAACACGCAACTATATCTCCATGGCTCCGAAAGTAGAATTTTGTGGCAGGGTACTATTATACTTTGTGGCGCTCGAGCACCGCTAATTGCGTTACATGCATACGAAAATATGAGCAGGGGATATGGACTTTACCTAACTTCCAAACTGTCAGATATGCATGATGGGTGCCCCTCGATGCTGAAATTCCTAACATTCAATACGACTTGGTGCTTGCTAGGAGCATAGATGAACCATTCGCATACTCTGTTTGTCGGGTAGGGCTGGGGGTAACCTGGCGACTTAATGACGCCTGTCAGCGTGGATAAGTGCCCGCCACAGAATCTTGAAGCATCGATAAATGTATACGCAGCCATAAATCCGTCCCTCGCTACGGAATGATCTGTATGAAAGTTGATCGACATCTTTTGCGATTGCGTCGTCATCACGTGAGGTATCGCCGTTCCGCAGAACCTGAAACGAGGTAGAGAATTACCACACACTGACACATACGGTTGGCACAATCTTGGAAAGCTTTTTTTCTGCAGAATTTGGAAATACACACAAAAAAGTGGTGAATTCGTCAACGGATATAACTTACGTTCCCATTTCCTGTTTCACGTCCATCTCAGTATAATCGTATACTTTGACATAATCGTGGTGGCAGGCTGGATGTGACTCTAGATTAAACGAGTGCCAACTAAGCCGCACAATAAATCCTGAGGGTGCCTGAATGTTCCAGGTGCATTCCTCGTTATGACCGTATTTCCCGTCGTCAGAGGGGGACTGAATTATACCCGTTGTTGCTATAAAGTTACCTCCACATCCTAGTTGGGAAGAATGATGAGGTAATAGTCGTGGGTTACGACTTTGATTTAATCTAAGGATAATTGAGAATTAGGAAAATTCTGCTTACTTATATCGATAACGTCGTAGGTAGCCATGAACCCTCGTGTCTCATTACGGGCGTCTGTATTAAACTTGATCCACATATTGTTGTGCGTTGACATAATGGGGTAATTGGGAATCGATACGTTAGTGCCACAGTAGGTTCCAAGCATTGTCGCCTTCTCACTTTGACCATCGTGGATTTCCAAGTAATCGTAGTTGCAATAGGATCGCCCTGAACCCTGAATATCCATATCATTGATCGTCAATCTTATAGCTTTCCCAGGTGGCTGTATTATTTCGTAGATGCATGTCCTCGACGCTGGATAAGGATTTGGATAGTAAGGGGATTTCAAAACGCCCGTGGATTCTACAAATTCTCCGCCGCATTCGACCTCGTAATTTAGTTTAAAGCCTTTCCCATGAAAAGACTGATCACTTTTGAATCTTATCAGTACAACATTTGAGTCAGATCGTATAGACTGCGGCAGCGTGGAGCCGCAATACCTCCCAATCAATGGACTTCTTACGTCCATACCTTCCCGTACCTGTAGCAAAGAAATATATACATTCGGTATTTTGTAGCCCAAACACGAGTAAAATGTAGCGCACCATCAATTCAATAACTTCAAATTAATACAAAGGCTAGTAGAACATCTGTAAAATATGTACTGCCATTTAAATTTACTGTACGTGGCGACAGTGTGAAAAATGTGTACAGAAAAGTTTACGCACCTCAACAAAATCCCACCTGCAACTATAGGAACCCTCGAGGTCGAAGCTGACCCATGTTAGCTTGATTCGTTCTCCAACCGGTATTTGAATTCTCCACTCACAATCCAAGTTTGGATCGTACCGAGTTTCGAAATTGGGTGAAGTGATGGTGCCAGAAGACGCAGTATAAATGCCTCCGCATCCCGGTGATCCTGAAGAAATCATTTTTCAAGTAACACTAAAAACAACTCTCACAAGACCAGTGACCCGCGTTTCTATTGTTTTAAACACGCAAAAAGCACTGATACAGTTAAAATATTTTTGACACCTTCAATGGCCGAGAAACCGATCTCAAAACCGAGGTCTTGTCCCGAATCGTCAGAGTGAAAATGAAGCCAAGCTTCCGATCCAGATGTAACAAGTTGTGGTAGATGGGTGTGGTTACAGAAAAGTCCCAACTGATGGCTTCTGTCGCTTGGCCCATCCGTGATCTGTTACAATGAATAAGACGTTCATTTACTGACTGCAGTACCGCAGCGTACTTGATAAACTGATGGAACGAAACAGAATAACTGTACCTTCAGATAATCTTTCTGGCAAGTAGGATTCTCCTCCAGCATCATTGTGTAGAAGTGGAATTGAATTCGCTTTCCAGGGTTGACGATAACGTGCCACCGGCAGTCTCTGTTGGGCGGATATCTACGCGACCATCCCGGAGACTTTATCATACCAATACCTGCGCTCACCTCACCTCCACATTGAGGCTCTATCGACGTCCAGTTGATGCTGAATCCGTCATGAGATTTGCTTGTGTCCGAGTGGAACCAGAGGTACACATACCTATCAGATGAGATTATACTTCCATTTCCGGGTAAGTTCGTGCCACAGTATCTTCCGATGAAGTGTTCTGCAGCTGTGCGGCCGTCATGAATCTGTGGATTGTTTAGGTACAATGAGACCGATGTACTACGGACATGGTGTTAGTCTTTTAAGTAGTCTTCCATGACTCACCTGAAGGAAATCGTTCTGACAGTTCGTGGAAGATTCCAAGCCGAAAGCCGTGAAGGTAATATTCAAAACTTTGTTTTCATTGGCCTTAAGAACCCAGGCGCAGCTCAAGCGATGTGGATACTGACTACCGTCACTGGGGAATTGCAAAATCCCTGCTGGTTCCTCAATATTTCCTCCACAGGCCTCTCTGGGAGTTTCACACCGGGGTCCAGTAAAGCTTGTGGTGCACTTGCAAGTTGGTCGTTGTCTTGCAGAAACGGTACATATACCCTGATTTTGACAAGGATTAGGATTGCAAGGATTCGCTTGGGTATCGCAGTTTCTTCCTAAACATTGAAAAATGCACGACTTGCTCGCTGAGTGTCCTTTTGATCCACTAGCTCTTTTCCAAAGATGAATATAATACACGCAGTTTCGTTAGCTTTCAACGCCAACCTTTTGAATCATCAAGGTCAATATACATATCAGAATATCTCACCGGTATATCCAGATTGACATCGACACGTGTAATCATGAAGCTCATTTGGAATACAAGTTCCGTGGCTGCAGGGGTTGCTGGTGCAAGCCGAAGGACCCAAAACATCGGATCCCACCTCGCAGCCGTTTGGTCCCATTCCATCACCATGATAACCGGCCGGACAGCGACATTGAACGGACCAGTCGCCCATGCCTGGGCTATTGATGCATATGGCTAACGGATGACAACCGCCGTTGTTTATTCTACAACGCCCGACGTAGTTGCAGGTCACGCCATCGCCCTCATAACCAGTTGGACACGATGCGCACATCCTTGACCCCTACAAAAAGGATGCAGTTTCACTGTCAACCATTCATAACGCCCATAAATCAATGTTTCCGATGATTTTGTTTCTTGCAATACCATTGTATTGAAGCATTGCACTAAGGGTGAAAGACTGCAGCCACCGTTGTTAGTCAGACACTCGTCGATATCCGCGCAGTAGTATCCGTTTCCTGTAAAACCCTGAGGACAAGATCCGCAGTGAAAGCTCCCAGGCAGGTTGATGCACGGTACCATGGGACTGACGGAGCATGGAGGATGCTTGGCAGCACACTCGTCGACGTCTTCGACACAAGCCGGATTTGCACTGGTACTAGTCCAACCCTACACAATGAACAATTAAAAAACCTTCGCGCAAAGAAAACCGGTACCGACAACGATCGATTTTAGATTTTTACCTCGTCGCACGAGCAAGAGTAGCCAAGTAATGTATTCTTATTATCAACGCAGACACCGTGCCCACACAGTTCGTTTGAGTTTTCTCTGTTGCATACTTTTGTCTGTTTAGTGCAGTGTATACCGTACCATCCTGATGTACAGTCGCATCTGTTGTTTAACAAATAAAAGCTTCGTCAGTTGCATCATGTTTCAATTGCCCAGAACAATTGTTTCCAGTATATGTACAAGTTTTGTGTTAGGAGCATCTGGTGAAACCAGTTTTTCCGTAAATGGTGCTCCTCTGCACCACCGCGGTGATACATAATAAATTATGGTAAAACCGAACAAAATGTCTACTAAGAGATGGTTTTCTCCTTGAAACCCACCGATAACTTCCAGCGAGATTTCTACAGACAGCATTGTTCTGACATCCTAAGTCAGTTCCGAGGTACCTGGCACATTCATCAACATCCTTAGTGCACTGCGGCCCCTGGAATAACAATAAATGCATTTCATTTTTTTAAATACATCATCAATGCACCTCGATCGCTGCAGCGAAGGATAAAAAGAAATTACCTCCCAGCCTTCTATGCAGCGGCATTTATACCCGTCTATCAAATCCTCGCAAGTACCGCCATTCTGGCAAGGATTACTTGCACATTCATCGGTTTGTAACTTATTCAGGATATCTCTGATCTGGCGTTCCGTTCGACGTACCTGGGTTATGGAAGTATTCATATCAATGCTAGTCAGCCGTACGTGATAAGATAGAAACTATTGAAGCGAGACAATCGTTGAAACTTGCTGAAAATAATTATTGTATCGAACAGCAAATAGGTAATAATACTTACTCGTACGGTGAGCCGCTGAATTCGAGTTCGTGCAAAATTTTCAAGACTATCACTTCCATCCTAGAACATGAGAGGTGAGCTTAGATTTATCATAAGAAAGTCAATGAGAAGCGGGTGAAATGATCGAATGAAAGACGAATAAAAGAAGAAATAGTCGACGAATGAAAAATGCGTAAAATTTTGGCAGTGCTCAAAATATTTCATTGCAAACCGAGACCCCGACGAAAGTGTGGGACTCATACTAGTTCCCTTTACCCTGGATGAGCAATTACTTCAAACGATTAAGTTGGAGTTTCTTCTGCCGAATAGACGAAGAGCATAATGATTTCGTTTATTCTTACGGTACGTTGATTTCCAGAAGGAATACTATTGGTATCGTTCTGTCCAGCGCCAACTTCAATCGCGCTAATTCTGCTCACTAGACCAACGCGATCGTCGTATATCGTTCCTTTTATCTCCCTTAGACTGGACTCAACATCTGCGAGAATTCCATATTTCCATCTTTCCACCAATTGCGAAGCGTTGTACGCCTGTGATCGAAATTTAATTTTCAAATGACGTTTTGATAAAATGAGTAAAATCATACTCATCACGTTCCTACATGGGAAAGTGAAAATTTGCAAGTCATTGACTCACCGATGACGCGACCTGTACCAGATTGAGTCCGTTTACGGTGACGTAGCTCGTACCACGAGTCTGTAAAGTGATGTTCTTATCTTGGGCACTAGTGATGAAGAGATTTCCGTCGCGAACTTCCAGCACCGGCCTGTTAAATTTTGAAATTATAGCGATGTATTTTTACGTAAGGCACGTGAATACAAGTCTGTAAACTGAATAAAGTTTGTATCAATACAATACATCAATCATTCTGGTACGGGGTGAATTCAAGCGAACTGTAAACATTTAAATTTGTTTCAAAGTGAATTTCTTTTGATCCAAAATTTGCGAATTAATTAGTTCGCTTTCTCTTACTGCAGGATAAAAACCTCACCTATCATTCATCCACGTTTCGGAAAAGCTTACAAAGGTAGTAAGCAAAGCAAAAGCCACGACCCATCGGGACTGCAAGAGGGTCCTTGCAGTCATTTCGTACGAAATCCCTTTCAACACTCGACCACTCTTAATAAATATTCAAAATAGGTAGCATTACAGAATAAATAGATTTCTCCCCAGGCACTGTTGCTAGCTAACTGAGGCGAGAGAGGCGTCAGTGTCTCGATATCATACAATTTAGTGGGCGTTTTCAATAACACCCAATATTAAATTACAACCATAAAATGTCCGAATGATTCTCAGAATCTCCAAATGAATTGCCAAAACCGTATTCCCACTCATGCAGAATGTGAGATATTTGGATAATCGTTTTTGCCTCTTTTTTTTTTTTGCAATGTTCAACATGCTCCTCGACTATCGGTTCGACTACATAGTAGGTTCATTCTGTGTACAAGGCATATATTCATCTCAAAATAATTAAAACCTACATTTTTGTAACACCTTTTTTCAATAATCACAAGTACAGTGCGTTACGACGTACGTGATTAAAACCGAGCGAAAAATGGCTTGGAGTTTGTAGCGTAATGCATTAAATAGTAATACTGATAACAGGTACAACGTTAGTGGGCAGTAACAGATCACACATTGCCTGCACCTTCCAGCCTGAGTGCCCAGTAACAAGAAATGAAATTCTTAGCTAGTTCAATTAATACAAAATGTATTCTAAATGAAGTTCGATATAAATAAATATATGCTGTATATGCAGCCATATATTTACTTATATCAGTATTATATTAATAACATGTGAATTTTAGTTACTTGTCTCTGTTCACTATATGTATCGATCATAAAATACGAGAGTGGATATAAATTCACATTATCGATTCGGCTTATGTTGTTGGAACGTTAGAAATCCAGAAAGTGAAATTATTCTAAACTTGGGCCGAATAGTCGAGACCTAAATTGTAACATGAATTGCCTGCAAGGTGGGTCACGGTAAGTTTAGTTGTCTACAAGTTTCACAAGGGATTAACTCTGGAATATTATGTATTCCGATATAAATCCTTGAAAAAATGATCAACAGATTCCACAAGGGATTCTGGATTTTATACAAAATTTAAATTCTCATTTCTGATATCGCAGTTTTATCTTATGAGAAGAGGGATAAATTATAAACGAACAAATAAAGGCTGTTTGATCTTGTCGTAAATAATTGTGATTCTACGTATTACTTCGAATATTCTCAAGATTTATGGTGATTTCTAAAATTATTCTTATTACAGCATACTTACGATCAGGGGTAAATTTTGTTTCACTCGAATGTCATCAATAATGTAAATACTTTCATTATCGATCCAGTACGTGACAATCACGTCGGTAATGAAAACACCGCCACTACTATCAAACAACGGGAAGTAGAACTTACTTTCCATCAACGACGTACCATCAGACGATAACTACTGTCTATTTATAACTATCGTAATAACTATTTATAATGAATGGAACTCGGTATAAAACTAAACATCCCACAATTTAGGGACATTTTTATCGTGACAGATGGTGAAAGTGTATTCTGATTTCGGTCTGAGGGGATGCGGGGGGAATCACCTTGACATGTCATTCGTATTTGAGCCGGCATTACAGCTACGCGCGATTGTTGAAGCAGTGATTTCCGCGATCTTGAATCTGTGTGAATTTATAATACAATAAACAAATTTCATAACAATGGGTGGAAAATGGTCCTCAATGGATCCAATGCACATCGAAGTACCTGAACTGAAAACTCTACTAGAAAGGGATCCGTACTTGGCGCCGTACGAAAAGGAGATTCGGAAGAGGTTCTATCAACATTTTTACTTTTATTTCTCTCGAAAATACTGAGTGATTTTTTGCCCATTTACCGGCCGTTTGCTCTTGAAAAACTCAACTTCCTGCTCGACGAAAATTGCCACTTTCCTTCATTGTTTTCGACCCGTGACCCGTGAATGTTTTCGTCTAGTTCCCTTCTTATTTTACATCACAGACATTCATTCGATACTGCATATTTGTATACTTATGCAATGCACGTGCAGGATCATCTTATTCTGGATTTCGGATTAGATGGTGATTGGTTACTGAAATTTCTTTACGACATTATGATTAGATCGACAGTAACAAATAAACTGTAAATTGAGATAAGGTATCCGACGAATCTATCCCAAACATTACGAAAACTCAGTGACTTAAGTTTCATTCAAACAATTTCAAATCAGCATGCTGAACTTTTATTCTCCATTCTGTCTACCATATTCTTCGTTTGTTTATAAATGTATTATTTTTATATTATATTGCAATTTTTAAGCAAATCAAAAATTAAAAAAAGGAAAGAAAGAAATTGGATTTCTTTTCGTTGCTTTTGAACAATGTTTAAACTGCATTGGGAAATCATCGATTTAAGATGTTAGAGCAAATAAAAAGACCAACTAAAATGGCTGGAATAAATGATTTCAAAACAGACTACTCCTACACTTTCTTGGCATTAAAATAAAACTTGGTAAAGTCTTATATAACTGTTCTTATAATAGATGAATTTTACACAAAAAAAAAAAAGAAATAGTCAAATTAAAATGAACTACATCATCTGTTTTCACTAAGTAATTCTCTATCCATTTGCGTTTTCTGCAAACTAACAGATATAATTTGGATAATGAATGAAAATCAGATCGCTATTAACGCAATTCAATGTGAAGGTCAAAGGTTCTTTGATAAAGCTAATCACAATTACTGATATTTTGTCAATTAATATCAACCTTGACATTAGCCTCTTCTTTAAAGTACTGAAATACAGATTTATCTGGATGTGTTTGCTGAAATTCTTCAAATATATCACTAAGAATTCAATCTCGCTTATTTACAGGTATGCGATATTCAAAGATTACGTGGAAAAAATTGAGGTGGCGGAAAAGGATTTTGATCAATTTTCCCTGGCATATAAACACTTTGGAGTGCATATTAACCCAGACAACAGCGTAACAGCTTTGGAATGGGCGCCGGGAGCTAGAGAACTTTTTCTTACCGGGGACTTTAGTAAGAAATTTCATTACTAATTAAATATCAGTTCTGAGTATAAGTTTTGTACAGGTTCATAATTTAGTCTGTTTCGATACACAGATGGTTGGGATCGCACTAAAACTCCATACAAGAAACTCGATTATGGAAAATGGGAGCTGAAACTGGAGCCAAATCTTGACGGTTCCAGCCCCATTCAACATTTGTCAGAAGTTAAAGTTATTGTGAGAAATAATAATGGCGAATTATTGGAAAGACTGAGCCCTTGGGCATCTTACGTTACTCAACCGCCAAACCGCTCTGAAGGGACAACTTTCAAGCAAAGAATATGGCATCCAACTGATGACAAGGTAAAACTGCTCCAAAAGATAGTTACGCTTACCTGAAAATATAAAAAGAGCCTCAGTTAATTTGTTCGAAAGTAAATTATTTGCATATGTCCTTTTTTCAACTGAAAAAATAATTCTGCACAACATTTCCATTCTAGGTTGAATTTAAAACTATAAACGATGTTTTTGCAGATCTACAAGTTTAAATATCCAAAACCAAAACGACCCAAGAGTCTAAGGATATACGAATGCCACGTGGGAATTGCGACTCAGGAATTGCGAGTCGGGACATACTTAGAGTTTGCAAAAAATATCATACCCAGAATTGTTAAGCAGGGTTATAACTCCATCCAATTAATGGCGGTCATGGAACATGCTTATTACGCCAGTTTTGGATATCAGGTAACTTGACAAAACTTATGTTTATGCAAACGATGATTAAAATTTTGTTACACCTCTTCACTTTTTGCATCTCCAAGGTGACTTCATTTTTCGCAACCTCTTCACGTTATGGAACACCTGAAGAGTTAAAGGAGTTGATAGATGAAGCTCACAAGCACGGATTGGTAGTTCTTTTAGACATAGTCCATTCTCACGCTTCAAAGAACACCTTGGATGGATTGAATGAGTTCGATGGAACAGATTCTTGCTTCTTTCACTCAGGCTTCAGAGGCGAACATCCTCTGTGGGGTAGTCGCTTATTCAATTACGCGGAATTCGAGGTTGTCAGATTCCTACTATCAAATTTACGTTGGTATGCTGAAGAGTTTGCATTCGATGGATTCAGGTAACGATTTTCTAGCATTGCATTATCTTTGATAATATTTGAAAAAAAAAACAACAAAAATTAGATGATGCTTTACTACCTTTCAAGGTTATAGAAATTAACAAGGATGATATACTTAGAAACTCAAAACTTACAATATTAAAAACTGGATTGTTAATTCTTTGTGGAACCAATGTTATACAGGTTTGACGGTGTCACGTCCATGTTGTACCATTCTAGAGGGATGGGAGAAGGATTCAGTGGTCATTACGACGAATATTACGGTCTCAATGTAGACGTTGAAGGAGTAGTTTATCTAATGATGGCTAATCATATGCTGCATAAACTTTATCCTGAAATGATAACCATTGCCGAGGACGTTAGTGGAATGCCGGCAATTTGCAGGTACTATCTTGGTGAAAATATACATACAACATTCTTCAAGAAACCTTTCCTCCAGAGCGGTATAATTCACGGTGATTTTTCGTTCCATTCAGGCCAGTTGCAGAGGGAGGAGTAGGCTTTGATTACCGCCTAGGAATGGCGCTTCCTGACAAGTGGATTAAATTGTTGAAGGAGTGTAAAGATGAGGATTGGAATATGGGGGACATCTGTTGGACATTGAGCAATCGTCGCTGGATGGAGAAAACTGTGGCTTATTCCGAATCCCATGACCAGGCGCTAGTCGGTGACAAAACAATCGCCTTTTGGTTGATGGACAAAGAAATGTACACGCACATGAGCGAGCTAAGCCCCCCCAACAACCTCGTCTCGCGTGGAATTGCTCTCCACAATCTTATTACTTTGATTACTCACGGACTTGGCGGTGAAGCTTATCTCAATTTCATTGGTTGGTATATGCGTTTCAATTCATGGAAAGAGCAAAGGGACTTCATCCCCCATTCATAAGAGATAATCGCATATTGAAGAAAAAAAATTAATTTTTACGCATTTTCTCTCAGGTAACGAGTTTGGGCATCCTGAGTGGCTAGATTTTCCTCGGGCAGGAAATGGAGACAGTTACCACTATGCAAGGCGGCAATGGAACCTTGTAGATGACCCAATCCTTAAATATAAGTACATGAATAATTGGGACCGAGAAATTAATCTTTTGGAAGAAAAATATGGCTGGCTGCATGCTAACCCTGTAAGCAATGTGAATCAGTTTAATACTTTCGTTGTTATAATATCTAACAATTTTACATTGAATGTTGAGTGGATAATTCAACATGTATCGAAATGTGAAACAAAGTTTACACGAAATGTATTTCTTTATTCTAAACCAAAAATTATGTTTTTTCACCTGAAAGTAAAAGGTATTGTTTTTTTTTTTTTTCTTTAGGGCTACGTAAGCTGGAAACACGAAGATGACAAAGTGATAGTATTTGACCGAGCAGGACTTGTGTTTGTCTTTAATTTTCATCCGACGAAGTCATTCCCTGATTACGCTATAGGCGTGAACGAACCTGGAGTTTATCAGATATTACTGAGCAGTGATGACGCTCAATTTGGCGGCGAAAATCGCATCGATACCAGCATCAAGCATTTCAGTAAACCAGAACCATTTGCTAACCGTCCGCACAGACTTTATGCCTATGTTCCCTGTCGTACAGCTATAATTTTAAATCGAGGTAAGTGATCAATTTTTCAGAGATTTGACTTGACTTCAAAAGATAAGAGCAAACTTCGCATTCGAGATATTGATCAATTTAACTTGTATGTTTCAGAATCCTGATTATAGTTACGTGAATTAGATACTTTCGTATTTTGAGAGTAGCATTACAGAACTGTTGTAACGCTTGTTTGAATAATCAAAATAATGATGTGCATAAATTTCATTTTTCATCTTACTTTTGTAAGTATTTGACAATCGCACATACATGCATGAAGAGTCTGTAATATATAATAGAGACAATACACAAAGAATTTGGTACAAAACCGTGGAATTTCTTAGTTTTCTTTTTTGCTATTGTAAAGAAATCTTGAACGAAGTTTTCAAAACTTACGTTTTTTACAACATCATGTCTTATGGTAAAATCGATGTATATGTACAAAGAATTATTGTACAAAAATTAATTGCGAACGATTTTTTAAAACTTGTATAATACGAGAAGTTACTGTTAAGAGGATAATAAATTTTTGGGAAATAATATGCATGAAATGATCTATACTATATCCTTCAATACAAAAATTACTATAATGAAGAAAAAAAAAAATGTTGCCGAGTTCGCAAGTATGATAACTTGACATAAATACCGCCCAAAATTGCATTGAAAGTTTGCTACTTTATTTACATCATTCCAATTTTATGCTCCCGTAAGTATTATGTATGAATATTTGACGATTGCAGGATAATCCAATGTTATTAAGTATACAAAACTGTCTACTTATATTAGTATACTAAATTCTTTAGCAAATCATTATCATCAATGTAATATTTACATCAGACTTTACAAAGCCATACTACTTCTATTTTTATAAACCTGCACTGCAATTAATTATTTACAGTTCAAATACTTAATATTAATCGTTTATTGCACACTGTCTATTATCTAGAAACTCGTGTAACATGCTAATAGCGCCGGTATTATGTAGTAATATATAATTAACTGTGTAATTGTTAATTACTACACTTTGAAATTAAATAATTGATATCTACACTGGGTGGGGGGGGTTAATCTTTCGCAAAAGACCAGATAATTGCAATATGTATAGAATTGGTGTTTCTCTCGTTTGTCAGTTAAAAAAAGATCGTTTTTGTACGGAAATACCTGGATAATTCACCCGCTCGGGAAAAATAGTTAATTGATGTGCACGGCGATGTTAAAAATTTAAATACCGCCAGTGAAAACTGAACATTACAAACATTGCAGTTAGTTAATGAAAGATATTTTCCAAATGATTCAAGTTGTAGTCTAATGAAAGATTTAACACGACTAATTACGTTACTTTGCACGTTGATTATGTAATAAAAAAAAAAAAACAAGACAGAAAAACAAACTATGACATAATATTAATTTTTACTGATATTCTTATCTTCCTGGCTAAAATTTTTACACCAGTCCATATAATTTTTATTAATCTGTTTACCCTATATCTTGGTATGGTTTTTGAAATCTGACTTCATTGAACGGTTATAAAAAATTGTATCCAACCTATTGGACAGTTATAAAAATTCAGTACCGTTCGAAATCAATTTCTTCTAAAATATCTTCCATTATAATATTGACCTCTTTGTTTAATGTTTACTGTACTACTCGATTCTACCAGCATTTTAACATTGCATATTCTCATTAAATATAGTTATAATTATAAAATATGTTTTCTTTTTTCATCAACTTGTCATTAGTGATAACAGATCTCAAGTGAAAAGATTTTTTTTCACCTCACCTATTGTGGTTGATAAATGAAAATTCAAGACCAATGTAATTTAGGTATGTTAAATAAGGAATACTATTTCAGTCAAGATTATTACAGCCAGATAACCTGATAATTTTCCGTAAGAATATAACTAAATAAAAGGACGAAAAAAAACAGTAAAAATTGCTAATAACAATCAGAGAAAATAGTTTTGGTAGCGGAATTAAAAATTCACTCTACTAAATTATGTCTGAAGAAAAATCAATTATATTATAATCGATTTTGTACCGTCTCTGTTTCTTTAAGTTTAAGGGAAAGGAAATACTCACTGATCAGGAATACCAAACACATCACCCGCATGGGTATGCATAGTGGATATATTGTTGAGCAGTTCAGCCAAGGAAGTGAGCTGCGTAGGGTAGGAGATACAGTTTAGCCACGACTCAGACGTGTCGTCTTAAAATGGTTAGTAGTCTTCTCGGAAATTGTTTGCATAGGTCAAACGCCGTTGGAAGTTGCTAAACTACTTGTCGGTGATCTGAGCAAATCGTGATACTGGAGGAGAGCTTCGCGCAGCGATCGTGAAACCTGGCCAGAGGCAGTGGCCACTGTACATTCGACTAGGTATGGATACAAGCCTATTAACTGCTCCCAAACCGATCGGTCAACTGCGATAAAAGATAAAATGTGAAATTGTAGATGAAAAGGAACGTTTATAATATTTCATCAGCTGTAAAAATTCGAAATCTTAATCGAATACACAGGTGAAAATAGAATTTTTCAAAATAATTTAACTTACCTTTGTTAGCAGGTGCTTTCTTCAAAGATACAACTAGAGTCGCTACAGCCTTTAATACAAAGGATATCTCCGACAATCTGTATCTAGAACATGGATTCATATTCAACACTTATTTACAACGCTTTAACGAGTCAATTCTGCCAGTCACACACAAGGACAAGGTTTTTTAAATTTTCATTGACTCGTGACGAACGTGTTTACATTACCTTGGCAGAGGGCATTTTCCGCTGCGTCTTTCATCTTCTATGTAGCGACGCAATACTTCTTGAAACCTGTGAAGCAGGGCTGTAACAGCTAGTCGGCCAGCGACCTCTCCTTCATCAGATTCCGAGGCTTCAGTCGTTGTCGTTTCAATTTCGTTGCTCAAGCCATCGAGCAACGAAAACTGAAGAAGCGTCTCGAAACAAGTCTTTGCAAATTCTTCCCTCAATTTAATCTCGTTACTATTTTCTATTATGCAAAACATCGAAAAAGTTTCGTTTCTGTGCCACGCTCAAACTGTAGCAAAAATTTTAATAATAATGTGCGCCTTACCAATACTTGTAGTTGTTGCTGAATGAATGGAACCTTTATTTAGCAGCATGACGACTCGAAGTATAAATTGATGAGGTACGTGCTGTGAGTGCGGCAGTACTTCATCTCTCAGTAGTTCCATTACTTGGCAATCAACCGCTTCATCCGCTTGCACTTCTTCGGCGCCACGTTCCGTAGTTATCACGCTATTTAATTAAAAAATACAACAAATACTTATACGATAGATAAATTAACTTCTATCTGAAATTCTTCAGTGCTACTCGCGTCGCGGAAATTATAGGACTACTTATTATTAATTTACCTCTTAGGGAATAAAAAATCGTCCAAAGTATCCGCTAGTTCTGTCCACATGCTGGAGAACTGCTCAGGATACGTTCTTGCCAGTGGTAAACCTGTGTGTAGGACAGCCAAGAGACTGGTGACTGCTAGTTTCCAAGTTGTAGGTGATGGGCAATTGTATTTCATGGATAACGGAACGTGAAGAGCTTCTATTATGTGCTCGAGCACTTTTCCGTCTATTACCGATTCCTCGTGAGCAGTTTTTTGATAGAGACTTACGACCATTGACAATGCCTTCTCCCCAAAGGGTACGTAGTTCATGGTAACCCAGTCAGCCTATTGTGTTTACATGCAATGGATTAATCAATTGGATAATTGATCACGAAAAATTATTTCAGTCATTCAACAAAGTTTTACAAAAGGCAAGAGAGAAAATGGACACTCACAGACACTCCTCTGACTTGGGATATATGCTTTGTGGGTATTTTTCCGTAAGTGGGTGCTTGACAAGCTAGCTTTGAAAAACTTAACAGCTGCAGGAATATCGAACCAATCATCGTTCTCAGATTGTCTGTTCCGTTGAGTACTTCCTATCAAGATGATAACCAAAAATAAGAATTTGCTAATGAATCATTCATCAGTAAACAATGATTAATTTGGCTCGCTAAGGTTTCGAGAAGAATTCATTAGTCTTTCAAATCCTCCGTAGAATTTCATCACAATTTTTCATACTTCAAAAATTTACAACAAACCTTTTGCAGTAGTTCCATGGAGTGAAGAACCCCATCTTGCAACTGGGTCAGAACAATATCCGGCAACGTTGGTAAGATGTAAGGAGTTGATTCTCCGTGTACAGGAACAGCGACTGCGTTTTTTAGGACAATACATAATTTTTGAAGGTCCGTACCCGTAAACCTGGAGCATAAAATAGATCATCAGTCATCGATATTGATTACGGGACAAATGAATAGGAAAAGAAGCAAAGAAATGCTACTAACTTATTTCTAATGTGCTGAAATACTGCTGGAAAAATATGAACCAATGCCGTCAAAAAGGCTTGCGAAGGTACGTAGGGTTCAGTGTCTCCTTCTCTCGGTGGTGTCGTACTTTCCATACCGATGCTAAGCCAAACTCGCCATGCAACCAACCACAATGCTTCCGAATCACTAGATCGACCAGCTTCCTCACTATCTCCACCTTTTTGAAGATAAAGTATTTCTTGGAAAGACTTTAGAGCTGCCAGTGAGACCTGAACATTGAATTAAATGTAAGTTTGTAGAATTAATTTTTACTTAGTACATATTTGTATTTGATAAAAAGAAACCTCACAATATTTTCAGACCCATACTCACTTCGTTATTTTTACTCAATGCAGAGTTTTCAATGAATTCTAAGAGCAGAGACCACGCCCGCGGAAAGTCTCCCAATAATTGTAACAGCTGCCTTTTTGTGTTGAAGACTCGAGCCACTCCGCTCAGTGTTAAAACCTGCAAAAGTTCAGATTCGAGTTTTTCGTTTCAAATGAGTTTCATTTATTTTCAGTTTTCAGTTCAATTTTAATTTTATCTCAAATACTAGAACATTTTTGGAGTGGAAAATCTGAGTGGTACACGATATTTTATGTAAACTGACCTGGGTTTCAGCCCACTGCTTTTGAGCAGTATTACGGCTGTGATGGATAAGAATATTTCCACTGGTATCGACCTTTTCACTACTTGCAGAACTGGATAAACTTCTAACTTTATCCAGCAAAGGGAACAACACCTGCCAAAGCACCGCTTGCCAGGTTGGTTGATGAAGCAATCCTCCGTGCGCAGATATTGTTGAAAATAATGTTTGGCTTGCAGATTTTCGAACTGCAGGCCTTGAATCCACGCACAAATCTCCTAGAAAATAACAATTTTCTATGTATGAATACCATTTAGCATTTTATTACAAAATAAACCGGAAAGCAGAATCTAATAAAGAATGAAGGAAGTTAAACATGTGGAACAAGGAGTAATTTTCTTGAATAGCGCTTAAAAATGACAAATCTTACCTAGTCTCGCGTAGAGACACATCCATAGTTTGTCAAACGGTGGCATATTTGTGGTACCAGGAAAATCGGGAAAGACGGAAGTAGCATCGCCTTGTAAAGAGCTGCACAATTTTTCTTGATTTTGGTAGAAGTAATCGCTGATGTTCCACTATAACAGACGGAATTAATTTATAAAAGCAGAGATAGACCATTTATTATAGCGCAATAGGTGAATAAATATCCCCAAACCAAAGAAAAGCATTTTATTTATATTTTTATTTTCGAGTTACCATGAGTCCCACTGCAGTGAGGGAAATGTTCAGTTCCTGAGTTTGCGAACCAAATTTAGCAGCAGTATCGACGCACAGCGGAAGGCATCTCCATGGCATTACAGGTAAAAAATCCGTCACCACCAATTGTAGGCATTGAAAAGCTATGCGAACCAGAGCTTCCCTGGTGATCAGAGAATAAAAAAGTAATTGCAACTTGATATTTATAAGCCTGTCATAATGCAATACTACTTTAAAATACATGTAGAGAAGTACTGTGTGCAGTTTTTAAATAGTCAAATTTACCCATGATGATTGGAAACAGCTCCTATAATACCAAGAACTAAGGGCCATCCATGGGACAAAGTTTCTCCAGCTCCGTGTAAAACTTGTAGAACACATTCCAACTGGCGCTGCCTCACATCTCCGTGACGCACCGATGACAACTCGGACAATGGTCCCAGTAACAGAGTTTGTAATTTCTACAAATGGACGAAAACGCACGTATTTATAAAAAGCATATAAATGGCAAGGCTGAGCAGCATAAACATCAAAAAGCTTCTAGATATGTTATTTTTAGTTTTGCAGGTAAGCTGTTTATTGATACCGATTGATACCTGATTATCCCGGAGTGGCTGGGGGTATTTATGTTGAAGGGCAGCTTTGACGAGGTACGTTATTGCCTCGACTCCCCATTCTCGCATTCTAATGTGTGGATGTTGACACACTTCCAAAAGATGGTTGGTCAATGGCCTCCAAAGAACCTCTACACGTGGTAAATTGACAAGCCCAGTTTCTAGCAGTTTTGCTACAGCGAACAATGACGGTTCCTGAAACAGAAATCAGTTCATTTCTTACCTATATCAACGTGCAAGGAAAAAATCAGTTGTTTTAGTTGATGAAACGAAGTAGAAAAATGAATGTTAAAAACTAACAGCTAAGATTAGTGATTAGTTCACATGAAATTGAACAAAGCCAACGAATAATCGTCGTTGCCATTCAGAATGATTTTTAAATCGTAACACCCAGAATTTCCAAGAATCATTTTCAAATTTGGCATTGTAGAACGAATGAAATAATTAATTAACATAGGCTTTTTCAATCTTACCCTATTAGAATAAGCCAGCTCCATAGCCTCGTGGCTCAATTTGCATAAAGCATCGATTAAGTGATGTAACGCAACGTCATCAAGATACTGACTGCTCTCAAAAAGCCTACTAAGCATAGCGCTAAGAACAGGCAAATCCGCCATCACAGCAGTAGTTATAACTGCGTTTGAATCAGCGGTAGTTCTACCAGCCTTCAAAGACCCTCCTGTGGATGGCTTAAGACCCAAGATCCAAACAAGGTGCTGCAAAGTTGTTAACACAAGATGCCAGGCACTGCCCAGGATGCTGCCGTGACAGTGAGCAAGTGACAGTAGCGCCCGCATACACTGCAGATTTTTTGCCGTCAGCATAACTGGTCCTTGCTGAGCCCCTGTAAACAATAAAAATTATCATACAACAAAAGCTAAATTGTTTGGTCGCCAAGTCATCGAAAAAAATCTGTTACATTTGAGCTGTTTTTAGCTCCATTTAAGTAATGCATTGTTCGAAACTCTGTTACAATATTTGTTTTCCGACATTAGTCAATGTGATGTGAGAAAAACTATCAAAGTTTCATTGCAATATCAGAGTAAACGAAGTTGCCAACTTACCAATCGGTAGCGACGCAGTCGGCAACGGAGTACCAACAGCTACGACTTGCTGCCTGTAGTCAGGTTCGCTGATATTAGCCGGATTATATTGTACAGGATCCTGAGGTCTGGCACTCGGTATTCCTTGTGGAGCACTGTATAATACAGTCAAGGCATAATGGGGTGGTAAAGAGGCCTTGCAAATTGCCGTAATGAAAGCATCCCTCGGTGTCTGTAGATCAAGGGAGCCACAGAGCGAGGCAAAAGTCTGTATGGCTTTAAGGACATTTTCAGAGGCTGACTCGTCGGTACTGCTGACAAAAATTTTTCACTTTACATGTGACGTCTTCATTCCTCAATAACTTTTAAACATTTCGTTCACCAAATTTAGATGCAGTTACCTGGCATCGACCAATGGACTGAGAGCTGCGAGTAAACCACACCAACTCGAGATAATTAATTGAGTGTGCAACTTGCGCTCAATTTCTGTTGGTTTATAGCGGTTCTGTTCTCTCCCTTCCTCACGGGGACCCTCGATAGCTAGTGCCACAGACCGAATGATGTCCAACAAACAAGCGTAAGCAATGCTGATTCCATAGCCATCAGGTATTTGGGGCGGTTCAATCTTGTCCAGCATTTCTAAACTGTAATAGATTTATTTCTTTTAATTTCCTTAAAGTTTTCGTCGAGACTCAAAGGAATTTTCCAAGAACTTTCCAAGAAACATGCAAAATTGTGAAATCTAACAAGTTCCCGGAGCAGAACAAAGAAATATTCGCGTCTTGTTAAAAGTTTCCAGTTAACTTACTACGTTGATTTAGCTTGACCACTGGTGAAAGTGGCAACAACAGGCAACCATATCCCTCGAGAATAGAAACCAGGCTGTGGAGATACGCCAGGACCGACAGGCATTCCAGCCAATAATGCAGGTGGTTGTCCTTGAGCAACAGGTACTCCAGTACCTAAATGATGAGAAAGCAATCATCGGTGATTCGTTCACAGAAAAAGTGCCGAGCAAAATACGCCCGTTCAAGTGAGGAGAAAGCTGAATTTACCTCCTCCAGCTTGTCCTATCATTTGGGGATTTACGAACAGACTTTGCACGTAAGCTCCCAGACTGTTAACTATGTCTTGAAATATGTTTGTTGCGTGAGGTTTTAGGTCGTAGCATTCGCAAAAGCTTGTTAGCAGATCGGCTTGAACAGTCATTTTGTGTAATACTTCCAATGCCAAGGCACGCTGCCACGCAGGCTTGTCAGGATCCAGGAATTTAACGATCAGAGACAAAAATATCTCACATTCAGTTACCTAATATGCAAAAATTAAATGGAATTACGAACTCAATGGGCTCTTTTATTACAATTGATCGTTCAGAATATGTAAATTCGTGGTGAAACAATTTGGGTTAAAAAAATAAAAGTAAAAAATGATAGAAAGAGATAATGTAACTCACCAAAAGACAATGGTATTTTTGAACTAATATCGAAACAACTCGGAGTAGTCTCATGCTGATCGGAAAATATGGCTTGTCCAGTGGAGTTGCTTGCTGTACCGATGCTGGCACAGAGTTCCGATATTTGATGTTTGGGGAGAACAGTTTTATTACCAAGGCACATACTCGTTCTTTCAGTAGGAAACTGAACTCTGGATGCTGCAAAAAGCGAAAATTTAAAATATTAACTAATTTGAAGGCGTGACGGTAATCTGACATGTAATAAGTTTTGCATTTCATAATATCGTCATTGTTTTCCACACTTTGCCAAACATTTCACATTTCCGCACATCTATTTTCACTAAGAATTTTTCCCTTTCCTTGATAAGAGATCGGATTCTGATATAAAGACATTGGGTACCTTGAAGAATACTGATGAAAAGTTTGTTAAAACAGACTCTAGAAGTTCCAGACCAAAAGTTCTGGTCATTTCCGTTATCCCTATCAGCCAATAAGGTTGATCAGCATTTACCAACTGTACTAAGTCCTGAAAAAATAAGCAAAAAGAGTCATTTTATTATTGTTACTGAAATTTCATTCGAAGGAAAAGACCACAGAGAATACCAAACAGATTTGGTACCTGGAACATGAGGTAGGCATCTGCTGCGCATGGTCTTAGACCTTTGGGTGCTTGATTTGTAGGTACTTTTAATTCTTCTAAATTAACATCCTCTGGTTCGGCACGGCCGGCAAACTCTTCATCTTCAACTACTACACGCTCAAATACAAGCGATACTAATTGCCTCACAGTCGCTCCGGCAGTATTAATCGTTGTGGAATCTTTAGTAAAATGAAGCCGAAAACAGAGAACTAAATTCTGAAAAAACAAACAATATCAAAATCATTTTTGTTGTATCTATTGTTCTAATTACTTGATTGACGACAAGTACACTAGCACTTATGTATCATGTATGCTGAATAATAAATACATATTAACCAAATAAATATTAATTGATCACATCATAACGAAAAGCCAGAAATTTAGGAATATTATTATCCCTGGTTTGCTTTGAGCAGCAACTCATAACTGATTGCAGCTGATTGAGAGTTTAGAAGATTTCTTCAAATGAAACTGAGTAATTACCCTGGCCAGAGTCTCTCCGTGAACGACAGTGTTACTTGTTAGTAGCAGGGTAACACTTTGAAGAATTTTCACTTCCTCTGTACCAGATTCCATCAGCATCCATAGAGCATCTGTAATGTATCGGGCTCCTTTTGTGTCCACCGCTTGCTGTGTTATGAGCCTTTGCATCATGCCTAAGCAAAACTGAAATAAAAACAGGATAAATTAAAAGTTAACTTCATAACCTATAAGTTGGATAATTGGTTTTCAGTGAATTTTTCAGTACATATTCTTCCATAATTCTACGATTTTGTGCCAAAGTTTATCTAATTTTTGAGATTTCTAGTACACCCATTATTATTGTTCCTTGTCCGTTGATTCATACTTTAGGTCAACTTGATAAGAATTGATAAAGTAGATAGTCTAAGTCATATTGAACAATATGTTAAAATTAAAAAACCTCTGTTCATGCTGCTGAAACGAAATCACAAAAGACTAATCACAAACTAACAATTTGAATAAACGTTTCAACTTATAAGCTAGCCATTACATTTTTTCCTGTGAAGACTAACACCAGCAGTAATGCTTTTTGATACCTTTATAATCTTTACATCTCGACTTTCGCATCCTTGTACCAAAGGATATAATATTTGATTGACAATGTAGTATATTGGTGTTCCAGGACTATTGGCAGCTGTCCGTAACTTAGATATTCCTTCTTCGCAGGACTGTGAAACAAAAGAAATATTTAAAAATTTCACATCAAGGCAGATGGAATTGTACAATCGTCAATTATTCGATAAGGTAGGCAAACAGAAATAATTTCAGAAGCGAGCTTTTCGTGGTTAACAAAGTTTGAAAACAAATTACTGAGACCGTATTAGAACGTTTTGACAGCTGTCAAAATGTTCCGAGTCAAGACTTGTTTGTTCTTCAGCAACAGTAAAGCAAGAAGACATGATGCGCGAACAATAATTGTTGTAAGTTATGTTGAAGTCGCAAACAGGCTATAGGTCATTATCAAAAGAATGCTTATGATCGAGCAGATAATAACATCCTGACCTAACCTAAAATGAGAATAATCAATTAAATGGTGAATAATTGATGGCGTATGGATAAGATACGATACCTCTCTAATCTGTGGATACTTTTTTTTAGTTTCCGATGACAGAACCTTTAAATCAGATTGCAAAGACTCAAGGAATTTGGCAACGTTCTCCTGGCCGCCTCCGACGGCTGTATTTACCATCATCTTGTTGATTACAGTAATTTGTGATAAAATCGAGGTGGAGCCTTCGGTGAGGCGGATATTATTCTTTCATGACAGTTAAACTTCAATGAATTTCACTCGCACTTAACAGTTTCCTTGCAGCGAACGTCAGAAAGCGTAATCACAGATGCCGCATTAACAGATGAGCTGGCATTCTGATCGCTCCGTTTATCAGAAATGACAACCACGAAGTTATTGCTAGTTCGTGATGACAACCAGTCAGCTAACCAACCATCAGCCAACCACCGTTTCGTATAGGCTCGCCCTTTTCGTATCACCCCCACTCTACACCATCTCGGCCGAGTTCGAATAACACCAAGTCCGCAATTTGCGATCTAATCCTAAAATTCTACGAGCGACCTCGAGAAATTTTCAAATTCAGGTGGCAATAAAAAAAAAAAAAACTACACGAAATCTACTGTACCCATTTTTACCAATTTTACCCAACATCCCGAAGTGATTCTACACTACGATGGCCCCTAATAAAATTCACTCAACTGCAGAGAGGCTGAGTATAATGACCTAAAAATACCTACTTTTGGCGTGACGATTATAATCCAAGTAACTCTACAGACCACGATGATGAAAACAATTATCTTCTATGCTGGTCCACAGGAGTTAAAATTCAATTAAGTAAATGATGAAGTATCGCTTTCGATTTACCGTCAAAATTGATGAATAATGAATGAATTTTGTTAACTCCGTCTTGATACGAATACTCAAAGTAGCAAAACATTGGCGATTGATCAGTTTTCGAGCTTTTCAAGTATAGTCTACAAAATTTGAAAACACTTTTGATCATTTGAAGTAAAATATGATGGATTTTATGAAATAATAAATGCAAAAACGAAAAATGATCGAAGCCAAAATGCAACTTTGCAAAGCTTCTCGATTTATCCGCCAAACATTGGATGACATCACGTGGTACAGGATCCGTAAAATATTGACGCTTCATCTTTCTTCCCAATTACTTTGTCCGTGACAACTTGAAAAAAAATGTTTTGATGAGAGGTTAAGAAACATTGAAGTGACTTCAAGTAATTGAATAAATATGTAAATATTGTAGATTTAAAGTGCATAATCCTTCTAATATCTAATATGTGTAAAATTCTAGGGCTCACTCATTTCCATCAGTAGGAATCTTCGGCAAAGAAAATTTTTTCCCACCGCAACTGAAGGTTACCGTAATAACAACAACATAGTCATTCAAATTGAATTTGCCTAGAAGTGTGTTTCGAAACCCTTCGAAGCTGTACGAAACCTTTGGCGATAAGTATTGTAATTGATTGGTGGATGAAATCTCGACGCTTTCACCGAATATTGACTCCAAAAAACTCTGTACAAACTCATCGATAAAGTCCGCAATTCGTCATGTCTGCAACACCAAAGCAATTATCAAACCTGCTTGATATTCTGGACGAGGAGAACCTGGATACCAGTTTAGAATCACTATCTAATCAGTTACACCAGGCGTTTGCAAAGGAGGATCTCTTCAAAGTCGGAACAACCTTGTTGCTGCTTCTTCAGCACATCGATCTCCTGCCAAACAATGTTCAGCGAATAATGGCGCTCGCTCTTCTCTACGACCTTTATCGAGGCGAGCAACTGGCGTCCACGCCGTTTGCCACAGTGTTCATCCAGGTATTGAAGCCCTCGGATGAGAGTGCTTCAGGTTCGGTGTCTCGGCCAAACTTCTCTGGACACATCCCGGCGCTCTCCAGATGCGAGAAGAACCTGCTTAGCCACCTACTCGGCTATGGAGCCAAAGAGACGATGAAAAAAACAGCGAGACAAATCATAGAAGAGATGTCTCACTCGGCTACTCCTCTCGTCGATCTCACTAGTCTGCAGCTTCAACTAGCCGAAAGGCTGTCGGAACTACCAAGTGTAAGCAAATGTGGAAATCCAGTAATCCTCCCGGATATGGACCGCTCGAAAGCTGGCGAGATAGACAAGAAAGTTGGCAGAGCTATAGCGGAGAGTCTTGTGATCGGCGAGCCACCTCTTTGTAGCCAAAGCTATCGGCCAGAATTCCTGAGGCTCACACCACCGTTGTATCACTCCGCAGATGAACTTGCATGGATGAACGTTGAGGAGCCGAGCCAGTTCACGGTTGAGTACGATTCTTCCATGTGTGTGTCTAATTGTGCAGGGGCCGAGGCACGCAGGCTGATGGGCAGAGCGTATAAGAGCGCCTTGACGCTCCAGCAGCAACAGCACTTGCTTATGGAGCTAGACGCTGACCCAAAACTCGTTTATCACATCGGTTTGACCCCCGTAAAGCTTCCGGACTTGGTTGAAAACAATCCGCTAATAGCTATTGAAGTCCTGCTGAAGCTTATGCAGTCCAGCCAAATAACAGAGTACTTCAGCGTGCTGGTTAATATGGAGATGTCCTTGCATTCGATGGAAGTTGTGAATAGATTGACAACCACAGTCGATCTACCAACAGAGTTTGTTCACCTTTACATCAGTAATTGCATATCGACTTGCGAAACCATCAAAGATCGATATATGCAAAATCGTTTAGTCCGTCTGGTTTGCGTGTTCCTTCAGTCTCTGATCAGAAACAAGATAATCAATGTTCAAGAACTTTTCATCGAAGTACAAGCCTTTTGCATCGAATTTAGCAGGATTAGAGAAGCTGCTGCGCTCTTCCGGCTGCTTAAACAACTTGAATCTGGTGATATCGGTGGGCTCAATACCCCGCCGGCTAAGAGTAAGATCGATCCTTGCTGAAAAGAGTTATTGCAAGTAATGGAAAACTTGGATTGTAATCAATAGTTAAGAAATGGATCATCGTGGTATTGCGCTTGGAAAGTTGAGATGCTTCAGTTGGTATACTCTTCATGGAAATATTGAACCAAATCTTCTGGGCCGCATGGATTCGAATTTTTTTTTAACATTCAATAATAATAAGTATTGACTGATCAGGAAATATTCTGTTACTCAATCGATTTTTTAGCAGAAGAACTAGGTAATGAGTTTTTTTTTTTTCAAGTCAATTTTGTTTAAATTTGACAATATTATTATTTTTTTTCTTTTTTTTTTACAAGTATACGTATAATAAGTTCTGTTTTATACAAATTCATGAAATCAATAATTTTGAACTCTTTGTTCCATAATTAATATTTCTGTAAAACGTTTACTTACGTTAATACACAATCTTAGAATTGGGCAAGGACTTCATTCGAAAGTGTAATATCAATAAAATATATACTTTACAGTTAACTAGTTTCTCCTGGCTGTTATTACCCGTGCAGATATATTTATATACGTATATGATAGATGAAATGTTATGGTTAAACAGTTTTAGGAAATAATTTCCAATGATAAATTGACTCTTTAAATTATCGCAAACAACGAATCACCTATAAAGTGATTAGAACAAGTCCTGCAATAAATTTAAAACTTATATAAATCCCGTATTTATTCATAGGTAGAAACGAAAATTTAGTCTACAAAATTCAGTTTTTGCAAAAAAAGTAATACGTCAATGTTATATTTCAACAATTCAAGAAACCATCATATGTTAATCACCAATGATAGTCTGAACATATTGCGAATAATGATTTTATCAGTAGTTGATCGACTATTGATTTCTCAAGTGAATTCATAAATAATTGAATATAAATATTCGTGCCGTCAATTTTCTGTATTGTTATATTAAATATATTTATATGACATAGGCATAACTGAAGCCATAAATGTGTCTTTTTACGGGCAATACACATAAAGTACGGATCGTATGGCTACAGAAAATACAGGTCTTGTTTCAAGCTGGTCGATTTTCTAATAAGCTTACGACACTGCTTTATATTTCATATACTTTCTATACCTATACTATACTTTCAACCTATAGTATGATATTTTATGATATATGATTCGAGTCGTCCTCAGACGTGTATCTTTTAAATAAAGATTGTTATTATTATACACAACATTTTTAAAAATTATCTTCCAATTCCAATCATTTATATTAGCTCAGTGTTATTTTAATTACTATTGTTACAATCATTGTCAACGTCATCATCATCATCATCATGATTATTATTATTATTGTTATTATTACTGCTACTACTACTACTATATTATATACACGTAGAATATAATTTGACTTTTAAAGAGAAAATTAGTTGTACTCTAATTCATGTATAGGTATAACATTACATTAAGTGTTACGAGACCGCAAATGGACTTTAAAATTTTTATTAGAAACCAAACTTGGTCAGACTGGATTTGATCCATTTTATTCATGTGACATATCTGTTGTTTTCTATGACCGTAAACTTAAAACCGTTACACCTTTAAATTGTTATGCGAATTTGTACAATATTCTATACTTTATCCTGATGCAATCTCAAGCGGACGCAAAAGCTTGTGTAAATAGATCGTGTGAAAAGAAATCAAAAAGAGAATAATCGTATTCACGTATGAAGAGGAGAATTAAAAAAAGCTGTCGGTGCCATTTATTTATTCCATTTTATTTTTAATATTTTTTTTAATTTAAAAATTTTACTTTTAAATTCCCAATGATAAATAACTATGCAGTAATTTTACAGTTGCAGGCACTTGCACATTTTTTGATTTCTCCTCTTCGTAAGTGCAACTAACAACAATTTCGGAATTTTTCATCGCTCTGGTTAGGTGTAAATCAATCAAATTTCGATTGAACATCTAACACAACAATATCTCACAATCTTCAACTAATTTTCAATCATTCAATCAACGAAAGGTATCAACAAGTACCTTTAATTTATGTACAAAAATCCTTAATCACTATGATGATATCTTGAGAAGTATTTGATCACTTCATCGATTCAATTTATCTCAGATGCAATAATGCGGGTCAGTCGGAACCTCTTAGCCGTTACCTCGCACATTATAAAATTGCGAAAGTACAACTATGGATGAGATTTTAAATCTTATGGTCCCCGATCACTCAGCAAAGATGCCTCTATCAGGTTAATATAAATGGTTCTACTCGTAAATTTTGAGTTAAAAAAACGGAGAACTAAACATATGGAATTCATAATTTATTGTTAGTCTTTTCAAAAATATCAAATTAAAAAAAAAAAAAAAATCAACTCCAATTACAACGCCTACCGATATATGAGGTTAAAGTTAGTACGTTGCCTTGATAAAACGTTAGGAAGAAAAATCATCACTTTGCAATTTTAGAATGATTTTGAAAGAGTTGAGTTTTAAAAATATGAAAACGTTTCTGCCTCGTTACGATTTACTCAATTTCGGACCAAATTAAAGTTGCGAAAAAACTATTCTTCTTAAACATTTATTATAAAATTAAGGTAGTACCGTGATAAATCACTTTTCTTACAATATCTTTCGATTTTTGAATACACATAATTTTAAGTGTGCTTTATACGTAAGAATTTTTTTTAATAGTCCTTGCGGTACTAAATTTTGAAATATTAGCAATCGAAAGTCGTACATTTAACATGTATTCCCTATCCTGACCGTAGTTAGAGTGAGCATTTTATTTAATAACAGCCATATTTTTCTTAGGATTGTTTTCAAAAACAGAATTATTAATTCAGGATATAACAAGTAATTTTTTTCAAAAAAAACATAAGCAAGCGGTATTCATTTTTTTGTAAAGAACTTTTAAAGTTGGTGACTTGCGATGATTCACGTGAGTGGAAGTAAGTGAGCGATAGTCGGTAAAGAAAGACAGCACTAGTGAGTGAGAAAGAAAACAATAGCCATTGACTATTGGTGTCCTTTACATGTCACGGTACTACCTTAACGTTACTGATTTCAACCTCATCACAATATTAAGAAATTATAGGCTGGTGATAGAACAAACTTTTCTGAATAACTAGAGACCAAAGATGCCAAAGTTGTGCAGCTACGATCTATTTCCTAACGACTGAACAACGGAACCCAACAATAACGTTCAATCCTTCTGAAATTTAAGCTAACTATGTCTAATATTCAACACCATTATTTTTCTTCTTCGTCTTTGTACTTTTCTACAATGCGGCAATGTCTTTAAGTCGTTTTCCTTTCTTGACTGTTGTTTGCATTTTCAATCCGCTCTTTTTACCCTTTGTTTTAGGCTTTGCAGTTTTTGTTTTAAACCCTTTCATCTGTACTTTGAGTTCCTTCTTGGACACCTTTTTTCCCTTCATACCAACCCCTTTCATGCTAATTTTGTTGCCACCCTTTAGCTTCACCTTAGCTGTAGATTGGCTGGGTAAACCGGGCCTTGCACCAGGCCCGGTTAGCTTATACTAGGCAGTCACCTTCACCTTTTTCTTACGCTTCTTTTTCTTCTTGTCATGATGAAGCTCTTGCTTTTTAGCTATGCACAAACGGCAATACCAATCCTCGTTCTTTGCAGGCGGTACTTGCATACCTACGCAAACCCTGAAATTTTTATAAAGAAATTAAATGGTGATGCAATCTTTACGCAAAATCTCAGTTTCACGAGTTTTTAGATTGATGAAAATTGTCCTAGTTTTTTTTCTACGTTTCTCAATGACTTATTCATATCGATAAATTCTTACCAATGATACCAAGCGTCGCAATCGTCGCATCCAATCATAGGAGTACCATCGTCCTGGTTTCCACAAGCAGGACATATCCATACTTGTCTTCCCTCTTGATCCTGTAAAACTCGTAGAGTAATGGAATCCGTACGTTTTGAAAAACTAGAGAACAACCCAACCCATTTAGCAAGAAATTATTCCTGTGTACCTTTTTTTTTCTTTACTGACTCGAATCGCATCAACGAATGTAACAATATTTTATCAAAACTTTGAATATCCAAGATCGAGCATTGATTAAATCATTTGTAAGTCACATTAGATTATTTGGGCTCGCCCTAACACGGATTTTTATGAATGACTAGGTTGTCGAAATAGGCAAAAAAATTTTAATGGTTTTCATGACTGACTGTAGTAGCGTAGCGTGCGAGCCCAGCCTCTTGAGGAGGACCGAAGTGGCAATTTACAAAAAATTGTAAGACAGGTCCTCTCGTTCAGACGCCGAATCAGCGAGTTACAATTTGAACTTGGTCCGGCTGCACCTGGACAAGGTTTTCTGCAGTTTTCCTTGTGCACTGTGCAAATGCGGGTCTTTCTATTGACATACCCAAAAAGGTATGGCGTGTTTCGAAGTTATTATAATTATTGTCGTGTGACTGAATTAATTTAAGTGTTTTCTTTTTTTTTAAATTTTTTGAAATAAGCAGTGATGATTGTAGGAATGAGGGTCGAATTGTAAAGTAGCGCAGCACATGATAATATGATGAATAAAGATTGGTCTCTGATACTTGTCTCTTCTTTAGATTAAAAAACTGCCTTGACATTCCAACGTAGGTATATCGCATCAGAATACAAAGTTAACAGCCAACAATGCTCTTTTTTTTAAAGGAGTTTTGTTTGTAAAGGAGGCAGAATGCATCACACAGTATTATCGATTTTCCAGCTTTAACTTTGTAATAATAAAGTAATACTAAAGCCTAACAATTAAAACACTATTGAGCGTTTTCTAACTTTTATAAAACTAAAAGTACCAGGCACCTTTAATCCTGCCTTTTAAACAATCCCTGTATTGAACCACGCTCGCAAATAACTCGCAAACCGTGAGTTTAAAAATCGCGCAAGTCTCAACAGAATCAGAATACGTGGATTTCAAATCTCTCCTCGCAAAAATAAACCTTTGTTAGATAATAGCCGCAAGAGGAGACAGGGATTAATTGTTTGAGCGAACATCTTTGCTAGATTTTACTTTTCATCAAACCTATCAGTATTTCAAACATTTCGTAGCGCTGCCTAAAGCTTTATATTTGTATCGAACGATATTATATCGGAACGCAATGTACCTTATCTATGGTCGTTTGTTCCCATTAAAAACGGAGTGATAATCGCCGCGTACTCCTCTCTCATTCAAGTAGGGAGTGAATTACTCGTTTACTCACCACGGTGGTGGCGGTTGTTGGTGTCGCAGTGTTCACCCCATTTTCTTTATCTTCCTTGATGTCCTCTTTCTTCGTAATCCCATCTGCTTTCACCTCTGTGCCGGCAAAACCTTTGGTTATATTGCTGACTCTTCGCGCATGCTAAACACATTACACTATGCAAGCAGCATGCAGCTTAATTTGAACTACAAAAAACCGTTTCGCCAGTACCTTGTAAACGCTATTGCTAACATCAATGTATTAAATATTTTTCTCTAAATTTCAATGCGTTTAGAATTATTCTGAAATAGTTTTTAATTTAAGACGATAGAAAGTACGTCGCTTTTTTTTAAACCATGCTTTCACGGTATCTGTGATAAAAATGTGATGTTTGTTTCGTTATAGCTATTTTACTTCTACAAGCTAGAATTGAGTGGTAAAAAGAAACTTTAATACAGAAATGAAAAACTCTAAGGAGGCATGAAAGAAAAACACAAAACCAAAAGGGATACGAAATAAGTCGTAGTTCGCGCATCTTCTGTTACTTTGACTGTTATTTTGCGCCATCATATCAGTCAAGTTAAAATCATATTTCGCAAATGTAGTGGAACGTATTTGATATATGATTAAAAGCGTGCAATTTTACTTACATAGATATAAATACTTTTAGTTCAGAGTAATTACAGGGAAATTTTCAATTTCTATATTCATGCTTATATAGGACCTAAATTGGCTCAGTTATTAAGAAATATATTAATTCTAGGAAAGAATCTTTTACCTAGCATTAGCTTAAAAAATATTCGAATCTTGAAAAAATGCACATTGATAGTCAAGTGATTGAGTAATAAATAGATAGATAGAGAAATAAATAAATAATTAAATAAATAAATAAATATACACACTGTGCAGTAGAGAAACGTGCTACGTTTTAAATTACAGAGTGCGCACTAACAGAGTTTAACGATAAATGGTTATAATCATAATTCATCATAGCGCTGAGGTGTACAGAAGAAACTGCAAAGAAGCCGAAAGAAGTTCACATAAAGTCACAGCCATTTAAAAGTGTCCACGAAATTAGTTTTTTTTTTTTTTTCTTTCTGTGTCAAATATGATTTTATGAACTAAATTTCATTAAACAGCGTAGTCATATAACTGAAGACGGGTTAAGTACTTCGTCTTAGACAAAGCTGCATCGATAGAGACAAAGTTACGGATTCACATAAGTGCAGTTGACTTTTTACTTTCGGCTAGTAAATTAACGTTCGCTTTCAGGGATGCTGCCTATATTTCAGAATAAGAAGAGACAAGTACAACCGACGTTATTAAAACATTACGTGGATGAATGAATGAATGATTGAATGATCGAATGAATTAGTAAATAAATCACCAATGAAACGCTGAAAATTGGCGAGAATATAAGAGTGAAAAACAAAGTTAAGATGTCATTCAAAATAAATATGCAAATACTTTCAGCGGGAGACGAGATACAGATTTTTTAACAATGATTCCTTTTGAAAACATTTGCAAAGACTTTCCGTTGATAACTGGTAATTTTTCAAGGATAGAAAATACGCTGATGGAAGCTAGCACAAAGAATTTCAGTGTGAGAATAAAAGAACTGTGTAAAATAACAATTAGAAGAAAAACAATAATTTTTACTTGGCAAACTCTAAATACGTATAAAAATATTTTGGCCAATGTCATCTACGTAATTATATGTACAAAATTGTATATAGTAACGTTTTGTAAAGCGTCAACTAAAATTGTATATAGTAACGTTTTTTAAAGCGTTAACTAAAACTGAAAACTATACCGCCACCATAAGTTCTAGATGCATAGAAAACGTAGAGCAAACGAAGACGAGACATAATAAAGTGAGGTTTTGAAACCTGTGTTTTTGTTATATTGGATGGGTTGGGCCGTTACTCATTAACTGTAATACTTCTGCAACCTCACGTGAAAGATCAAACTAATTTCTGATTCACCGACAAATAAGCGTGATACGATTTTATTTTTAGAGAAAATTTGGAAAAAAAATAAACAGATATTCGTACTACGATCAGACGACAAATTCTGAGTTCGATGCAAATATTTACATATGAGGTTGCAGAAGAAAATTAAAAGATTGCGAGATCACAACAAGTAAATGTTCAGAGGTGCCCACCAGAATGAATAAATTGTAATTTTATCAAAATGTAAAAATGATCTGCTTTCCTGGATCCATTTACATCGTGGACTAATATCAAAAAATCACGACTGATCTGAGTGTAAAAAAATGCAGATGAAGGAATAAATATGATCTCGCAATCTCTGAAGCAGTGACAAAGTTTTTCAACCGCTCTGTCCGTATTATTTTATATTTAACACACGTGTCAGTAATTTTTTGCAAAACAGAGAACTTGGGCTTGGAATTGAAGTTTAATATACTAAGTAAAAGTGAATAATAAAACTTTTGTCACTGCTAAAATAATAAGCGAACGTACTTACGAAGTAAAACGATGCTTGCTGCTGAAGTAACATAGGGCTTGGAATATCGGGTGTTTTGGAATAGGATAAAACTGAAGATTCTCTGGGCGGAAGTGTTTTGAATAGGGATTTTTTAGCCCGAGGTGTTGGAGTTGAGGAAATATGGGCCGTAACATTGATATCAGAAGAAAAGGTAGGGCTGACGTCTAAAAGCCCATCCTCCATTCTCTTACTTGTTGACTTCTGCTTCGGTGGCCTAGTTATTAACGCTGATATCTTAGCCAATTCAGGACTCGGCTCGCGTTTAACTTCGTCGTCAGGTTTCTTAAGCAGTGGTTTTATCGTTCTGTAAAAATTGAAAATGTTTCATTATATTTGTCACGGTCAACTTCCATTACTGTAAACTTGATGACATCATTTTGAAAAGAAAATTCTGCACCACTGAATCGCAATGCCTGGAGGGTTTCTAGGACACTTAGAAAAACAAGATGGTAAGTAAGGAAGTAAGTGTATCTTATGGATTCAGGATACTCACATTTTCGTCAAAGGTGTCGTATCAGGTGTTGGTGGTCTAGGAGACGCTGGACCAAGTTTCAACGTGATTTTAGGCACACCTTCGGCTTTATCCTCTTTCTGAAATATCAGATACCAAATTATTAGTTCACTGTTTGAAATAACAAACCTGACCGAGATTCTTTGAAACGCCAATAACTTGTTCGTAAAATTGATTTATGCGTATTTTTTTTATTCAGAGTGAAGATGCGAACCGGGATCTAGAATTCAAATGTGTAAGCAAATTATTTACGTCTTTGTCTTTGCGTTTTTCTTTCTTTTCTCGCTTTTCCTTAATCTTCTCAGCTTTTTCCTTTTTCTCGCCCTTTTCTTTTTTCTCCTTATTTTTCTCTCCCTTCTCTTTATGTTTTTCCTTCTTCTCTTTCTTCTTTTTCAGCTTATCTTTCTTCTCTTTTTTGTGCTCTTTCAATTTCTGCAACAGGTAATTGTTAGCAATAGTTTAAATATGTGTAAAAATTGATTGCCAGCAAATAACAACAGTTCATTTTCTATTCAAACTACAAACTTTCTCTCAATACGACTCCATAGCACAAAAAACAACATTACCTTGTCAATTTTATCAACTTTCGGGCTCTTTGGTGTGAGCAAAGAGGAATTGGTCACAAAATTATTATTTATTACTGGTAAAACTAAATTCGAAGGTTGCAGGGTTGGGGTGATGGGTTGCGCCACAAACTCCTTGTCATGTTTAGAGATTTTCGGGATCTTCTCGGGTTTCTCTTTTTCCACTTTTTCGGGTTTTGCTGGTGGGATAGGTAAGCTGGGCACCGCTGGTATAGGAAGCGGTTTCTCCCGTTCAGAAGGCTTAGATTTTGGAGGTGGAAAGTCGTCTACTTTAGTGTTCAGTCCAACGAATCTTGGGGGCAATGGTAAATTAGGCATTGCAGGATGCGGCACCCCTCTGCTCAGTGGAAGAGGAAACCTTGGAAACAATGGGTGACCAATGGGAGGCGGAATGAGACCAGGAGCTGGTGGAAAAGTTGGAAAGAATGGAAACGGCATTGTCGGAGGCAGTCCTAATTCTCTAAGTGGCGGTTCTGGTGCCTGCGGAGTCTTTGGCCTCTCCGGTGTATCTGGCTCCACCAAATCGTTTGACATTTTGATCTAAAGAAACATGAAACCAAAGTGTCATTATGGGTTGATGAGATACCGGTGGTAATTTGTAAAAACTACTTGACATCATTGACAATTTTTTACCTTTTTGGGACTAATGCATTGCTTGGGACTTTTTAATTTGGTTTCCTTCTTTTTTCCTTTCTCTTTCCGTTTCTTTTTCTGATCTATAACCACAGGTACGTTAAGTTCTGGAGTTTTAGGCGTACTAGGAGTGCCTGGTGGCGACATATCATCGAACATGTAGATGTCAGAGGATGGGCTTTGAAGACCAGTTGGATCCCCGGAATCAGGTTGTACATGTACATCGGGTGTATGGGGTGTCTTCTTCTCCTCAGTTTTCACCTCTGCGTCAATTTTTCTGTTCAGCTTCTCGATATTCTCGTCGATTATCAAACCTGGCGAACTTTCACGCGAGTCCAAATCCTTGTGTTTATTCTCCGGAGTATCCTTTTCTTTATCGTCCCGGGGCTTTGAGATTTTCTTGAAAATATTGAGCTTCTGTTTGTCGGGCTCGGACGGTAACTTGTCTACCTTCTCTTCTTTCCTTTCTTGCACCAAACTACTGTTCGTTGGTTCAGATTTTTCTAGCTTCATTTTTGGCTGCACTACTTTAGGAGGCTTCGGACTCCCGGCAGGTTTTGGAGGTGAAAGTTTAGGTGTTGAAGGCCTTGCTGAAGGACCAGCTATCCCTGTTTGGCTCTTGCCACCACCTGGCTTTAGGGCTTTCAATTTGGCAAGTTCCTTCATGCCAGCTAATTTTTTAACTTTACTATCATCAATTTTATCTGGTTTAAAGAGCTCCTTCGCTCTGTCCTTCTTCTTATTTTCTTTATCAAGTTTCCTATCTTCTCCATTCTTTTTATTCACAATTTTCTTTGGCTTTTTGTCGGAATTCAATTCAGGGGGAACCATTGGATACGAGCTTGGCGACGGAGAGTCTGATCGAGCTTGTTGAGGTGTTCGAGCTTCGGGAAGTTTCCCCTCCCTGGCAGGGGACAAAAACCCTGAAGTAGTCATCATCACACTATGAATCTCACGCAGTGGTCTACCTTCCTCGACTACTCTTGGTCGCTTAGCTATTGGACTTTCAAGAGACACTGGATCTCCAGGGCGTTTGAAAACCACTTGTGGCGATGTACTTTGTGGCGATATGTTCGCCGATCCGTCAGGTGGAGAGCCGTTTAAAGGCGTTACTTCTGGAGTTGTTTCAGATGGGTTTTCAGATTTAGTTGGAGGATATTCATCTACAATATGAAATATTGATTCCCAGTTTTAATTGGAACAAAATCATCAAGGTTTTCGTGTTAGGGAATATTAATTTTTTTAAACTTATCCAATGATCAGTTTTTGTGCATTTCGTAACTCGCATATTTCTCATCAACTCATACCTTCTGTGTCAGGGTACATAGCTGGCAAGTGTTCGTGAACATGAACAGGCCTAGTAACGACCTCTCTGCTTCCTGGCTTCAAAAAATTCATATGACTTTCGCGAGGTACAGGAAATTTAGGTACCTCGATGGCACATGGGACTGAATCAACATTTTTAACGTATTCTGCTAGTTCTTGAATGTCTATATTCATGTGCTGAAAGGCTAATCCAAGATCATCGAGGTTCGGTTCCGTTTTTCCCACTGAAATTAATCATACATGCTTCAATTCACTTGCGGTACAATTAAATGTTTGGTTTTATTTATGAAACCTTATGTTTCTGAATTTAGGATTCTTATAGTTCAAAAGTGGCTACTCACAGACTTCGGCATATTGGTGAGTCAATTTAGATGTCCTCGTTAGGTACTCTTGCATGAGATCGACCAAGAATTCCAGCGGCGTAGAATTTATTGAGTGCCATCCGATCGTTTGGCATATTTGAGCCACCACTACTCTTAATACGTTTCTACTGTATTCTGCTGCCATTTTTACAATATTCAAAAATTTTACTCATAGGACAACACTGATGACCTGAAAAACAATAATCAACCCTCTCTTATTTCTACAAAGATAAATCTAGGTGACTCACTCAGACTAGATCATTGTGAGTGAGGATAAAATTTTACGGAGGTATCCCACCTTCAGTTTGGTATATTCTCATTCAGATAAACTAGCACGATAATACAGAACTAACCTAGCAAAAAAGTCAGTACATTTTTTTAGGAAATTTCTCGATAATTCAAAGGAACTGTGTAAATGAAGTGTATGGAAATTAACTTGTTCACAACATTGCAGCAGTGACCCGATGTACAGAAATATACTCCTGCGAAATGCTGAGGAGTAATCGAATACTAATATCTTTTTTCAAAATAATTATTTCACAGGTGAAAAACTTCCGTATCTTTGCATAGTAGACAAGTTGGAAAGTTCACCTACCCCAGAAAGTGAACGCGAGAAATTACTTCTTACCTGATAAAACTTTATCCGCCGTTGAGGGACTTGGATTTTTACGTTGACATCACAGAAATTCGCCTAGACTTAGTTCTCGGCATTGTTTTGCACAATTATTCACAAACGTAATACATTAACCTGCCAAAAATACGACAAAAAGAACAGCGTAACGCACTCCGGAACACTCGCCTCGCCACCATTTCTAGTCTTGGCAAGCAGTCAACCATAGACTTCTACTATTCCTGGTGGCTATTGCCAAGCCATAGACTATCTATTATATATGAAATCATTCCCAGTCGTTCCTCTTTCCGCGAAACTTACAGGACTAACGACAAACCAGAGAGGACAAACAGCCACGGAACAACGGAATACCAATACCGTACACACGAACTTAATCGTACGGAATACGGAATTCCAGCCAATGGAACCATTAGGATCTCTGGCAGAGGCGTGGCTTAGAAATTGCACCTAGCGGTGAAAATATGGACTAGTTTGAGTAAGTCACGTTGTGCATAAACAAATGTAGATAAGGGTAATTTTATAAGAATACATTTTGTTTTTGTAATTTCAAAATATAATATGAAACTTTCATTGCAAGAAATTTTTTAAATTTGCACATAAACCAATAGTCAGCTGTGCGATTCGACCTACTCGCTCAGATGTTAAATATCGCCACCAGATGGCGTATCCGAGTGCTTTCCATCCACTCCACACGGGAAAAAAATTATTCAAAAGTGATAAAATTTCGCTACATTTTCAGGCAAAAATACCACATTTCTTGAGAAAAAAATTTCCTCTTGTTTCATCGGCGGACATCAAAATTCTTGAACCGAAAGAAATTTTTTTACGGTTGGCAACGCCGGACAGATACCCCATACTCGTGTCTCTACTCCATGCCACTGATATCTGACAAATCCGTGAAGCGAAAAAAAAGAAAACCGAGTGAGTCATGATGATCTCACGGAGTTACACACATACAAAACTGCTCCCCTAGCGAAACTATCGCGAAACTATCGGCTCTCTTTCTCTCTCAGGGACCTAGCACAACAAAATAACTTCCGTCGATTGTATTCGGCGACGCAACGAACTGTCAGTGCCGTCGGGAGGCATTTCTCCGTTTTGATAACGGCATCTTCTACCCCATTCACGATTAATATATTTAGAATATGTGTATATTCATTATGATAGACCGACACTATTTTTTTTACACATACCTCGAGCTATTTTAAGGCTATCGGAGCCGATCAAGGATCTTCCGAACTTTTTTACAAGAGTACCCTTTACTCGTTTACCATTCGCCAAAAAATCCGACGACTTGTTGAATAGACGTCCAAGATCGTTCACTATCTGGTTGATCAAGAAAACAAACAACGATTATGGCAACATCAAGTGTTGAAGACTTTTTATCCGGCCCTCTCGTCACTTGGGTAATTATTGTTTTTCTAACTTCAACACAAAGTATGGCTTCAGCCTCAGATTAGATAAATTCTATTACAATAGTCTCATTCCAAATATTTGGTAAGTTTTTCTTCACATGTTATTACTCATTATAGTTCACAAGCTGCCTTAAGGAACCTGACGCCCTTGTCAACTATGAAGATTTGGTTGACGGAGTTGCACTGCACGATGTCTTCCTACAAATGTAAACACAAACGTAGAATTTCTTCTCTTTTGTTTTGTCATGCGTTAGATTCTCGACTTCTAAAAATGATTTTCATCGAATGTTCTCTTTCAATCCTTTATAGAAACCCAGAGCCTATGCATGACGGGGTCGTACCGAGTGTTAGAAATCCAGCGATGAGAACAAAGAATTTAAACGCTATCATTGGAAACATTAAGCAATTTTACGAAGAGGAATTGGGTCACCTTGTTTTAGTGTTACCTGACACTGTCAAGTTGGGAAAAGAGCCCGAAACTGCTATTGGAGAAATCAAGTTACTTCTGTTACTTCTACTGGGATGCGCAGTTCAATGCCCCAACAAAGAAAAATTCATCACTAAAATCAAAGACATGGCTGTAGACGTTCAACTCGCCATTGTCGACTGCATAAAACAGGTTCACCACTAACTTTTTTCTGAAAACCAAACAATCGTACAAATGACACAAATCTATGAATTACTAAATAATTTATCATATGAATAATGGTTTTTCATTTAATTTGTAAACCCAAAACCTGATACTCACGTTACGTCCTAGTTTCGTAATGCATTTACAGTGGAAATATTATTTTCCCTGGTACTTACGAATGACTTCACTGATTGTTATACTTTCACAGGTCACAGATGATCAGAATATCGTGATCACTCAAGAGTCGATGGAGAATGTTAACATGGGTGTTTTGTTTAATCAAATTAAGAGGTTGGTTCACGATCGAGATCTATATTACGAGGTGAGTTATTTATTTATAACTCTGCCGATCATGATTGTACTGATTTACTTATGCTTTTTTGCATGTTTCATAGAAATGGAAAACCTCAACAACAACTGAAAGTGCAGACAACAGTGAATCAGCCATAAGCATTGAAATTGAAGAAATGAACAAACTGCATCAAGTAAACAGTATCGTAAAATCTGAGAGAAGCAACAACCATCATCACGCTGTTGAATTGGCCGATTGGAAATCAAAAGTTAGAAAGCAGCGACAAGAATTGTGAGCAAACACGAATTAAAGTACCCAAACATTTACCTTTTCAGGAAAGATAAATAAATATATGATTTATCTTCTTTATTTACAGGGAAGAAAAGACAGAGGGCTTGCTTGAGTGTAGAGAAGAATTAGAACACACAAAAGCTGCACTAGCAAAACTCAGGCAAGAGGTAAACTACATATTTATTTATCCATCCTAATGTATTTGAAACAATATATGATTTACATAAGCTTTTTATCTTACCAATACAGGTAAAGAATCTCGTGGTGAACTGCTATAAAGAATTTTCTGTCGCTACCAGATAATAATCGAAACAAAAAACCAGTTTGCAATACAACTAGAACAGAGCTTTATTTGCAGAGTTTTTACAATATCCCAATAAAGAAAGTTAGATTGATACATTAACATTTTCTTCCAGAATCAAGAACTCATGCATGAGGCACGAACTGCAAAATCATACAGAGACGAGTTAGATGCAGTTATCGAACGGGCTGAGCGAGCTGATCGGCTTGAAATTGAGGTAGCCAGATACAAGGAGAAATTAGCAGACATTGAATTTTACAAAACTAGAATCGAAGAGATACGTGAAGATAATAGGTAATAAACGTGTCTAATTCTGTTGTAATATTACAATATTGATTAAAAGTTCAATATTTACGTTCTTCTTCTACTTTACATGTCGAAAAAATTTTTTATTCTTCAGGGTATTAATGGAGACCAGAGAAATGCTGGAGGAGCAGTTGATGACGACACGAAGGCGTTCAGACAAAGTCCCGGAGTTAGAATCAGAAATATTAAAGTACAAACAGCTTCTCAATGATGCTTCTTTGGTAAATACTCATTTCTCATCTCTCTAAGAAATTTCCGTTACAATTTGCCTCCTTATCATATGCTAAAGAATGGATATTGCAGGAACGAGAGGCCGACAAGGAGAGGTACCTAGAAATTTGCGATGAAAACGCACAGCTACGCTGTATAACAAAAGGAAATCTGGCGGAAACTTCACTATCACCATCTATGAGTGACTCGGAGGAGCCAGGTAAGATTGTTCAAGTATCAAATTGTATTTGAGTCACATACATAACTATATGCCACGGAAATTTTTACAATCGGATAACTAATTCTTGTACCTTATTTTTTCAGCAACAGCAGACAACAGCCTCTCTGAGCAACTAACAAACAATGCCCAAACTCGAGCCTTGAAATTAGAGTTGGAAAATCGGCGTTTGGTAACACTGATTGACTCGCTTCAAGAGAATTCATTCCACGAGAGTTCTACGAGGGTTTTAGAGTTGGAAAAAGACAAGAAAAAATTGACTCTGAAAATAAATTCGTTAAACGATAACTGCGAACGACTAACCCAACAGAATGCGGACCTTGAAAGAATATGCAGAGATGCTCTGGAGGAGAATAAAAAACTCCAAGACTCTTTAAATAACAAACGTGCGCTGTTCGACAAACAGCAACTTGAAAATCAGGTACGTTATTCCCGTTTCATCCATTTTACTTGTAAAGCCTTTAAACGGTGTTAAAAAAAGGATCCTTCTCAACAGTCCCTGTCTACGAAAATCTCGGATTTAGAAAGGAATTATGAGTCGGTGGTGAAAGAAAAACAGCGTATTCAATCACTCCAAGAAAGCGCACAAAGGCGAGCTGAAGACTTAGAGCGATCTCTGGATTTAGTAAATCAAAAATTGGAGGAGCTGAAGAAAACTGAGAGCAAATTATCAGATATGGTGCTAAGATGTTCCGAACTTGAAACTAAGCTTCTAAACTTGGAAAGAGAAAAAGAAAATGCTCAGCGTGACGTCAACAAGTTCCGCCTAACCATAGAAGTAAGCAACTGATAGAGAAAACAGTTATTGTTTGAAACAATTTCAGAAAAATTGTATAATCGTGCTCATTTCTTGCAGGACAAAGACATCGCACTCGACAAAGCTGCGAATGAGATTGAAATTGCGAACAAAACAATCGACGAATTAAAGCAAGAAGTTGACGATTATAATTCTCAAATTTCCAGGTATGATGATATACATTCATTTTTTAATTTTTCATATTGCACATGAAAATTTGTCATTTAATTTTCACACTTGTGTTATTCGACACAGGCTACGGGATATCGAAAGATCCAGCAAAGAATTAGATTCCAGAGCTGCAATTGATAGGGAAACTCTGGAAGCATTGCAATCTGACTTGGTTGCAGAAAAATTAAACACCCAGCATCTATCAACTGTCTTAGAAAAGTTCGGAGTTAGCATCAACATGCTATTATCTCTGCCTACAGACACTATAATAGAAACGTATGTATACAGTGTTGCAAAAACTTGCCTTGAAGTGAGCTAATGCCGTCGCTTTAAAAATAAGTAATAGGCAAACGAGAACGAGTCCTGAAATTATTATCACCACATTCATTCCAGAATCGCACAAGTTCCAGAAGTTATAAACAGTGTTAAAAAATTCGTCACTATCGAAATTCCACCGCTTGATAATAACTCAGTCAGTAATAAGTCTTCCAATTCAACTGATATCAACACAATCACTGAACAAAATCGGTTGCAAAATACAGTGGAGACATTAAAGGTATTAATATATTCTTTTTTCATTTAATTCTCTAAAAGCCCCGCAATAATTTTTTTCATATTAAAGAGAGCGATTGAAGAACAAGGGGAAAACCGGACAGTACTAAAATAATCCATATTATAATTGTTTAACACCATTTGTTGAGAAACTTGCGTAGTCAGGTTGTTTTCATTTTTCAACACCATAAATTCACCTTAATTACTTTAGATCGAGAGTAAAAAACTACGTGCTGAGTTGACAGCCTCGCACGCAATGTCGGATAATCTTTTAGCAGAGAAGGCTAAGCTTCAAGTAAATATAACGACACTACAGTCTCAGAACACTTCACTGACGACTCAGCATACGGCTTTGCAATTAGCTAACTCACAACTTGTCGCTGAGAAAGAAGAGGTTTGTTTATTTGATCGATTTTTTTTTTTTGCTGTGAAATATTGAGTAGTTAAAAATAACTAACATTCACATATTTACGAGTCTATTGATTGAATGGTTACTTGACAGCTATTGAAAGAACGTGCATCCCAGGAGAGCATTCACTCTCAATTGGTCAATGATCAAATAGCTCTGCAGATCCTCCACGAAGGGCTCAACAATGAGTACGAGAAGCTGCTAGTTGAGCGTGAAGTGGTGAAGTCAACGCTTCGGGATGTTAAAAATGAGGCCAGGGCATTAAGAGAGACCTGCCAAAGTCTTGAAGCGAAGAATAAAGCCTTGCAAGCAGAAAGGGAAACGCTTATTGGTAATACTAAGAGCTTAAGCAATCTTCGAGGAGAACATTCGAAACTTAAGGTAATTGACAACCTCGATCAAATCTTAGCCTCCCACCGTTTTTAATCTAGAAACTATCTATACGAAATAAATTCCTTTTGTCCACAGGATGACTTCAGAAATCTTTTCACCGCTACGGAAAAGCTTAAATCCGAATACAGGAATTTGCAGGAGGATTACAAGAATAACAAGATGGAAACTAATCGGCTGAGTCTTAAGCAAACGGAAACCAATGGAGAGTTAGTCCTTAAAGACGAGAGGTGTGCTTATCTAGAGTTTGAACTGAGCAAGTTGAACCAGCGCTGCGAAGTGTGTATTAATGATTATTATGAGCTAGTGGTTCGTTTTTAAAACAAATTTGACCACTGTTTCTTCTATCTTTTCTTTAGATGCTGTTGCAAATGAATTCAGGATTAGATAATGACAGGCGTTCACTCATGGATCATGTCAGTTTGCTTCTGAGCCAATATCACGAGCTGCTGACCCATTCTTTGGATGATAAGGAACATTATCATATGGAAGAAAAATTGTTCACGTTAGTATATACCCATGATCACTCTTACTCACAATCAATCAAAATTGTCTTGACTTAATTATTTGATCTCTACAATTAAGGTTTTAACCGTGTTATATCTGTTATTGTTGCTGTAGTTATTTGATTTAATTGAAAAAGTACAATTTTGTTATTCACAGGGACAAAGTAAACAATCTTTGCCGACAGAAAGAGAAACTGGAAGAAAAAATAATGGAGCATTACCGCAAACTTGAAAGTTGTTCGATGAAAAAGTATGAACAGACTGTGATTCCCAAAATTGATATTGTACCCTATTCTGCTTATGCATGTATTCATTTATTCATTCATTTCTGCTTTAGAAAAGGATTCGGTGCTAGTTTTGTCAGGAGAGTGAGAAAGGCCGGCTCTGAGCTCTTGAACAAGGTAAGAAAAATCGAAATATGCAAATGTAAGATGCCGAAGTTACTACCCCCAGTGAATCCTACAATTCAGGTTTCTAAAACTTTAATTTCCGATTAACAGAATCGTAGATCCTGGGCCGAGGACACCAAACAGTTGGATGGCAAAACATACGAGTCCGAATCTGGTGGAAACGATTCCGACGCCAGTGCAGAAGATATTAGACCGATAAGAGGTAAAAAAGGTACATAACTTTAGTTACTGTTTGGATCCTTAGTAAAGAGCTGAAGAAATGAGTGAACGAGTGGTGAAGGTTTAGTGCGAAACTGTTCCATATATTTACATTTAGTGTTTTTTCTCTTCTTTCTCATCAATTCAGAACAGCCAGATACCACGGAGCTGAGAAGCGATCCCTTATCGCTAGGCTACCCAGGCACTCGGAGAACAGTTTACTATACAGACGAAATTCCATCGAGCAAAACGACTCTGGATGTAAGTCTGTGTCATGAATCTGAAATAGGAAACTTCTTTTACTCCAATGAAAAATTACATTATTCTTAAGGATAGTGATTTTCCATTAAACAGGATCAACGAGTAGCTGATCCAGCAAAGATGTTAGAAGGAGATGAGAGAAACAGAAACGGCCAAATCGATTCGAACACAAATCCAGATTTAGACGCGCAGAACAGTAAACATCCAGTATTGATTTACAACAAAGTATCAGCGGTGATAAACGAATCGAAAAATATCTCTACAACGGAGAAAGATATTCCAGCCAATATTCCTGAAACCGTCGGTGAAAGATCATCCGAAAAAGATGCCAAAGCGGCTTCCGTTTGGTACGAATACGGATGTGTATAATTTAATCAACGAATAGTTACTAATTAATCAAGTTATACCGATCGCGTTACAAGTACAAATTGTAAATATTAGCGCTTACCTAATTTTGTTCTCTTTACAAGATATTTGTAATTTAGATTTGGTCAAGATTTGAGGTAACCGTTCTGGTTGTTTGTTTTTCTTTCAGTTGAGAAAAAAAAGTAGAGGATTCCTACCTTATTGATTTTAGTTACCGAATATAGAATTAACTGAAATACTATTAATATGTGGATAGTTAGTAAACAGGGGTAAAAGGTATGCGGTTTTTACATAATGCGACAAAATGACTGTTTAATGAATGAGTGTAGAAATTATTATTTATTTCTATTGCTGCTTTTTAAAAAATTCTCTTCCATGCGTAGTTTTACCAATGTAGTATTTTCCAAAAGACTGGTGTTTTAACGAATTTACTTGCCTCGCAAATAATTGGGGCAATAATAACAGTGCACCTTTCATAGTATTACTCAGCTTATTTTTGATGAATGTTCTTTTTTTTTAAGTGTGAGAATCAAAGACTTGATCAGCTGTACAGCTGTATCAATTGAATGCTGTTTTATGCAACTAGGATAAGGCTAAAAAACACCAATTATGTTATCATTAGAGCCTAAGACCGATTTATCGAGATCGTAACAGAGTCTATTCCATCAATCTTCTCACCTTGAAGTCATCAGACACTCTCAAGAGGTCACACGTTGTTAAATTCCATCGGCAGCTTTGGTAGAAATAGAATTTGTTACGTTCTAGAATTCGGGCATAGTCGCAATATGAATGGTGTAATTAAAACTTTCCTACACAATATTGTTATTTAACAATAAAAATCGGCGGAATTTTTATTTAAACAACTGCCACCAATTTTTTATGTTTTCCATTGTTCCTTATATTTAACAAACAAAAAACTATGAGAAGAGAAGAATTGAGGAATGTGGTCCCGTTTTCCTGTTTGATGAGTTTGGTTTGAATCACTGGCATTCGATAAACAAAAGCCAATCAGCAGCTATCCTTTGAATGTAAATTTCGACATTGATTGTCGATAATGAAGGGATCGATTCAGCGTAATTTTCTAAAATTCTAGGTTAGGTTTGAGCCGTGGCATGACACGCAGTGCGGTTCATCACAATTAACGGCGGTTAGCAAAGGTTGAAAAGAATTACTATTGAAAAAAGATTTATCATCGGATGTGAGACAGTTAATAAAATCTTGTCAACATGGCTAGCGAGTTAGCGGAGAAAATACTTGAACATTTATCAAAGCGTGGCGACGGAGTGAGCACTCTGGATCTGGCTGAGCTATTCGTTGAAGATCATCAGAAAGTGATCGGCGCTGTCAAGAGTCTTCAAACCCTCGAAAATGTAACTTTTGCAATCTATCGTTTCCTTCCAATAATACTCAGAGCCGTATTCAATTGTTCATCACTTTTTTGCATGTAAACTTGACATAAACAAAGTAAGAATGACGCAACAGCTGTAACTATTTTCGAATATTATTCACAATGTTCTACACTGTCAGATCGTGATCGAATTATTATGAATGTACTGCTACGATTAAAATTGATTATTTACTCTAAACCAGAGTCTGATTCACCACAGGTTATTTCAGTTGAACAATTGAATAAGAAGAGTTGGGCACTGACGCAAGAGGGTCAGCAAGTCGCTGAAAATGGGAGCCACGAGGCTGCGGTCTTTAAAGCTGTGCCAGACGGTGGTGTGGCGCAAACAGAGATTATGAAGACTGTACCAAACGCTAAGGTGGGATTTTCCAAGGCATTGGTAGCTGGCTGGATCGAGCTGGACAAGAGCAGCGGGACTCCGATCGTTAGGAGAAAAGTACCCTCTATAACGGACACAATTCAGTTACATTTGAAAAATGTTGCCAACATCCCGGACAATGTTAAAAATGATTACAAGAAGAGAAAACTCCTGCAGGAAGTGTAAGCTGCAATGATAGAATTTTTGGTACTTGTTATTTTGATAGTTTTTCATTAGTTAATTACTTGTCTTTGCAGGGTAACAAAGGTACTGGTGTTGTCAAAAGGACTACAATTTGTGACTAAAATTGAGAAACTAGAAACAGATCTTACGGCAGATTTATTGACAAACGACTCTTGGAAGCAAAAGAAGTTCAAGCCTTATAATTTCGATGCTCTCGGTGTCGCGCTTGACATCGGCCATCTGCACCCTCTTCTTAAAGTCAGAGCTGAATTCAGAAAGATTTTCCTTGAAATGGGGTAAGATACATTTTTTGAGCATATGCCAATTTTTAACCATTGACAACAGGCGATGCAATTCTTTGACTTTGAAAAGAAACTCATCTTTCTTTTGTCCTCTTCACTCATTCTTATAGATTCTCCGAAATGCCTACAAACAATTTTGTTGAGAGTTCATTCTGGAATTTCGATGCGTTGTTTCAGCCACAACAACACCCTGCGCGAGATGCGCATGATACTTTTTTCATATCTGGTAAGGAAATATTACTATTTTCAAATCATCAGATCCCCTTTTGTATGCTTTTCACATTCGACATTAATCGTCCAAACTCAGCGATCCTCACTTAATTTTGGTAAATTCTTCAGAACCAAGAACTAGCTCAAATTTTCCTAAGGATTACTTGGAGAAGGTAAAGAAAGTGCACAGCGAAGGCGGCTATGGATCGCAAGGATATCGTTACGAGTGGAAAATTGAGGAAGCTCAGAAAAATTTACTCAGGACTCACACAACAGCTGTTAGCGCCAGAATGCTCTACAATCTTATGCAGCAGGTAAGCTGCATGTGTTCAGTATTGACTACAAAGAAAATAAATGGTTCATGAGCTGCCACGCTATATGCATTTAAAAAATTTTGCATTGATCTTGTGATAAAATACGAAACCAAGGATTTTTTCTAGTAAATCCTGTTGAAATCTAGCTGAGAAGCATCTTAATCTGCAGCTTTGTGAATTTTAGGGTGAATTTAAGCCTGTGCGATACTTTAGTATCGACAGAGTATTCAGGAACGAGACACTCGATGCCACACACTTGGCTGAGTTTCATCAGGTCGAAGGCGTAGTTGCAGACTACAATCTCACACTGGGCGATCTGATAGGAACACTCTATGAATTCTTCAAAAAACTCGGCATCATTCAGCTGGAATTCAAGCCAGCATACAATCCATACACCGAACCGAGCATGGAGATATTTTGCTTCCATAATGGCTTGGGAAAGTGGATAGAGATCGGAAACAGTGGAATTTTCAGACCTGAGATGCTGCTACCGATGGGGTTGCCCGAAAATGTTAATGTTATTGCATGGGGTCTGTCTTTGGAAAGGTAAAAACCATTTTTCAAGTGTTGGAGCAATTTTCTCGCGACTAAGGCAAGGGAAGAAGGAAGTTGCGCCATCAGAACTACTGGTTTCCTAGTAATGTCAGTCATTAGTCATATTGATCAGAATTCAGATTGGTTCAGACTCAGGATTTCAATTAACTTATTAAGCAATTCTTACGCATCATTCACATCAAATATTACAATTATTTAATCCAGTAGTTGGTAGATCATTCATAAAAGAGGATAGAAAGTAGGTATTGATCTGTATGATATTTTGTTTTCCCTACAGGCCTACGATGATCAAGTATGGATTGAATAATATCCGTGATCTAGTTGGACCAAAAGTGGACCTGCAAATGGTACATAACAATCCCATATGTCGTCTTGAGAAGTAATTATCAATTTCATTTATTCATTCTACATTATTTAACGCATGTTTAAAATAAATCGTCTATTGAGCGTAGATTGTTTCATTTATTATCCTGTCCATTTTAAAATATCCGTTGTGTTTTTTCAGTCCCGCAAATAACGTATATCTCCTACAACGTATTTCCTCGCCTTTGTAGTTTTTGTATTACAGGAATTATGTTCAGAGAAAAGTGTCTATCCTTAGCTTCATTCAGAATCATTTGTGCATCACATGGATGTTTCTACATGCATAAGTTATAAGCTTGATAAGAAATGGTCACAAATGCAGATAAAATAGTGTGTGGCTTGTTTTCCTAGGAATGGACCGAGGATATTGAAGTCAAAATATACGGCAGAACAGTTGGAGGAACGTTTGGATAAAATTCTCTTGGAACTAGAACAGTTACAGAAGGAATTGCCGAGAGTTGGGCGCTCAACAACAACGTTTGAAAAAAAAAATTTAGTCATATTCTGCGATCCTAGTCGACCAATGTATTCTTTAGAAACTCTACTGAGTTTGATCAATGAATTTCATGGCGTATTCGTTTCTACGTATACCCATTCTAACGTTGCGGTATTTCCTCAAGAGTTGAGAGATTTCTGTTCAAAGTTTAAGAAATCTACGAATGCTGATACCGCTGACATCACTGTAACGATCGTTTGGAAGATCGTTGGTGTCGACCCAATTTTAAAACTTAGTCAGAATCATGAAATTGTTGGCGAAGTCAACATAGCTCGGTATTTGAATCGGTCCATTGAAGCTGAATGCAGAAACATCTTGGAATACGAAAGTACCTCGGCTGCTTACGCTGATAAAATAGACTCGGCATTAGACAAAATACATGGCATCATACACGGTGCTACAAGGCACAAACTAGACACTATGCAAATTAAATCAAAAACCGGATATATAATTGGTAGCAAACTTTCAATTGTTGACATCGTTTGGAACTCTGTAAAAAAACATCACACTAAATAGTTTTATATGTAAATATTTCTGGATTCTATAAAACGAAACAAAAAAATATTTTATTACTATTGATAATTATAAATGATTATTTCTTTTCTACAGCATTTTATTGTGATTTATCAAATTGAACATATGAATTATTTCACCATTTTAATATTCCTATTTTTTCTTTTCCCTTCTAAACAAACCCTAACTGATACTCCACGTTCGAATTTCGAATATAAGAAGCCTGGAGCAAAGACCGCGACTCGTGCGAGTATTAAGGTGGTAGTGTATGTACAATTTCTACTAAGCCCGTACTTTCAATGAATCACATTGCTAGATCATCGATTAGTCAGTCGATCTTGTGCATCCCTGCAACCGTTGACCGAAGACTTATAAAGATAGTTACCCGTGGGTAAATTTTTGTGTATTTGTATTTTCTAATTTAATTCAAAACTCCTATTAATTTACAGAATTCCATTTTCTAATTTAATTCAAAACTCCTATAAGTTGACTGAATTCAGATATAAAATCGCGAATATCTCGGTATCCTAAAGGGGAAATAGAATCGGGCAGGTAATTAGCCCATCGTAAGAACTCCCCTGGATCCCTCAAGTTTATTTCGATTTTAATTTTAATTTTCAAACCTTAAATCGCGAATATCTCGAGAACGGTGATAGATAGCGCAAAAATAGCAATAATTCAGGATCCGCTGGTCTGATAGCATCTAATTTTAACAACAACTCCGATTAATTCACAGAATTTCGATGACAGAAATCTAAAATCGCGAATATCTCGAGAACGGTGATAGATACGGCAAAACTAACGAAATTTTGGAGGTATCCTAAAGGGGAAATAGAATCGGGCAGGTAATTAGCCCATCGTAAGAACTCCCCTGGATCCCTCAATTTTATTTCGATTTTAATTTTAATTTTCAAACCTTAAATCGCGAATATCTCGAGAACGGTGATAGATAGCGCAAAAATAGCAATAATTCGGGATCTGCGGGTTCGATATCATCTAAATCCATCAGCAACTCCGATTAATCAACAGAATTCCGATGACAGAAATCTAAAATCGCGAATATCTCGAGAACGGTGATAGATACGGCAAAACTAACGAAATTTTGGAGGTATCCTAAAGGGGAAATAGAATCGGGCAGGTAATTAGCCCATCGTAAGAACTCCCCTGGATCCCTCAATTTTATTTCGATTTTAATTTTAATTTTCAAACCTTAAATCGCGAATATCTCGAGAACGGTGATAGATAGCGCA